>NC_134688.1:277986855-278297966 GCF_050947455.1 Rhinoderma darwinii
GAATAAAGATATCTGCTTTTTTCAAAATTCTGTGTAGGTGTCGTAGTATGGCACCATTTTTTTGTTAGGAAGTCATATGAGTTTATTTTACATGATGGTGTTCACTATGTTATTTTAGTCTTTGAAACCAGTGACTCCATAGGGACTTGGTTTTGGTAAATTTGCCACCAGTCTCTACTTATTTGCCCCAGAGTAGTATGTGATATCTGATAGGCAGGGATTTGAAACTATTTTTTTAAGAATTCTGGACTGACTGGTTTCCTGGATGATGAGGTCCTAGGCTATGGGAAGTTTTCTGTTTGCTGCTTTTAATAATAAGTAACGCAAAGGATTGGTAAAGACACCAATTTTGGAGATGGAGAGGCAAGGCTGAAGGGGAGGAGGAGGCCTTAATTTGAACATAACAACTCTTGTGTTGTTATGTTCAAAAGTCTTATCTAGTAAGTTTTCCATAGCTCGCTATCTTTTATTCTAGATTGTAAAGGGGTATACACTTCTGGGTGAATTAATTCTGTGTTTTCCTGTTTTCTGTGAAAAAGTTGGAATTTTTTGGTATAGTTTTCAATTTTGTTTTATACTTGCACACATTTCATGTTAATGTTGTCCTCTCATTTGATTTTGATCAGTTGTGTATAATCATAGAGATTTTATCTAGATTATGTTACTATATTTTATGTTATTCTGTTAGGTTGAAGTTATATGTACCTCAAGTCATTAAAGTTACATTGTTGATATGGTGAGATTGCTATCATATCACTGTGTCATTTCCATTACGTTCATCTAATTTCCAATGGAGATGTCTGGTCAGAAGTAGTTTGTTAGGTTTAGTTGCTGGGCCCTCTTTGGATATTGGTGCTTCATGTGTAGTAGAATAACTTAGGGTAGGTCCCTTTTGCTGGATTTGGTCAGGGCAATAAAGAGTGATGTAATGCTTATGTTATTGCTCCACTCTCTCTCTCTGTAAAATTGTGTGGTCTGAGATGGTATCATGTTTGTTTTGGAGAAATGCCAGAGACCAATAACCTTGAAAGGTATTGGGAATAAAGATATCTGCTTTTTTCAAAATTCTGTGTAGGTGTCGTAGTATGGCACCATTTTTTTGTTAGGAAGTCATATGAGTTTATTTTACATGATGGTGTTCACTATGTTATTTTAGTCTTTGAAACCAGTGACTCCATAGGGACTTGGTTTTGGTAAATTTGCCACCAGTCTCTACTTATTTGCCCCAGAGTAGTATGTGATATCTGATAGGCAGGGATTTGAAACTATTTTTTTAAGAATTCTGGACTGACTGGTTTCCTGGATGATGAGGTCCTAGGCTATGGGAACTTTACTGCTTGCTGCTTTTAATAATAAGTAACGCAAAGGATTGGTAAAGACACCAATTTTGGAGATGGAGAGGCAAGGCTGAAGGGGAGGAGGAGGCCTTAATTTGAACATAACAACTCTTGTGTTGTTATGTTCAAAAGTCTTATCTAGTAAGTTTCCCATAGCTCTCTATCTTTAATTCTAGATTGTAAAGGGGTATAAACTTCTGGGTGAATTAATTCTGTGTTTTCCTGTTTTCTGTGAAAAAGTTGGGATTTTTTGGTATAGTTTTCAATTTTGTTTTATACTTGCACACATTTCATGTTAATGTTGTCCTCTCATTTGGTTTTGATCAGTTGTGTATAATCATAGAGATTTTATCTAGATTATGTTACTATATTTTATGTTATTCTGTTAGGTTGAAGTTATATGTACCTCAAGTCATTATAGTTACATTGTTGATATGGTGAGATTGCTATCATATCACTCTGTCATTTCCATTACGTTCATCTAATTTCCAATGGAGATGTCTGGTCAGAAGTGGTTTGTTTGGTTTAGTTGCTGGGCCCTCCTTGGATATTGGTGCTTCATGTGTAGTAGAATAACTTAGGGTAGGTCCCTATTGCTGGATTTAGTCAGGGCAATAAAGAGAGATGTAATGCTTATGTTATTGCTCCACTCTCTCTCCCTAAAATTGTGTGGTCTGAGATGGTATCATGTTTGTTTTGGAGAAATGCCAGAGACCAATAACCTTGAAAGGTATTGGGAATAAAGATATCTGCTTTTTTCAAAATTCTGTGTAGGTGTCGTAGTATGGCACCATTTTTTTGTTAGGAAGTCATATGAGTTTATTTTACATGATGGTGTTCACTATGTTATTTTAGTCTTTGAAACCAGTGACTCCATAGGGACTTGGTTTTGGTAAATTTGCCACCAGTCTCTACTTATTTGCCCCAGAGTAGTATGTGATATCTGATAGGCAGGGATTTGAAACTATTTTTTTAAGAATTCTGGACTGACTGGTTTCCTGGATGATGAGGTCCTAGGCTATGGGAACTTTACTGTTTGCTGCTTTTAATAATAAGTAACGCAAAGGATTGGTAAAGACACCAATTTTGGAGATGGAGAGGCAAGGCTGAAGGGGAGGAGGAGGCCTTAATTTGAACATAACAACTCTTGTGTTGTTATGTTCAAAAGTCTTATCTAGTAAGTTTCCCATAGCTCTCTATCTTTAATTCTAGATTGTAAAGGGGTATAAACTTCTGGGTGAATTAATTCTGTGTTTTCCTGTTTTCTGTGAAAAAGTTGGGATTTTTTGGTATAGTTTTCAATTTTGTTTTATACTTGCACACATTTCATGTTAATGTTGTCCTCTCATTTGATTTTGATCAGTTGTGTATAATCATAGAGATTTTATCTAGATTATGTTACTATATTTTATGTTATTCTGTTACGTTGAAGTTATATGTACCTCAAGTCATTATAGTTACATTGTTGATATGGTGTGATTGCTATCATATCACTCTGTCATTTCCATTACGTTCATCTAATTTCCAATGGAGATGTCTGGTCAGAAGTGGTTTGTTTGGTTTAGTTGCTGGGCCCTCCTTGGATATTGGTGCTTCATGTGTAGTAGAATAACTTAGGGTAGGTCCCTTTTGCTGGATTTGGTCAGGGCAATAAAGAGAGATGTAATGCTTATGTTATTGCTCCACTCTCTCTCTCTGTAAAATTGTGTGGTCTGAGATGGTATCATGTTTGTTTTGGAGAAATGGCAGAGACCAATAACCTTGAAAGGTATTGGGAATAAAGATATCTGCTTTTTTCAAAATTTTGTGTAGGTGTCGTAGTATGGCACCATTTTTTTGTTAGGAAGTTATATGAGTTTATTTTACATGATGGTGTTTACTATGTTATTTTAGTCTTTGAAACCAGTGACTCCATAGGGACTTGGTTTTGGTAAATTTGCCACCAGTCTCTACTTATTTGCCCCAGAGTAGTATGTGATATCTGATAGGCAGGGATTTGAAACTATTTTTTTAAGAATTCTGGACTGACTGGTTTCCTGGATGATGAGGTCCTAGGCTATGGGAACTTTACTGTTTGCTGCTTTTAATAATAAGTAACGCAAAGGATTGGTAAAGACACCAATTTTGGAGATGGAGAGGCAAGGCTGAAGGGGAGGAGGAGGCCTTAATTTGAACATAACAACTCTTGTGTTGTTATGTTCAAAAGTCTTATCTAGTAAGTTTCCCATAGCTCTCTATCTTTAATTCTAGATTGTAAAGGGGTATAAACTTCTGGGTGAATTAATTCTGTGTTTTCCTGTTTTCTGTGAAAAGTTGGGATTTTTTGGTATAGTTTTCAATTTTGTTTTATACTTGCACACATTTCATGTTAATGTTGTCCTCTCATTTGGTTTTGATCAGTTGTGTATAATCATAGAGATTTTATCTAGATTATGTTACTATATTTTATGTTATTCTGTTACGTTGAAGTTATATGTACCTCAAGTCATTATAGTTACATTGTTGATATGGTGAGATTGCTATCATATCACTCTGTCATTTCCATTACGTTCATCTAATTTCCAATGGAGATGTCTGGTCAGAAGTGGTTTGTTTGGTTTAGTTGCTGGGCCCTCCTTGGATATTGGTGCTTCATGTGTAGTAGAATAACTTAGGGTAGGTCCCTATTGCTGGATTTAGTCAGGGCAATAAAGAGAGATGTAATGCTTATGTTATTGCTCCACTCTCTCTCCCTAAAATTGTGTGGTCTGAGATGGTATCATGTTTGTTTTGGAGAAATGCCAGAGAACAATAACCTTGAAAGGTATTGGGAATAAAGATATCTGCTTTTTTCAAAATTCTGTGTAGGTGTCGTAGTATGGCACCATTTTTTTGTTAGGAAGTCATATGAGTTTATTTTACATGATGGTGTTCACTATGTTATTTTAGTCTTTGAAACTAGTGACTCCATAGGGACTTGGTTTTGGTAAATTTGCCACCAGTCTCTACTTATTTGCCCCAGAGTAGTATGTGATATCTGATAGGCAGGGATTTGAAACTATTTTTTTAAGAATTCTGGACTGACTGGTTTCCTGGATGATGAGGTCCTAGGCTATGGGAACTTTACTGTTTGCTGCTTTTAATAATAAGTAACGCAAAGGATTGGTAAAGACACCAATTTTGGAGATGGAGAGGCAAGGCTGAAGGGGAGGAGGAGGCCTTAATTTGAACATAACAACTCTTGTGTTGTTATGTTCAAAAGTCTTATCTAGTAAGTTTCCCATAGCTCGCTATCTTTAATTCTAGATTGTAAAGGGGTATACACTTCTGGGTGAATTAATTCTGTGTTTTCCTGTTTTCTGTGAAAAAGTTGGGATTTTTTGGTATAGTTTTCAATTTTGTTTTATACTTGCACACATTTCATGTTAATGTTGTCCTCTCATTTGATTTTGATCAGTTGTGTATAATCATAGAGATTTTATCTAGATTATGTTACTATATTTTATGTTATTCTGTTAGGTTGAAGTTATATGTACCTCAAGTCATTAAAGTTACATTGTTGATATGGTGAGATTGCTATCATATCACTGTGTCATTTCCATTACGTTCATCTAATTTCCAATGGAGATGTCTGGTCAGAAGTGGTTTGTTAGGTTTAGTTGCTGGGCCCTACTTGGATATTGGTGCTTCATGTGTAGTAGAATAACTTAGGGTAGGTCCCTTTTGCTGGATTTGGTCAGGGCAATAAAGAGAGATGTAATGCTTATGTTATTGCTCCACTCTCTCTCTCTGTAAAATTGTGTGGTCTGAGATGGTATCATGTTTGTTTTGGAGAAATGCCAGAGACCAATAACCTTGAAAGGTATTGGGAATAAAGATATCTGCTTTTTTCAAAATTCTGTGTAGGTGTCGTAGTATGGCACCATTTGCTTGTTAGGAAGTCATATGAGTTTATTTTACATGATGGTGTTCACTATGTTATTTTAGTCTTTGAAACCAGTGACTCCATAGGGACTTGGTTTTGGTAAATTTGCCACCAGTCTCTACTTATTTGCCCCAGAGTAGTATGTGATATCTGATAGGCAGGGATTTGAATCTATTTTTTTAAGAATTCTGGACTGACTGGTTTCCTGGATGATGAGGTCCTAGGCTATGGGAACTTTACTGTTTGCTGCTTTTAATAATAAGTAACGCAAAGGATTGGTAAAGACACCAATTTTGGAGATGGAGAGGCAAGGCTGAAGGGGAGGAGGAGGCCTTAATTTGAACATAACAACTCTTGTGTTGTTATGTTCAAAAGTCTTATCTAGTAAGTTTCCCATAGCTCGCTATCTTTAATTCTAGATTGTAAAGGGGTATACACTTCTGGGTGAATTAATTCTGTGTTTTCCTGTTTTCTGTGAAAAAGTTGGGATTTTTTGGTATAGTTTTCAATTTTGTTTTATACTTGCACACATTTCATGTTAATGTTGTCCTCTCATTTGATTTTGATCAGTTGTGTATAATCATAGAGATTTGATCTAGATTATGTTACTATATTTTTATGTTATTCTGTTAGGTTGAAGTTATATGTACCTCAAGTCATTAAAGTTACATTGTTGATATGGTGAGATTGCTATCATATCACTGTGTCATTTCCATTACGTTCATCTAATTTCCAATGGAGATGTCTGGTCAGAAGTGGTTTGTTAGGTTTAGTTGCTGGGCCCTCCTTGGATATTGGTGCTTCATGTGTAGTAGAATAACTTAGGGTAGGTCCCTATTGCTGGATTTAGTCAGGGCAATAAAGAGAGATGTAATGCTTATGTTATTGCTCCACTCTCTCTCTCTGTAAAATTGTGTGGTCTGAGATGGTATCATGTTTGTTTTGGAGAAATGCCAGAGAACAATAACCTTGAAAGGTATTGGGAATAAAGATATCTGCTTTTTTCAAAATTCTGTGTAGGTGTCGTAGTATGGCACCATTTGCTGGTTAGGAAGTCATCTGACCTCATTTTAGTGATGTTGTTCACTGCGTTTTTTTAGTCTTTGAGACCAGTGACTCCACAGGGACTTGGTTTTGGTAAATTTTCCACCAGTCTCTACTTATTTGCCCCAGAGTAGTATGTGATATCGGATAGGCAGGGATTTGAATCTATTTTTTTAAGAATTCTGGACTGACTGGTTTCCTGGATGATGAGGTCCTAGGCTATGGGAACTTTACTGTTTGCTGCTTTTAATAATAAGTAACGCAAAGGATTGGTAAAGACACCAATTTTGGAGATGGAGAGGCAAGGCTGAAGGGGAGGAGGAGGCCTTAATTTGAACATAACAACTCTTGTGTTGTTATGTTTAAAAGTCTTATCTAGTAAGTTTCCCATAGCTCGCTATCTTTAATTCTAGATTGTAAAGGGGTATACACTTCTGGGTGAATTAATTCTGTGTTTTCCTGTTTTCTGTGAAAAAGTTGGGATTTTTTGGTATAGTTTTCAATTTTGTTTTATACTTGCACACATTTCATGTTAATGTTGTCCTCTCATTTGATTTTGATCAGTTGTGTATAATCATAGAGATTTGATCTAGATTATGTTACTATATTTTTATGTTATTCTGTTAGGTTGAAGTTATATGTACCTCAAGTCATTAAAGTTACATTGTTGATATGGTGAGATTGCTATCATATCACTGTGTCATTTCCATTACGTTCATCTAATTTCCAATGGAGATGTCTGGTCAGAAGTGGTTTGTTAGGTTTAGTTGCTGGGCCCTCCTTGGATATTGGTGCTTCATGTGTAGTAGAATAACTTAGGGTAGGTCCCTTTTGCTGGATTTGGTCAGGGCAATAAAGAGAGATGTAATGCTTATATTATTGCTCCACTCTCTCTCTCTGTAAAATTGTGTGGTCTGAGATGGTATCATGTTTGTTTTGGAGAAATGCCAGAGACCAATAACCTTGAAAGGTATTGGGAATAAAGATATCTGCTTTTTTCAAAATTCTGTGTAGGTGTCGTAGTATGGCACCATTTTTTTGTTAGGAAGTCATATGAGTTTATTTTACATGATGGTGTTCACTATGTTATTTTAGTCTTTGAAACCAGTGACTCCATAGGGACTTGGTTTTGGTAAATTTGCCACCAGTCTCTACTTATTTGCCCCAGAGTAGTATGTGATATCTGATAGGCAGGGATTTGAAACTATTTTTTTAAGAATTCTGGACTGACTGGTTTCCTGGATGATGAGGTCCTAGGCTATGGGAACTTTACTGTTTGCTGCTTTTAATAATAAGTAACGCAAAGGATTGGTAAAGACACCAATTTTGGAGATGGAGAGGCAAGGCTGAAGGGGAGGAGGAGGCCTTAATTTGAACATAACAACTCTTGTGTTGTTATGTTCAAAAGTCTTATCTAGTAAGTTTCCCATAGCTCGCTATCTTTAATTCTAGATTGTAAAGGGGTATACACTTCTGGGTGAATTAATTCTGTGTTTTCCTGTTTTCTGTGAAAAAGTTGGGATTTTTTGGTATAGTTTTAAATTTTGTTTTATACTTGCACACATTTCATGTTAATGTTGTCCTCTCATTTGATTTTGATCAGTTGTGTATAATCATAGAGATTTTATCTAGATTATGTTACTATATTTTATGTTATTCTGTTAGGTTGAAGTTATATGTACCTCAAGTCATTAAAGTTACATTGTTGATATGGTGAGATTGCTATCATATCACTGTGTCATTTCCATTACGTTCATCTAATTTCCAATGGAGATGTCTGGTCAGAAGTGGTTTGTTAGGTTTAGTTGCTGGGCCCTCCTTGGATATTGGTGCTTCATGTGTAGTAGAATAACTTAGGGTAGGTCCCTTTTGCTGGATTTGGTCAGGGCAATAAAGAGAGATGTAATGCTTATGTTATTGCTCCACTCTCTCTCTCTGTAAAATTGTGTGGTCTGAGATGGTATCATGTTTGTTTTGGAGAAATGCCAGAGACCAATAACCTTGAAAGGTATTGGGAATAAAGATATCTGCTTTTTTCAAAATTGTGTGTAGGTGTCGTAGTATGGCACCATTTTTTTGTTAGGAAGTCATATGAGTTTATTTTACATGATGGTGTTCACTATGTTATTTTAGTCTTTGAAACCAGTGACTCCATAGGGACTTGGTTTTGGTAAATTTGCCACCAGTCTCTACTTATTTGCCCCAGAGTAGTATGTGATATCTGATAGGCAGGGATTTGAAACTATTTTTTTAAGAATTCTGGACTGACTGGTTTCCTGGATGATGAGGTCCTAGGCTATGGGAACTTTACTGTTTGCTGCTTTTAATAATAAGTAACGCAAAGGATTGGTAAAGACACCAATTTTGGAGATGGAGAGGCAAGGCTGAAGGGGAGGAGGAGGCCTTAATTTGAACATAACAACTCTTGTGTTGTTATGTTCAAAAGTCTTATCTAGTAAGTTTCCCATAGCTCTCTATCTTTAATTCTAGATTGTAAAGGGGTATAAACTTCTGGGTGAATTAATTCTGTGTTTTCCTGTTTTCTGTGAAAAAGTTGGGATTTTTTGGTATAGTTTTCAATTTTGTTTTATACTTGCACACATTTCATGTTAATGTTGTCCTCTCATTTGATTTTGATCAGTTGTGTATAATCATAGAGATTTTATCTAGATTATGTTACTATATTTTATGTTATTCTGTTACGTTGAAGTTATATGCACCTCAAGTCATTATAGTTACATTGTTGATATGGTGAGATTGCTATCATATCACTCTGTCATTTCCATTACGTTCATCTAATTTCCAATGGAGATGTCTGGTCAGAAGTGGTTTGTTTGGTTTAGTTGCTGGGCCCTCCTTGGATATTGGTGCTTCATGTGTAGTAGAAGAACTTAGGGTAGGTCCCTATTGCTGGATTTAGTCAGGGCAATAAAGAGAGATGTAATGCTTATGTTATTGCTCCACTCTCTCTCCCTAAAATTGTGTGGTCTGAGATGGTATCATGTTTGTTTTGGAGAAATGCCAGAGACCAATAACCTTGAAACGTATTGGGAATAAAGATATCTGCTTTTTTCAAAATTCTGTGTAGGTGTCGTAGTATGGCACCATTTTTTTGTTAGGAAGTCATATGAGTTTATTTTACATGATGGTGTTCACTATGTTATTTTAGTCTTTGAAACCAGTGACTCCATAGGGACTTGGTTTTGGTAAATTTGCCACCAGTCTCTACTTATTTGCCCCAGAGTAGTATGTGATATCTGATAGGCAGGGATTTGAAACTATTTTTTTAAGAATTCTGGACTGACTGGTTTCCTGGATGATGAGGTCCTAGGCTATGGGAACTTTACTGTTTGCTGCTTTTAATAATAAGTAACGCAAAGGATTGGTAAAGACACCAATTTTGGAGATGGAGAGGCAAGGCTGAAGGGGAGGAGGAGGCCTTAATTTGAACATAACAACTCTTGTGTTGTTATGTTCAAAAGTCTTATCTAGTAAGTTTCCCATAGCTCGCTATCTTTAATTCTAGATTGTAAAGGGGTATACACTTCTGGGTGAATTAATTCTGTGTTTTCCTGTTTTCTGTGAAAAAGTTGGGATTTTTTGGTATAGTTTTCAATTTTGTTTTATACTTGCACACATTTCATGTTAATGTTGTCCTCTCATTTGATTTTGATCAGTTGTGTATAATCATAGAGATTTTATCTAGATTATGTTACTATATTTTATGTTATTCTGTTAGGTTGAAGTTATATGTACCTCAAGTCATTAAAGTTACATTGTTGATATGGTGAGATTGCTATCATATCACTGTGTCATTTCCATTACGTTCATCTAATTTCCAATGGAGATGTCTGGTCAGAAGTGGTTTGTTAGGTTTAGTTGCTGGGCCCTCCTTGGATATTGGTGCTTCATGTGTAGTAGAATAACTTAGGGTAGGTCCCTTTTGCTGGATTTGGTCAGGGCAATAAAGAGAGATGTAATGCTTATGTTATTGCTCCACTCTCTCTCTCTGTAAAATTGTGTGGTCTGAGATGGTATCATGTTTGTTTTGGAGAAATGCCAGAGACCAATAACCTTGAAAGGTATTGGGAATAAAGATATCTGCTTTTTTCAAAATTCTGTGTAGGTGTCGTAGTATGGCACCATTTGCTTGTTAGGTAGTCATATGAGTTTATTTTACATGATGGTGTTCACTATGTTATTTTAGTCTTTGAAACCAGTGACTCCATAGGGACTTGGTTTTGGTAAATTTGCCACCAGTCTCTACTTATTTGCCCCAGAGTAGTATGTGATATCTGATAGGCAGGGATTTGAAACTATTTTTTTAAGAATTCTGGACTGACTGGTTTCCTGGATGATGAGGTCCTAGGCTATGGGAACTTTACTGTTTGCTGCTTTTAATAATAAGTAACGCAAAGGATTGGTAAAGACACCAATTTTGGAGATGGAGAGGCAAGGCTGAAGGGGAGGAGGAGGCCTTAATTTGAACATAACAACTCTTGTGTTGTTATGTTCAAAAGTCTTATCTAGTAAGTTTCCCATAGCTCGCTATCTTTAATTCTAGATTGTAAAGGGGTATACACTTCTGGGTGAATTAATTCTGTGTTTTCCTGTTTTCTGTGAAAAAGTTGGGATTTTTTGGTATAGTTTTCAATTTTGTTTTATACTTGCACACATTTCATGTTAATGTTGTCCTCTCATTTGATTTTGATCAGTTGTGTATAATCATAGAGATTTTATCTAGATTATGTTACTATATTTTATGTTATTCTGTTAGGTTGAAGTTATATGTACCTCAAGTCATTAAAGTTACATTGTTGATATGGTGAGATTGCTATCATATCACTGTGTCATTTCCATTACGTTCATCTAATTTCCAATGGAGATGTCTGGTCAGAAGTGGTTTGTTAGGTTTAGTTGCTGGGCCCTCCTTGGATATTGGTGCTTCATGTGTAGTAGAATAACTTAGGGTAGGTCCCTTTTGCTGGATTTGGTCAGGGCAATAAAGAGAGATGTAATGCTTATGTTATTGCTCCACTCTCTCTCTCTGTAAAATTGTGTGGTCTGAGATGGTATCATGTTTGTTTTGGAGAAATGCCAGAGACCAATAACCTTGAAAGGTATTGGGAATAAAGATATCTGCTTTTTTCAAAATTCTGTGTAGGTGTCGTAGTATGGCACCATTTGCTTGTTAGGAAGTCATATGAGTTTATTTTACATGATGTTGTTCACTATGTTATTTTAGTCTTTGAAACCAGTGACTCCATAGGGACTTGGTTTTGGTAAATTTGCCACCAGTCTCTACTTATTTGCCCCAGAGTAGTATGTGATATCTGATAGGCAGGGATTTGAAACTATTTTTTTAAGAATTCTGGACTGACTGGATTTCCGAATGATGGGGTTCTAGGCTATAGGAACTTTAATATTTGCTGCTTTTACAATAAGTGACACAAAAGATTGGTAAAGACATCAATTTGGAGATGGAGAGGCAAGGCTGAAGGGGAGGAGGAGGCCTTTATTTGAACATAACAATAATTGTGTTGTTATGTTGAAAAGTCTTACCTAGAAAAATTTCCCATAACTCGCTATCTCTTTGCCCATATTTTTTACGTACCCACTATCTGACCATCATAATAGAAGTAGCATTATTTTCTCGGCTAATATTCCAAGAGCTGTTTTACAAATGGTTAGAGACACATATGAAAATTGTGCTTAACCCGTTAGTGACCGGCCCATCGTGTTTCTACGTCGGTCACTAACGGGCCTTATTCCGATGCCATAGACTTTTTACGTCGCGGCATCGGAATAAGTAAACAGAGCAGGGAGCTGTCAAATCTCCCTGCTCTCAGCTGCTAGAGGCAGCTGAGGGCTGGGAGCGTCCCTGCTCTGCCGGGTGAGATCGATATTAGTATCGATCTCACCCGTTTAACCCCTCAGATGCGGTGCTCAATAGAGAGCACCGCATCTGAGTGGTTTTGGAGAGAGGGAGGGAGCTCCCTCTCTCTCCCACCTACACCCGGCGATATGATCGCCGAGTGTCTGTGTCTTCTATGGCAGCCTAATAAATGCCCCAAGGTCTGCCTGTAGTGTATGCCTGCTAGGTCATGCCTCTGGCATGACCTAGCAGATGCCTGTCCGTTTTAAACGGACAGGCATAATACACTGCAATACAAAAGTATTGCAGTGTATTATAATAGCGATCGCAGAATCGCATATTATAGTCCCCTAGTGGGACTAGTAAAAAAGTAAAAAAAAAAGTTTAATAAAGTTAATAAAAAAAAATGTGAAAAAAAAATGAAAAACCCACCTTTTCCCCTTACAAACTGCTTTAGTATTAAAAAAAACAAAATAAAGTAAAAAAGTTACACATATTTGGTATTGCCGCATCCGTAACGACCCCGACTATAAATCTATAACATTATTTAACCCGCACGGTGAACGCCGTAAAAAATAAAATAAAAAAAGATGGAAAAATTGCTGTTTTCTGTGAATCCTGACTTTAAAAAAATGTGATTAAAAAGTGATCAAAAAGTCGCATCTACTCAAAAATGGTACCAATAAAAACTACAAGTCATCCCGCAAAAAAAAAGCCCTCATACAGCTGCATCGGCAAAAAAATAAAAACGTTTACGGCTCTTCAAATACGGAGACACAAAAACAAATACTTTTTAAAAAAAAGCGTTTTTACTGTGTAAAAGTAGTAAAACATACGAAAACTATACAAATTTGGTATCGTTGCAATCGTAACAACCCGCTGAATAAAGTTATTGCGTTATTTATAACACACGGTAAACGGCGTAGATTTAGGATGCAAAAAAGAGTGGCGAAATTTCAGATTTTTTTCTTTTTCCCCCCCAAAAAAAGTTAATAAAAGTTAATCAATAAGTAATATGTACCCTAAAATGGTGCTATTAAAAAATACAACTTGTCCTGCAAAAAACAAGACCTTATACAGCGATGTCGACGCAAAAATAAAAGAGTTATAGCTCTTGGAATGCGACGATTGAAAAACGTAAAAAATAGCTTGGTCATTAAGGTCTAAAATAGGCTGGTCATTAAGGGGTTAAAGCCAATGCCTGTAGTGGTGCCATAGGTTTATAGATAAAGAACCCGGACTGAAGCAGATTAGTAGAGCTTATGTGTGATGATAAATTGTGTAGATTTAGGATTTCCAGGCCTTGTTTGTTTTCCAATATGTAGCTATCATGTGTGTTACTAAAGAATCAATACATTTTGTATCTGTAGGGCTATAAAAAAAAGTACGATTATAAAGGGGTGTACTTTTCTGGCTGAATTAATTGATTTACATTTTCCTGTTTGTTGTAAAAAAAATTGAGATTTTTGGTATAGTTTTCAATTTTGTTTTCAACTTGCACGCATATCATGTTAATGTTGACCTCTCATTTGCTTTTTTGATTGGTTGTGTATAATCAAGGAGATTTTATCTAGATTCTTTTACTATATTTTATATGTTATTTTGTTACGTTGAAGTTAGATGTACCTCAAGTCATTATAGTTACATTGTTGATATGGTGAGATTGCTATCATATCACTGTGTCATTTCCATTACGTTCATCTAATTTCCAATGGAGATGTCTGGTCAGAAGCGGTTTGTTTGGTTTAGTTGCTGGGCCCTCCTTGGATATTGGTGCTTCATGTGTAGTAGAATAATTTAGGGTAGGTCCCTTTTGCTGGATTTGGTCAGGGCAATAAAGAGAGATGTAATGCTTATGTTATTGCTCCACTCTCTCTCTCTGTAAAATTGTGTGGTCTGAGATGGTATCATGTTTGTTTTGGAGAAATGCCAGAGACCAATAACCTTGAAAGGTATTGGGAATAAAGATATCTGCTTTTTTCAAAATTCTGTGTAGGTGTCGTAGTATGGCACCATTTGCTGGTTAGGAAGTCATCTGACCTCATTTTAGTGATGTTGTTCACTGTGTTTTTTTAGTCTTTGAGACCAGTGACTCCACAGGGACTTTGTTTTGGTAAATTTGTCACCAATCTCTACTTCTATGTTCCAGAGTAGTATGTGATATCTGATTGCCAGGGATTTGAAACTATTTTTTTAAGTATTCTGGACTGACTGGATTCCTGGATGATGAGGTCCTAGGCAATGGGAACTTTGGAACTTTACTGTTTGATGCATTTAATAATAAGTTACGCAAAGGATTGATAAAGACACCAATTTTGGAGATGGAGAGGCAAGGCTGAAGGGGAGGAGGAGGCCTTAATTTGAACATAACAAGATAATGTTTCTAATCCCAGACATTCTGGATTAACCAATTCAGGAACAGGCTATTTTGAGCCTGGAAAATACATTGCTTAGCCATAATTACCATGCGTTTATTAAACGCCGATAAAGTTTTTATTTGTTACGATAAGGACGTGTTGTTATTGTGACATTTTTTTCATAAATAAAGTAGGTTTGTTGCTTTCTAATTTTTAGGCACATCCTTTTTGCTTTTATAACATTATTAGACCTATAATTTGAATATAATAGTAAAATAATAAGCTTTTTTTACCCTCTAGCTTTTATTGGGTGGGTATTTAATATTTCATTAAGCTCTGTTTTTTCTTTACTTTTTTTCTTATTATAGTGTGTTCCTCAACGGTCAAAAAAGAGCTTTGGGGGACTTTATTTTATTTCTATTACCCCATGTTTCTCCAATGTAAGGGCATGTTTACACAGGGCAGATTTGCTGCGAAAAAGCCCACAGCATATCCGCCCTGTGTGCCACAGGGAATTCTGGCCGAAAAACTGCACCAAATTGTGGTGCAGTTCTTCGACTGGAGTGTCTGCTGGGAAAAACTGCCACCTAAAAAACAAAAACAAAAAATGATTCATACTTACGTAGCCATGGTGACGCGTCCCTCCACCGTCCTGCATCCCGGCCTCCTCGGATGACGTTACATCCAATGTGACCGCTACAGCCTGTGATTGAAACGTCATCACAGGAGTCCGGCCTGGACAAAGACACACAGAATTATAGGTAATTATTTTTTTTTAATTACTTCCTCCGCAAAAAATTACAACAATTGTTTTTTATTGCGGGTTTTACCCCCCCATTGAATTCAATGGTGAAGACCCGCAACAAATAAGCAGCAATTCCGCAAATACATTTGACATGCTGCGGATTAAAAAAAAGCACAGCAGGTCAATGTCTGAGCTATTTTCCGCTCAGCATTTACACAGTGGCATTTACATTATGACTGGAATGCAGTAGCTTCTATCTGCTCTCCTGGATTCCCAGCAGTCTCTCCCTGCTGGGCACTCGACATTTAGCTGCCCGATCGCTCAGACAGCCAGCTAAAGCCTGCGCCGTAGATATTTATATTTATTGGTGCTGTTACTTGTTGTCTGTTCTTGTTATATATATGTATATATATATATATATATATATATATATATATAACAGGAACAGACAACAAGTAACAGCACCAGGACTTCAGTGTTAGGCTGGGTTCACACGACCTTGTTACGTCCGTAATGTACGGAACGTATTTCGGCCGGAAGACCCGGACCGAACACAGTGCAGGGAGCCGGGCTCCTAGCATCATAGTGATGTACGACGCTAGGAGTCGCTGCCTCTGCGTGGAACTACTGTCTCGTACTGTAATCATGATTACAGTACGGGACAGTTGTCCTGCAGGGAGGCAGGGACTCCTAGCATCGTACATCACTATGATGCTAGGAGCCCGGCTCCCTGCACTGTGTTCGGTCCGGGTCTTCCGGCCGAAATACGTTCCGTACATTACGGACGTAACATGGTCGTGTGAACCCAGCCTTAGGGAGATGTTGGTCTATTCACCACTAGGTGGAAAGAATGAGCAACTTTTCAGTTCTCACCTGAACCTTTCTCAAGCTTGAACCGAAACGTTGCTCATTCTTTCCACCTGGTGGTGAATAAACCAACATCTCCCTAACACTGAAGTCCTGGTGCTGTTACTTGTTCTCTGTTCCTGTTATCTCATTCCAAGGAGTTGATTCATCCTTCTACTGGTAATGTGCACATGGCCTGATGTTCAGTTTACCTTGAGTGCTGTGTTTCCTGCATCTATATACACTACCGTTCAAAAGTTTGGGGTCACCCAGAAAATTTTGTGTTTTCCGTGAAAACTCACACTTATAGGGAGCAACCAAAGAGCGTCCCTAGTAACTAAGAGTACTGTATAAAACAAAATAACATGTAAAACACACAATTATGACACTATGAAGTCTTAACCCGTTAGTGACCGCCATTACGCCTTTTCACGGCAGTCATTAATGGGCTTTATTCTGATTCATATGCCTTTTTACGGCGCTGCATCAGAATAAATAAACAGAGCAGGGAGCCGTTAAATCTCCCTGCTCTCAGCTACCAGATGTAGCTGAGGGCTGGGGCATCCCTGCTCGAGCAGGTGAGATCGATATAAGTATCAATCTAACCCATTTAACTCCTCAGATGCGGCGCCCAATAGCGAGCGCCGTATCTGATTGGTTTTGGAGAGAGGGAGGGAGCTCCCTCTCATCCCACTGACATTCGGCAATAAGATCACCGAGTGTCTGTGTCTCCGATGGCAGCCGGGGGCCTAATAAAGGCCACCAGGTCTGCCTGTAGTGAATGCCTGCTAGGTCATGCCAGGGGCATGTCCTAGCAGATGCCTGTCCGTTTTAAACGGACAGGCAGTAATACACTGCAATACAAAAGTATTGCAGTGTATTATAATAGCGATCGGAGGATCGCATATTAAAGGGAACCTGTCACCAGCATTTTAGCTATAAAGCCAGCAATACCTGGTGAAAGTGGGTGAAAAATCATTGTCATCTAAGCTATAAATATGTTCTAAGTAAGTTCTGTACCTTTAGTATTCCGTTTTTCAGTGGTCCCACGCCGTATGCAAATGAGCAGAAAGAGTCAAATCTTCATCTGAAAAGAGTCAGATTTTCATTCCTCCAGAGTCTCAGAGGGGACTCCACCACCTTCTTTTTGATTGACAGCTCCTTAACCAGTCAGGGCCGGACAGGTGCCAGCGGAGGGCGGGGTTAAGAAGCTGCGTCCCACAGGGGAAACTAATTACCATAAAAGGCGGGAAGAGTTTAAACGACTACATTTACCGACAGAGGAGGACTTCAGGAAAGAAGAGAACAGGAATAAACTCTGTACAGCTGCGGCCATTGAGGGGTCAGGCGAGTTTGACAGGTAAGATGTTGATGACAGGATCGCTTTAAAGTCCCTTAGTGGGACTAGTAAAAAAAAAAGTTTAATAAAGTTAATGAAAACAAATGTGAAAACAAAAATGAAAAACCCACTTTTTCCCCTTACAAACTGCTTTACTATTAAAAAAACAAAATAAAGCAAAAAAGTTACACATATTTGGTATCGCCGCGTCCGTAACGACCCTGACTATAAAGCTATTACATTATTTAACCCACACGGTGAAGGCCATAAAAAATAAAATAAAAAACAATGGAAAAATTGCTGTTTTCTGTGAATCCTGACTTTAAAAAAATGTGATAAAAAGTGATCAAAAAGTTGCATCTACTGCAAAATTGTACCAATAAAAACTTCAAGTCGTCCCACAAAAAAAAGCCCTCATACAACTGCATCGTCGGAACAATAAATTAGTTATGGCTCTTCAAATATGGAGACACAAAAATAAATAATTTTGAAAAAAAAGAGTTTTTACTGTGTAAAAGTAGTAAAACATACAAAAACTATACAAATTTGGTATTGTTGCAAACGTAACAACCCGCTGAATAAAGTTATTGGGCTATTTATACCACACGGTAAACGGCATAGATTTAGGACGCAAAAAAGAGTGGTGAAATTTGTTTTTTTTCTATTCCTCTCCAAAAAAAAGTTTATAAAAGTTAATCAATAAATAATATGTACCCCTAAATGGTGCTATTAAAAATGAAAACTTGTCCCGCAAAAAACAAGACCTTATACAGCTATGTCGACGCAAAAATGAAAAGGCTATATATAGCTCTTAGAATGCGACGATGGAAAAACGTAAAAAATACCTTGGTCATTAAGGTTTAAAATAGACTGGTCATTAACCTTAAGGCTCAGAGCCCAATTTTGACATATTTCACTTTATGTGGTAATAACGTCGGAATGCTTAAACCTATCCAAGCGATTCTGAGACTCTTTTCTCGTGACACATTGGGCTTCATCTTCGTGGTAAAATTTGGTCGATATATTCAGTGTTTATTGGTGAAAAATTGCAAAATTTATAGAAATTTTTTCAGAATTTAAATGTATCTGCTTGTAAAACAGACGGTTATACCACCCAAAATAGTTACTAGTTCACATTTCCCATATGTCTTCTTTAGATTGGCATCTTTTTTTGAACATTCTTTTATTTTTCTTGGACGTTACAAGGCTTAGAACATAAACAGCAATTTCTTATATTTTTATGCAAATTTTAAAAGCCTTTTTTTTTAGGTATCTGTTCAGTTCTGAAGTGGCTTTGAGGGGCCTATGTATTAGAAACCCTGATAAAACACCCCATTTTAAAAACTAGACACCTCAAAGTATTTAAAACAGCATTTAGAACGTTTTTTAACCCTTCAGGCATTTCACAAGAATTAAAGCAAAGTGGAGGTGGAATTTGTAAATTTCATTTTTCTTGCTGAATTTCAATTTTATTCAATTTTTTTCTGTAAAACAGAAGGTTTTACCAGAGAAATACTACTAAATATGTATTTTTCAGATTCTGCAGTTTTTAGAAATTTCCCACATGTGGCCCTACTGCGCTCGTGGACTAAAACATAAGCCCTAGAAGCAAAGAAGTACCTAGTGCATTTTGAGGCCTCTTTTTTATTAGAATATATTTTAGGCAGCATGCCAGGTTTGAAGAGGTGTTGAGGTGCCAAAACAGTAGGAATCCCCCAATAGTGACCCCATTTTGGAAACTACACCCCTCAAGGAATTAATTTATGGTTGTTGTTACCATTTTGACCGCACAGTTTTTTCACAGCACCTATTTGAATTGGGCTGTGAAATTAAAAAAAAAATAATTTTTTCCAATAAGATGACATTTGTGATCAAAATTTCTTATTTTCACAGGGAACAAAATATCCAATTTTGTTGCCCAATTTGTCCTTAGTGCGGCAATACCCCATTTGTGGTGATAAACTCCCGTTTGGGCCCATGGGAGGGCTCAGAAGGAAAGGAGCGCTATGTGTTTGCTGGAGTGCAGATTTTGCTGGATTGGTTTTCGGGTGCCATGTCGCAATTGCAGAGCCCCAGAGGTATCAAAGCAATGGAAACCCACCAGAAGTGACCCCATTTTGGAAACTACACCCCTCAAGGAATTCAAATATGATTGTTGTTACATTTTTGACCGCACAGTTTTTTCACAGCACCTATTTGAATTGGGCTGTGAAATTTAAAAAAATGTCATTTTTTCCAATAAGATGTCATTTTTTATCAAAATTTCTTATTTTCACAGGGAACAAAATACCCCATTTTGTTGCCCAATTTCTCCTGAGTGCAGCAATACCCCATTTGTGGCGATAAACTGCCGTTTGGGCCCATGGGAGGGCTCAGAGCGAAAGGACCACCATTTGGCCTACTGGGGATTTTCTGTTGCGGTCATGTATGCAGAAGCCTCTGAGGTACCAGTACAGTTGAAACCCGCAAGAAGTAACCCCGTTTTAAAAACGACACCCTTAAGGCATTCATCTAGAGGTGTAGGGAGCATTTTGACTGGAGACATACACCCCATAAACTGTAATGTTGGTTCTCATGGGTACGGCAATACCCTCAATGTGGCTATTAACAGCTGGGCACACAGCAGGGCTCAGAAGGGAAAGATAAGGGCGGATAAGCTGTGCGGAGTACATCAGGGTAAGTAAAATTGGGGTAAATTATAAACCAAGGGATGTATGATACATTTTAAAACACTTTCATACAGAGCTCTGGTTTTTCGTGACACGTGTCACATTGATATATTGTGTCCTCCCTTATCCCCCTCTTATAGCAGACTTTGCACCTCTTTTGACTTTTTCCCTTCTTGCCAGTTTGGGGAACTTCTCCTGGAAAGTGTTGCCCTTGTGCGATGCGTCTGGCCTCGTTTCCAGAAGTACTGGGTGCCCCCCCCTTCCTGGTCCCTAAAGATTATGTTCTTGATAATCACCTCTTGAAATTCCAGGAAAGTTCCCCTCTGGCCTGTACATCGACGTAGCACGTACACATTGTACAATGCCATCTGTATGATGTGCACGGCCAGCTTCTTATACCACACCGCATGGCGCTGTAGGGCTTCAGGACTTGATCTGACAAGTCCACCCCTCCCATGTACCTATTGTAGTCCAGGATGCGGTCTGGTTTGGGGGTCTCTGTACTGGTACATGGGTACTGGTGTGACATCTCCCTTGTCCTTGTACTTGACACACAATAGGTTGCTGCTAGATTGTGCCCTGCTCTCACCCCTTCTTGTTTGCCCAAGCAGAGTCTTAGTGAGGCCTCTCAGATTTCTTCTAGCAGTGCCACATGTCCCAGGACTGGAAGCGAGGCAGTTGAAGAGTGGGACGCTGGTATAAAAATTATCCAGGTAGAGGTGGTAACCCTGGTCCAGCAGTGGGTGCACCAAATCCCCCACAATTTTTGCATTAACTCCCAGTAAGGGGGGGGGGGCATTATGGGGGTTGAATACTGGTGTCCTTCCCTTTATATATCCTAAATTTGTAAGTATACCCTGATGCACTCTCACACAGATTATACATCTTCACGCCATACTTTGCCCTCTTACCCGGCAGGTACTGGCGGAATTGAAGCCTCCCTTTAAAATGTACCAAGGACTCCTCAATAGAAATACACTTCTCGGGCATGTATGCTTAGGAAAACCGGGCACAGAAACGGTCTAATAGGGATCTCCGGTTATACAAACGGCGAAAATTGGGGTAATCTCGGGGTGGGCATGGCATATTATCAATATAATGTAAGAAGCAAAGTATTGCCTAATTTATTTATGTTTTTGGGTTCCAGTTCAGTTCTGAAGTTGCTTTGAGGGGCCTATATATTAGAAACCCTATCAAACACCCCATTTTAGAAACTAGACCCCTCAAAGTATTCACAACAGCATTTAGAAAATGTATGAACCCTTTAGGTGTTTCATGCAAATTTAGAGCAAAGTAGAGGTGAAATTTACATTTTCTTTTTTGTCAGAAAATCCTATTTATAGCATTTTTTTTATAACACAAAAGGTTTTATCAGAGAAACGCAACTCAATACTTATTGCCCAGATACTGCAGTTTTGAGAAATAGCCCACATGTGGCCCTAGTGCGGTAATGGACTGAAGCACCGGCCTCCAAAGCAAAGGAGCACCTAGTAGATTTTGAGCCCTCCTTTTTATTAGGCACTATGTCCGGTTTGAAGAGGTCTTGTGGTGCCAAAACAGTGAAACCCCCAAAAGTGACCCCATTTTGGAAACTAGACCCCTTGAGGAATTCCTTGCAGTTTTCATGGGGTGCATGTGACTTTTTGATCAGTTTTTATTCTATTTTTAAGTGGTGTGGTGACTAAAAAACAGCAATTCTACTATTGTATTCTTATTCAATTTTTTTACAGCGTTCACCGTGCGCTATAAATGACATTCACTTTATTCTGCGGGGCGATAAGATTACGGCGATACCATATGTTCATAGTTTTTTTTATGTCTTATGGCGTTTGCACAATAAAATACTTTTTGTAAAAAATCATTTACTTTTTGTGTTACCTTATTCTAAGAGCCATAACTTTTTTTATTTTTCCATTCAAGAAAGCCGGGCGAGGACTTATTTTTTGCATAACGAACTGTAGTTTCGATCAGGACCATTTTTAGGTACATGCGACTTTTTGATCTCTTTTTATTCCATTTTTTGGGAGGTAAAGTGACCAAACAATTGTGATTCTGGTACGGTTTATTATTATTTTCTTTTATGGCATTCACCGCGTGGGATAAATAACAAAATAATTTTGTAGTTCAGGCCGTTACGGACGTGGCGATACCAATTATGTATAGTTTATTTGTTTGTTTATATATTTTTATTAATAATAAAGGACTGATAAGGTAAAAAGTGGGACTTTTACTTTTATTACTTTTAAAACTTTTATTTTCTTATTTTTACACATCTTTTTTTAACTTTTTTTTAACTTTATTACTTTGTCCCACTAGGGGACTTGAGGGAAGGAGGCCTTGATCGCTATTCTAATACACTGCACTACATGCGTAGTGCAGTGTATTAGAGCTGTCAGCTACTCACTGACAGCAAGCATAGTCGGTCCTGACTTTGTCAGAACCCACTAGGCTTCCGTCGATGGCATAGCCGGACGGCATTGTTTGGTGTCCGGTTGCCATAGTCACCATCACCAGCCGATATCGTGTAGCAGGCTGGCGATTGTAGCTTAACCCCTAAAAAGCAGTGATCGCTATCGAACACGGCTTTTAAGGGTTTAATCAGCGGGGACACAACGATGGGTCCCCGTTGTAGGAGCTGCGGCAGCTGCTGTACGAGACAGCAGCTGTCACAGCTCCTGTATGTGTCGGGAGGACGGCCGAAATGGCCGTTACTCCCGCGACGTAATATTCCGTTGATGAGTGCGAACGTATTGGTTAGCGCGGCGGGATATTACGTCGCTGAGCACGAAGGGGTTAAGGGGTTAAGTGTTGTAACCAAATAAGTTGATGGGCCATTGTAATAATTGTTGTGTGTTCCCGTAACGATAATTGTCCAACGGTCATTTGGTCTGCGATTGTATTTGTTTTGATGGGGCGCTACTTGAGTAAGCCTTGCGTTACAGAACGACCAGCTAGGAGTAGTAGAATTTGTAATATGGCCCCATCACAATCCATGTCCATGATTGGAAGTATTTATAGTGATAGTCTAAGAGAAAATATCCTTGAGATTATTGTTTCCATATCCGCACTGAACACACAACTCACGCCTGAGCTGTTATTTGCAGATAAATGTTGTATAAACCACAACCATATGCATTGTATATCTTTTATTTTGACAATCTTGTGAGTCCACAAGTGAATACATTCTTTATTTCGTTTTTTACATTTACAAGTTGTATTTAGGACAATCTCTACTAAAATATTTAACATAACTTTGGGTGTAGTTGACAAAGTATGATAAAATGATTAATGATTACTCATCAGACAGTTGATTTTATATTGTCCATTTTTATAGTAAGTTTACACAGGTTGGATTTGCTGCGGAAAACGATGCAGTAAATCTGACTTAGGCCTCATGCACACGACCGTAGCCATGTGCACGGGTGTGATTTTCGGGTCGGCCAGCAGCGGACTGTCAGCTGCGAGCCGCCTGCAAATCGCGGGCCATGCACATGGCTACGGCTATTTTCAATGAGCCCGGGCCGCAGAACACGGCCGTAATAAGATATGTCCGTTCTTTCTGCGGTGCGGGCTCCCGGGCCATGCTTGGACCGTAAAAACTATGGTCGTGTGCATGGCCACATAGAAATGAATGGGGCCGCAATTCTCCCGTGGATTTTCTGGGGGCAACTGCGGCCGCAAAAGCAAGTTCGTGTGCATGAGGCCTTAGGTACTGTAGGGAACTCCGGACAAAAGTTTACTCCAAATCGTGTTTGATTTGGTGCAGATTTTTGACCAGATTTGCCACTGCAGAGGAGATCAGGGGGGAATAGGGGATTTAAAAAAAAGGCCATACTCACCTACTCAGGCGTTCCTGCAGCGATCAATCACTGCACCCCCTCCTGGGATGACGTTGCTTTCCATGTGACCTGCTGCATCCTGTGATTGGCTGCAGTGGTCACATGGGATGAAATGTCATCCCAGGAGGCTGGCTGTACAGAGAACAACCCAGTAGAGCAGTGAGGCATTGTTACTGGATCGCCAGAGGGAGAAGTATGTTTTGTTTTTATTTTAAAGTAAAATAAAATCCTTTTTCTTGCTTGTTATTTTTCCTGTGGCGTCTCAGCTTTTCTGCAGGGTAACTCCCGACACTGATCATTTGCTGCCGATTTTTCCTTTCTCATTGAACTCAATGGGGAAATCTGAAACAAATGCGCAACCATTTTGCAGCATAAATTGACATGTTGCAGATTAAAAATTATGCACCGCAGTTCAATTTCTGCAGCAATTTTATTACATGTAAACAGCCTAAGTAAGTATTAAGGGCACATTCACACGTGGCGGAATTGCTGTTGAATTCCACTGCGGACAGTCCGCAGTGGAATTCTGCAGCTGCCGTTTTTTACATTTGTTTCTATACATTTTTAGGAAACTTAGTTCAGACGTTGCAGAAAATAACTGTGTGGAAATCATGCTGCGGTGCCGAACTTCCCCTCCACAGCATGCTCCTGACGTTGCGGAGAAGAAGCGGAATTTCACTGCGTATTTCAGCCTTTGCAATGCAAAAACTGAAATCTGTGGCAAGTCCGCTGTGATATCTGCAACGTCTGAATTACCTCTCAAGTATGCAAATGTTGGGGCAGATTCGTTGGGTAATTGCCCCAAATCTGCACCAACATTTGCAGCGGAAAAATTCTGCCACGTCTGAACGTGCCCTAAGTTTTAAAAACTATCTGGAAAAATAAATAGTAACTTGCCCCTTAATTATACTTTTATAGGTAAAATTTAGAATTTTAAATCAACCAATCAGTAATCAAACAGCGGACTGAACCATAGATGGGTGGATAAAATAAAAGAGCAGGTAAACTGCAGCAAAATGCTTAAAAAAAAAAGAGACGAGAGCAGCGAGACGCAGAACTTTCACTTTTTCATGTTTTTAATTGTATGGCTGCCTTTCTATATCATATTTTTTATTGACTCTTACCTGTTTTTGTAGTGGTACATTCCACTGTTTGTTGGCAGAGTTGGGCTCAGTTGCTATGACAACTATGATGCTGCAGCACTGGTCAGTTCAACTGCCACCCTACAGACCACTTGATGCCATTACAAGACCAGCGCTGTGACCCTACAAATTGTATCGAGACGATGCTGTTTCTCACTCTACCCTGTTTCTGGACTGTAAGGTGAATACAGATGCCACCCAGACACCAGCATGTCTACTAAAAGTGTTGGTACAGAGGTAAGTGCCCTCATTTCACTACTAAATATTCCAGACCTCGTCATCCAGTGTAAAAGTGGCCAAGCATGGGAAGTCACCCTCCAATAATGTCTATGGGAGATACGGTAACAGCTGAGCATGCTCCATCCTAGGGACCAGTGGTGTCCCATTGGTCAAACTCCCACCAATCAAACACATATCAAATTAATCTTCCTCAAATGTCCTTCACAGGAAAAAAAAACTATATAATGTCTCATGTGATTCCCTATAGCTCATATTTTGTATGCCTTTTTTCAGAAAAAATAAATAAAACATGAAATCACCTTTTTTTTAAAAAACAAAACAAATTTTATGGTTATAATGCTGGTCACTGGCTGCTCATTTTCAATAGGGAAAGACCACCGAAGAACCGCCAGAGATCAAATTCGGAGATCATTTATAATTAGTGGGAACAAAGTGAGTAATGATTTATACAGGAACACTGTGCGAGATTTATTAAAACTTGTGCAAGGGAAAAGTGAAACGGTTGCCCATGGCAACCAATCAAATTCCAGCTGCCATTTCTCAGTGGCCCTTTGGAAAATGATAGCAATGACCTGATTGGTTACTATGGACAACTGCTCCACTTTACCTTGCCCAGTGAGCTTGTATAAATTTGTATTCAGTTTGCTCCCTCTTGTGGCATCCTTGTGCTGCAACTTTATTTTTTTTATTAAATGTATGTTTTACCTTTTTTTAAATCTTTTTTATGTTGACTTTTATGAAACATTTTCTATCATTTTTCAGATGCGGCCTTCATATATCCTCTATACTTAGAAGCTGCATCGTTCACTAACACCCAAATCTGTCACTCAGCTGAAATGACGGCTCAGCAGAGAGCGGGTGTTGATCACATCTAAATTGTTCAGCTTAGATGTGATCAATATTATCGGGATCCTGTGTGTTAGAGACACACAGGACCCACTCAACCGTCAGTTCAGCTGAGTGATGGATACGGCTGATAGCGAACAAAGCAGCATAAGTAGCAAGACTTGAAGAAATGGATAATAGTCCCATATATCAGAGAACCCATCTAGTGGTGCTAGATAGCACAAAGCCACCAACTTTGTAATCTCCACAAAAAGGAACAATGTTCTTGCAGCTGAATGAGCCCTCTAGACCTCTGGGCCCTATTGCAGCTGCTATGGCTGTTACGGCTATAGTTACACCAATGTATGAACCTCAGCGCCATGGATCTGTTTGCAAATCATGAAATGAAGGTAGAATTAGGCCAGACAATGCTGTTAGGAAATGTCATGATCTTTTTGTTTCACAGCATTTGAGCACCATGGCTGGCACTATGCATCGGCTCAGCTGGCCACTTATTGTTTAAAGTGGCAGCATGGCTGACATTATTTATGGGGTAAGCAGGCACTTTTTATGTGGCAGCTGGTAGGCAATGTGGTAGACAATGTATACCATGGTAATGCAACTGGGTTACTGTGGCTTCTAAAACATTTATTTTTTGTGCCCTGCTAGAGTCGAGACTTTGATGTGCCGAAGAGTAAATTCGTAGCTGTAAGAACACTTCACAAAGGTCTAGTCCTGACAAAAATGAAAAGCAAAGCGAACCACCTCAACCGTAAGTCACTGGATTTAAAGGAGTTGTCCGTACGCGTTTTTTTTAATATATATACTAACGACCCATCCACAAGATAGGTTATCAGTATATGATCGGAGAGGGCCCGACACCCGGACTCCGCACCGATCCGCTTTTTCGGCTGCCTCTGGAAGTTATGCAGTGGTCAGTGCCGGAAGCAGATGGCTTCATACACAGGATAACGGCCATGCTGCAGAACTGCTGCTTTGCTCCTATTCAAGTGATTAGGGTCAGAGCTGCAGTACTACAGCATGGCTGCTATACGGTGTACGAGTCATCTGCTTCAGACACCGGGCACTGCATAACATCCGGTGCCCGGAGGAAGCCGGAACAGTTGTTTGGTTCGGGGTCTGGGTGTCGGACCCCCACCCATCATATATACCGATAACCTATCTTATGGAAAGGTCATGACTATGGAAAACCGTCCCATGCCCCGACAACCCCTTTAACCCGTTAGTGACCGCCAATACGCCTTTTCACAGCGGCCACTAATGGGCTTTATTCTGATGCATATTTCTTTTTGCGGCGCTTCATCAGAATAAATAAACAGAGCAGGGAGCCGTTACATCTCCCTGCTCTCAGCTACCGGAGGTAGCTAGAAGGCTGGGGGCAACCCTGCTCGAACGGGTGTGATCGATATCAGTATTGATCTCACCCATTTAACCCCTCAGATGCGGCACTCAATAGCGAGCGCCACATCTGAGTTATGGAGAGAGGGAGGGAGCTCCCTCTCTCTCCCACCGTCACCCGGCGATAAGATGGCCGAGTGTCTGTGTCTCCGATGGCAGCTGGGGGCCTAATAAAGGCCACCAGGTCTGCTTGTAGTGAATGCCTGCTAGGTCATGCCAGAGGTATGGCCTAGCAGATGCCTGTCCGTTTTAAACGGACAGGTAGTAGAACACTGTAATACAAAAGTATTGCAGTGTATTATAAAAGCGATTGGAGGATCGCATATTAAAGTCCCCTAGTAGGACTAGTAAAAAAGTACAAAAAAAGTTTCATAAAGTTAATTTAAAAAAAAGTGAAAAAAAATTAAAAACACACTTTTTCCCCTTACAAAATGCTTTACTATTGAAAAAACAAAATAAAGTAAAAAATATACACATATCTGGTATTTCTGCGACCGTAACGATCCCCACTATAAAACTCTTACATCATTTAATCCGCACGGTGAACGCCGTAAAAAATAATATAAAAAACAATGGAAAAATTGCTGTTTTCTGTGAATCCTGCATTAAAAAAATCTGATAAAAAGTGATCAAAAAGTCGCATCTACTCCAAAATGGTACGAATAAAAACTATAAGTCGTCCCGCAAAAAAAAAAGCATACAACTCATACAACTGCATCGTCGGAAAAATAAAAAAGTTATTGCTCTTCAAATATGGAGACACGAAAACAAATAATTTTGAGAAAAAAAAGGTATTTAATGCGTAAAAGTAGTAAAACATACAAAATCTATACATATTTGATATTGTTGCAATCGTAACAACCCGCTGAATAACGATATTGTGTTATTTATACCACACGGTAAATGGCGTAGATTTAGGATGCAAAAAAAGAGTGGCGAAATTTCAGTTTTTTTCCGATTTTCCCCCAAATAAGGTAATAAAAGTTAATGAATAAATTATACCCCAAAATGGTGCTATTAAAAAACACAACTTGTCCTGCAACAAGACCTTATACAACTATGTTGACGCAAAAAAAAATAAGTTATAGCTCTTGGAATGCGATGATGGAAAAACGTAAAAGATGGCTTGGTCATAAAGGTCTAAAATAGGCAGGTCTTTAAGGGGTTAATGTTTTTTGTTTAATTTTTTTACTATGCATTTCCCTGCACATGATCAATATTATAATTATTATGTTATGCCTAGTCTGCATTGTGATGATGCCCTTTATGTCTCTTTATTTGGCCAGTCTATGGTATAATTGGAAATGGCCAGTCCATTTATATATAATCTAAAAATGTCATTTAGTAAAACATGAATGGAAAACGCCATGGTTTCTATAATAATAGGTATGTGGAATAGTATAACGTGCATGTGTTGCATAGTAATACAAGGGAAAACAGGGCTTTTACTTCAAGCTGATGGGAAAATACCATGGTAGAAAATGCAACAACACTCCAATGGATAAACCATACAGTTTATGGCTGCATTGTGTGAATAGAAATTTGCAAAACCCTATTCACAACAATGACACATTTACCGCAAGTAATAGCCTTGTTATGTAAATGTTCTGTACCGTAAAACGGAAAAGAAGAAATCATTTATAACTGCGATCCTCAACTGCATGTAAGAGAGGAGAACATCAGCCAACACAAGTTCATTAAAGGATTGTCCCATCAGAGACGAGAAAGGAGGAAGGGAAATGGAATATTACATAGTGACAAGTCTAATGAGTGGCTATTTATGTTATGTATAGACGACTCCAGTCCTCCACAACAGGAACCGCTTTAACATATTGTCTCTCCATTTTGGCTCATAGACTGGGGGTTCCTGAGCGTCTAATCACCTTCTATATCTTCTTCATATACATGTCTTCATGAGACAACCCCTGTAAACCGCACGTCCAGTATAGAAAACCTATATGTAGACATATCAGAGGTTTTCATCCCTGGGGTGTAGTCTCTGATACCTCCCACCATTCCCTAGAAAGAAGATGCTTGTAGCTCATTGGTGTCTCAGGAGAGATGAAGCCTGTAGACTTGCATCACAGTCCATCCATTGTTTTTAGCTCACCCATGTAAATCCATAAAAAGTTGTCCGGATGATGAAAGCTTTTCATATGTCTCTGTGACATATCACAAGTATTATATAACGGAAGGTACTTTATAAAGGTTTTGTTTTTTTCAAATGGTAAATGATTGCTGGGATATGCCATAATTTACTGATAGCTGAAGCTTCCTGGGACCCTACTGATCCCTGCAATGAAAGAGCTGCAATGATAAGAAAGCGCAGAGGCTCCTTTGGGGAATGAAATATTGTCATTCATGGAGGTTCAATGTCCCGTTATATTTCCCCTATACAGATCAATACTACCCTGAGTTATGTCATATTCAAGGCCACTACTGCCCAGAATAATACCACAATGATAACACTGAGGGCAACCCTTACTCTGTGCACTGATGCACGGATGAGCTGGCTTCTCTAGAGCTCAGTGGAAATAGGTTTGTCTGTACAGCAACAAGGACAAGTCTGCAGCCGCTCTGACATCTCCATGCTCCCCTTTACATATTGCATCTATTTACAGAGGCAGAATTGGAATACATTATATATTACTTATCACTTTAGGTGCTGACACTTTTTAACATTTATTTACATTAGTACAGAATTACTTCAACTAATACTGCCATTCAGTAACCAAGCAGCAGCGTCCTAGTCACTTACTAGACTGAATGTTGTAACACCTCAAATCAGAGTTCAAATAATATCACCATCCCATGCCAAAACGATACTGCTATAGAGCGCCAAAAATGGGCACTTTATAGTAAGGCCTTACATTTCTAGAGTAAAACCAAGTGAAATTGGCTGACTAAAGCCACAAGGAAGTGCTGTAATACCGCCCAGCGAAATGAATTCTGTAATAATAGAAATGAAAGTTATTTGTAATATACATCGTACTGACATTTTGTTCCATATCGCAGCTACAAGAAGAACAGAATAAGCTTAATCTACTTCCTGTGAGTTTTACGTCAACAAATCCTTGTTCCCTCAATTATTCTGTGTTCGACAAAAAGTAAAAAAAAACAACGTATCAGGATTGATTGATATTGCTACAATATGTCATGAAGATGTACTTAGTGGCGGTGTGACTGCTAGGACTGCCGCCTGTGAAGAGAATAATGCTGCATCTGCACTGTGTAGCGTCCATGGCCACGGGCCGTCGGGTTTACTCACCTCCTGACGCCCGTAGCCATGGATCTGTGAGCGCTGGCCTCCGTCTCCCTCCTAGGAGATGCCAGCACTCACTTCCGCTCTGTTCGGCTGGGTCCCGTAGGGTGCGCGCGCACGCTCGTCCCCGGCCTTAAAGGGCCAGCACGCGCAATTAGGAAATCGTCATCACCATCAACTGCCACGATTTCCTGGTCTATAAGAAGGCCCCTGGCCTGAGCCTTGTTAGTCTTTCCCAGTCTGTCTCTCAAATGGTCCCTTAGTGTCTCCCGTTCCAGCTGTTACACGTGCCCTGTTACCGTTCCTGTATTCTGTATTGTTCCTGTGCCTACCAGCGCTCAAGTGTCTTCTGCCACGTCAAGTGCCATCTGCCACGCCAAGTGTCATCTGCCACGTCAAGTGCCATCTGCCACGTCAAGTGCCTTCTGCCACGTCAAGTGCCATCTGCCACGTCAAGTGTCTTCTGCCACGCCAAGTTCCATCTGTCACGTCAAGTGCCATCTGCCACGTCAAGTGCCATCTGCCACGTCAAGTGCCATCTGCCACGTCAAGTGTCTTCTGCCACGCCAAGTACCATCTGCCATGTCAAGTGTCTTCTGCCACGCCAAGTGCCATCTGCCACGTCAAGTGTCTTCTGCCACGCCAAGTGCCATCTGCCACGCCAAGTGCCATCTGCCACGCCAAGTGCCATCTGCCACGTCAAGTATCTTCTGCCATGCCAAGTGCCATCTGCCACGCCAAGTGCCATCTGCCACGTCAAGTGTCTTCTGCCACGCCAAGTGCCACCTGCCACGTCAAGTGCCACCTGCCACGTCAAGTGTCTTCTGCCACGCCAAGTGCCATCTGCCACGTCAAGTGTCATCTGCCACGTCAAGTGTCATCTGCCACGTCAAGTGCCATCTGCCATGCCAAGTGCCATCTGCCACGTCAAGTGCCATCTGCCACGTCAAGTGACTTTTGCCACGCCAAGTGCCATCTGCCACGTCAAGTGACTTCTGCCACGCCAAGTGCCATCTGCCACGTCAAGTGCCATCTGCCAAGTAAAGTATCTTCTGCCATGCCAAGTGCCATCTGCCTTGCCAAGTGCCACCTGCCACGTCAAGTGCCATCTGCCACGTCAAGTGCCATCTGCCACGTCAAGTGTCTTCTGCCACGCCAAGTGCCATCTGCCACGTCAAGTGTCTTCTGCCACGCCAAGTGCCATCTGCCACGCCAAGTATCTTCTGCCATGCCAAGTGCCATCTGCCACGTCAAGTGTCTTCTGCCACGCCAAGTGCCATCTGCCACGGCAAGTGCCATCTGCCACGTCAAGTGTCATCTGCCACGTCAAGTGTCTACCGCTTCATCCGATACTGCCCGCCACGTCTGGCGCCTTTTGCCGCACCTGCCTCCATCCGTGCTGAAGCCACAGCCACCGTCCGGACTATTTCAGGTACCCTAGCATTACTGTCTGCCATTTACTTCCGCTTAGACTGTGACCTGGTCAGCTGCCTCCCGGCTACGGCGGAGCGGCCTAGTGGGTCCACATACCCTGTGTACGTGACCCACTGGTTGGATTGACGCTGCTCCTTCCGCTATGTCTGGCATCTCTTGACCAGTGTTACTTTAGGCGGTCAGACATTATACTTTTTGGCATGTCCTAGACATATGCCAGTAATTATGATAAGTAAACAACCCTTACATGTAATAATATCGAGGTTACACTATAATAATAATGTAGTTGTCCAACCCCATGACAATTCTTACATGTGTTTACAATAACAAAAGTAGTAATACTCACCTTACCAATACCCTGCCACTCCTGTTCCGACGCTTTCATTGTCCCCCGGCCGATATCTGTTCAGCTATAATGTGTCGACAAGACATGTGACTGCTGCAGACATTCACTGACTGCAAAGGTAAACCCAGAGGTGTCGACAGATCACCACTACAGCCAGTGATTGACTACAGCGGTCACATGTCATGTCGACCCATCATTGCTGAGGTCGGAGAAACAGGGAGTAGCAGGCAACCAGGGACACGCCAGTATGGGAGCAAAGGGGATTAAAAAAAATTGTATTTCTAGTTTTTTTTTTATTATTGGTAAGGTGAGTATAACTATTTTTTACATTTTATTGGTAAGGTGAGTGTTGCTCCATTTATTTTGTTATACCTATGTTAGTTGTTTGAAATTGTTTTTATTTTAGCCTGTTTGTTTTAAAATGATGGATGAACAGAATTACTGAGTTTTGATTCTAGGCTATTGCAAATATACTGTTTGCTGCTTTACGAGTAAGGCAAAGAATAAATAATGATGACAATTTTGTTGGAGAAATGGATGAAGGTTTATTTGTATATTGTGCTTACAGGAATATTCACCATCTTAAATATATATGACATATATTAAGCGACAGCCTTACCAAGCGGGTATGCTATCAGGGATCTCCCGTCCTCAAAATAAGTGCGGGTCCTACAGCTATTACCCGCATCCAGACATTTATACTCTGGATATGCCATAAATATCTAAGATGAGAATATCCTTTTAAGTGCGAAGTCTGAAGCGGTGCCAAAACTTTAGAGATAAAAAACCCGGACTGAAGCAGATTGGGAGAGTTTATGTGGGAAAATTAATTGTGTAGATTTAGGATATCCAGGCCGTGTACGTTTTCCAATATGTAGCTATCATGTGTGTTACTAAAAAATCTATACATTTTGTATCTGTAGAGCTATAAAAAAAAAGTTAGAATGTAAAGGGGTGTACTCTTCTGGCTGAATTAAGTTTTCTGCGTTTTCCGGTTTACTATAACAAAAAAAATGGTTATTCTTCGTACAGTTTTCAGAAATGTTTTATAGTTGCAATCTTGTCATGTCAATGTTGTCCTCTCATTTATTTTTGATTGGTTGTATATAATCATGGAGATTTTATCTAGATTTTTTACCAGAGTAGTATGTGATATCTGATAGACAGGGATTTGAAACTATGTTTTTAGGAATTCTGGACTAACTGGTTTGCTGGATGATGAGGTCCTAAGGCCTCATGCACACGACGTATTTTTTCCCACCCGTAAATACTGGCATAAATACAGGTCCAGTGTCACACGTATTCGACCCGTTTTGCACCAGTATTTACGGACCCGTGCCCGTAAATACGGTTCCGGAATCACCAGTATTCTACCCGTATTTACAGGCACGTTTTCGATGCAAAATTGCACTGCACTAATCAGCAGCCTCTTCTCTCTATCAGTGCAGGATAGAGAGAAGGGGCAGCCCTTTCCGAGGTAAAAGTAAAAGACATTCATACTTACCCGGCCGTTGCCTTGGTGACGCGTCCCTCTCTTGACATCCAGCCCGAATCCCTGGATGACGCGGCAGTCCATGTGACCGCTGCAGCATGTGATTCACCTGTGATTGGCTGCAGCGGTCACATGGGATGATACGTCATCCAGGGATGTCGGGCCGTATGTCGAGAAGGACGCGTCACCAAGGCAACGGCTGGGAGACCGGACTGGAGGAAGCAGGAAGTTCTCGGTAAGTATGAACGTCTTTTTTTTACAGGTTGCTCTATATTCTGATCGGAATTTACTGTCCAGGGTGCTGAAAGAGTTACTGCCGATCAGTTAACTCTTTCAGCACCCTGGACAGTGACTATTTACTGACGTCGTCTAGCAACGCTCCCGTAATGATGGGTGCACACATGTAGCCACCCGTCATTACGGGAGCTCCATAGACTTCTATGGGCTGCCCGTGCCGTTATTACGGCCTGAAATAGGACATGTTCTATCTTTTTCAACGGCACGGGCACCTTCCCGTAAGAAAACGGGAAGGTACCCGTGGCCAATAGAAGTCTATGAGCCCGTTATTACGGGTCGTTATTACGACCCGTATAAACGGGAGTTTTTACGGTCGTGTGCATGAGGCCTTAGCTATGAGAACTTGACTGTTTGCTGCTATTTACAATAAGTGACGCCAAAGATTAGTAAAGACACTAATTTTGGAGATGGAGAGGCAAGGCTGAAGGGGAGGAGGAAGCCTTTACTTAAACATAGCAATACTTGTGTCGTTATGTTCAAAAGTCTTATCTAGTAAGTTTCCAATAGCTCTGTATCTTTTTGTCCAAGTTCTTCACGTACCCACTATCTGACCAATATAATAGAAGTAGCATTATTTACTCACCTAATATTCCAAGAGCTGAATCCATTATTTTGATCTAATTTTCAATGGAGGTGTCTGGTCAGAAGTGGTTTGTTTTATTCAGTTATTGGGCCCTCCTTGGATATTGTTGCGGTATGTGTAGCGGAATGACTTAGCGCAAGTCCCTTTAGCTGGATTTGGTCAGGGCAATAAAGAGAAATTTAATTCTTATGCTATTGCTCCTCTCTCTCGAGGTATAATAGTCTGATCTGAGATGGTATCATGTTTGTTTTTGAGAAATGTCAGAGACCAATAACTTTGGAAGGTATTGGGAATAGAGATGTCTGCTTTTTTCAAAATTCCATGTAAGTGTCATGGCATGACACCAATTGCTGGTTAGGAAGTCATATAGGTTGATTTTACATGATGATGTTCACTATTTTTTTTAGTCTTTGAAACCAGTGACGCCACGGGGACTTGGTTTTGGTAAATTTGCCACAGGTCTCTCCTCTGTGTACCAGAGTAGTAGGTAAAATCTTATAGACAGGGTTTTGAAACTATTTTTTTAAAAATTCAGGACTTAGGGGCCGTTCACATATGTCCGGCGTCTGCTTCAGTTTACCTCCGGCGTGTTGAAGAAAAGCCGGAGGCAAACTGATGCTAGAACGGATCCCATAGTTTCTATGGGATCTGTTCTGGCATGGAGGACATCAATTGTGGTGCCATGCGGCGCTGGCCCTCCCTGGGAGCCGAATCTAAAAGCGTTACCTGCAGCGTTTTTGGTTCCGGCTCCCAGGGAGGTCAGGCGCCATATTCTATCTATTTTAATGGTGGCAGGATGAACACCAGGTGCTGCCGCATCCACATTCCGGCAGCACCCGATGGGAAAGTGGATGTGAGCTAGGAGCGGAATCCCCGGTCCTAGCATTGCCGGGGATTCCGCTCCAGGCGGAGACCCTGACGACTACCCTCCTACCCAGGGCCGGCCTTAGGGGTGTGCGACCTATGTCATTGCACATGGTGCATCACCGAAGCAGGTGGAAGGGGGCACTGCGCTAGCTCCCTTCCCCTGCTTGTTTCAGAAGTGCCCGGGCCCGGCGACTCAGCAGTCGCCTTTCCGCCCGGCTGCTTCTTCACTCAGTTGCGTCCCTACCGCTGTAGCAGCCACAGCGGCTGCTAGCTTTGACACCGGGCTTGAGGGCGCCCGTCGGTGGCGCCACTAGCAGTCGCTGCGGCTGCTACAGCGGTAGCGATGCCACTATAGCATCTCCCTGCTCTGCTATCTACTAGTGCCACAGTAGATCCCTGAGGGAGCGGAATAGCCGTGTGTTTGGGGTTCCGCTAATGGAGCGCTCCGCTTGATGTCTCTGTCCCTATGTGGACAGTGACATCAGGGGAAACTCCTGAAGCAGAATCCCCGTCCACAGCATTGCCGACTGTGACTGGGGATTCCACTCCTAGATAAGCCACTGATGTCACTGTCCATTAATGGACAAAGACAACAGGGGCTTCTCCTGAGGTGGAATCCCCGGTCACAGCGTCGGCAACGCTGTGTACGGTGATTCCGCTTCAGGAGTTGCCCCTGATGTCACTGTCCATATATGGACAGAGACATGAAGGGGAGTGCTCCAGGAGCGGAATCCCCAGCCAAAGGGGGATTTCACTCCTTCAGTGAGCTACAGGCTAACTGCAGGAAGGGGAAGGGGTGCTATCTGTGTGGCACTACCTTCAAGGGGGCCATTGGCTGTGTGGCACTACCTTCAAGGGGGCTGTGGGTTGTGTGGCATTACCTAAAAGGGGGCTGTGGCCTGTGTGGCACTACTTTCAAGGGGACTGTGTGGCACTACCTACAAGGGGGCTGTGGGCTGTTTGGCACTACCTACAAGGGGGCTGTAGGTTGTGTGGCACTACCTACATGGGGGCTGTGGGCTGTGTGGCACTACCTACAAGGGGGCTGTGGGCTGTGTGGCACTACCTACAAGGGGGGCTGTGTGGCACTACCTACTAGGGGGTTGTGGGCTTTGTGGCATTACCTACAAGGGGGCTGTGGGCTGTGGAGCACTACTTTCAAGGGGACTGTGTGGCACCACCTACAAGGAGGCTGTGGGCTGTTTGACACTACCTACAAGGGGCTGTAGGCTGTGTGGCACAACCTACATGGGGGCTGTGGGCTGTGTGGCACTACCTACAAGGGGGCTTTGGGCTGTGTGGTGCTACCTACAAGGAGGCTGTGGGCTGTGTGGCACTACCTACAAGGGGATTGTGTTGTGTGGCACTACCTACAAGGGAGCTGTGTGGTGCTACCTATAAAAGAGCTGTGTGGCGCTACCTACAAGAGGGCTGTGTGGCACTGCCTATAAAGGGGCCTGTGTGGCACTACCTACAAGGGAGCTGTGTGGCTCTATCTACAGGGGGGCTGTGTGACATAATCTACAGGGGGTACTGTGGCATTATATACAGAGGGCACTTCGGCATTATCTACAGGGGCATGTGTGGCACTATAAACCGGAAGGTGTGGCACTATCTAAAGAGGGCACTACGGTATTATCTAAAGGGGGTGTGTGGCACTATATACGGGGGGTGGCACTATCAATAGAGGGCACTGCGGTATCTACAGGGGGTGTGGCACTATCTACAGAGGGAACCTTGTCATTATTTGCAGGAAGGTGTTGCACTATATACGGGGGGGGGGGGGGGGGTGGTACTATCTACAGAGGGCACTGCGGTATTATCTACAGGGTGTGTATGGCACTATATACAGGGGCACATTTTCATAGCCTAGACTATGGCACTATATACAGGAAGGTGTGGCACTATCTAAAGAGGACACTGCAGTATTATCTAAAGGGCGTGTTTGGCACTATGTACGGGGGGTGGCACTATCAACAGAGGGCACTGCGGTATCTACAGGGGGTGTGGCACTATCTGCAGAGGGAACCGTGTCATTATCTACAGGGGGTCTTGCACTATATACAGGGGGTGGTACTATCTTTAGAGGGCACTGCGGCAAGGCTGAAGGGGAGGAGGCCTTTATTTGAACATAACAGTACTTGTGTTGTTATGTTCAAAAGTCTTATCTAGCAAATTTCCCATAGCTCGCTATCTTTTTGTCCAGATTCTTCAGTATAATAGAAGTAGCATTATTTACTCACCTAACATAAGCCAATGCCCGTAGTGGTGCCAAGGTTTTAGAGATAAAGAACCAAGACTAAACCAGATTGGGAGACCTTTTGTGTGAAGATAAATTGTGTACACTTAGGATGTTTGGGCCTTGTACGTTTTCCAATATGTAGCTATCATGTGTGCTACTAAAGAATCAATAAATTTTCTATCTGTAGAGCTATAAAAAAAATAGTTAGATTGTAAAGGGGTATACACTTCTAGCTGAATTAATTCTTCTGCGTATACCTGTTTACTGTAAAAAAGTTGTAATTTTTTTGGTATTGCTTTCAATTTTGTTTTATACTTGCACACATATCATGTTAATGTTGACCTCTCATTTGCTTTTGATTGGTTGTGTATAATCAAGGAGATTTTATCTAGATTTTTTAAATTATATTTGTATATGTTATTCTGTTACGTTGAAGTTAGATGTACCTCAAATAATGATGGTCACATTGGTAATATGATAAAATTGCTATCAAGTCACTGTGTAATTTCAATTTTTTTCACCTAATTTCCAATGGAGGTGTATGGTCAGAAGTGGTTTGTTTGGTTCAGTTATTGGGCCCTTCTTGGATATTGGTGCTGCATGTGTAGTGGAATAATTTAGGGTAGGTCCCTTTAGCTGGATTTGTTCAGAGCAATAAAGAGAGTTGTAATGCTTAAGTTATTGCTCCTCTCTCAGGGTACAATTGTGTGGTCTGAGATGGTATCATGTTTGTTTTGGAGAAATGCCCGAGACCAATAAACTTGGAAGGTATTGGGAATAGAGACAGGCTTTTTTCAAAATTCCATGTAGGTGTCGTGGTATGGCACCATTTGCTTGTTAGGAAGTCATATGAGTTTATTTTACATGATGGTGTTCACTATGTTATTTTAGTCTTTGAAACCAGTGACTCCATAGGGACTTGGTTTTGGTAAATTTGCCACCAGTCTCTACTTATTTGTCCCAGAGTAGTATGTGATATCTGATAGGCAGGGATTTGAAACTATTTTTTTAAGAATTCTGGACTGACTGGTTTCCTGGATGATGAGGTCCTAGGCTATGGGAACTTTACTGTTTGCTGCTTTTAATAATAAGTAACGCAAAGGATTGGTAAAGACACCAATTTTGGAGATGGAGAGGCAAGGCTGAAGGGGAGGAGGAGGCCTTAATTTGAACATAACAACTCTTGTGTTGTTATGTTCAAAAGTCTTATCTAGTAAGTTTCCCATAGCTCGCTATCTTTAATTCTAGATTGTAAAGGGGTATAAACTTCTGGGTGAAATAATTCTGTGTTTTCCTGTTTTCTGTGAAAAAGTTGGGATTTTTTGGTATAGTTTTCAATTTTGTTTTATACTTGCACACATTTCATGTTAATGTTGTCCTCTCATTTGGTTTTGATCAGTTGTGTATAATCATAGAGATTTTATCTAGATTATGTTACTATATTTTATATTATTCTGTTACGTTGAAGTTATATGTACCTCAAGTCATTATAGTTACATTGTTGATATGGTGAGATTGCTAACATATCACTCTGTCATTTCCATTACGTTCATCTAATTTCCAATGGAGATGTCTGGTCAGAAGTGGTTTGTTTGGTTTAGTTGCTGGGCCCTCCTTGGATATTGGTGCTTCATGTGTAGTAGAATAACTTAGGGTAGGTCCCTTTTGCTGGATTTGGTCAGGGCAATAAAGAGAGATGTAATGCTTATGTTATTGCTCCACTCTCTCTCTCTGTAAAATTGTGTGGTCTGAGATGGTATCATGTTTGTTTTGGAGAAATGCCAGAGACCAATAGCCTTGAAAGGTATTGGGAATAAAGATATCTGCTTTTTTCAAACTTCTGTGTAGGTGTCGTAGTATGGCACCATTTGCTGGTTAGGAAGTCATCTGACCTCATTTTAGTGATGTTGTTCACTGTGTTTTTTTAGTCTTTGAGACCAGTGACTCCACAGGGACTTGGTTTTGGTAAATTTGTCACCAGTCTCTACTTCTATGTTCCAGAGTAGTATGTGATATCTGATAGCCAGGGGTTTGAAACTTTTTCTTTAAGAATATTGTACTGACAGGATTTCCGAATGATGGGGTTCTAGGCTATAGGAACTTTAATATTTGCTGCTATTTACAATAAGTGACATAAAAGATTGGTAAAGACACCAATTTGGAGATGGAGAGGCAAGGCTGAAGGGGAGGAGGAGGCCTTTATTTGAACATAACAATAATTGTGTTGTTATGTTCAAAAGTCTTACCTAGTAAATTTCCCATAGCTCGCTATCTCTTTGCCCATATTTTTTACGTACCCACTATCTGACCAATATAATAGAAGTGGCATTATTTTCTCAGCTAATATTCCATGAGCTGTTTTACAAATGGTTAGAGACACATATGAAAATTGTGCTTAAAGCCAATGCCTGTAGTGGTGCCATAGGTTTATAGATAAAGAACCCGGACTGAAGCAGATTAGTAGAGCTTATGTGTGATGATAAATTGTGTAGATTTAGGATATCCAGGCCTTGTTTGTTTTCCAATATGTAGCTATCATGTGTGTTACTAAAGTATCAATACATTTTGTATCTGTAGGGCTATAAAAAAAAGTAAGATTATAAAGGGGTGTACTCTTCTTGCTAAATTAATTAATCTGCATTTTCCTGTTTACTGTAAAAAAGTTGAAATTTTTGGTATAGTTTTCAATTTTGTTTTAAACTTGCACACAAATCATGTTAATGTTGACCTCTCATTTGCTTTTGATTGGTTGTGTATAATCAAGGAGATTTTATCTAGATTTTTTAAATTATATTTGTATATGTTATTCTGTTACGTTGAAGTTAGATGTACCTCAAATAATGATGGTCACATTGGTAATATGATAAAATTGCTATCAAGTCACTGTGTAATTTCAATTTTTTTCACCTAATTTCCAATGGAGGTGTATGGTCAGAAGTGGTTTGTTTGGTTCAGTTATTGGGCCCTTCTTGGATATTGGTGCTGCATGTGTAGTGCAATAATTTAGGGTAGGTCCCGTTAGCTGGATTTGTTCAGAGCAATAAAGAGAGTTGTAATGCTTAAGTTATTGCTCCTCTCTCAGGATACAATTGTGTGGTCTGAGATGGTATCATGTTTGTTTTGGAGAAATGCCCGAGACCAATAAACTTGGAAGGTATTGGGAATAGAGACGTGCTTTTTTCAAAATTCCATGTAGGTGTCGTGGTATGGCACCATTTGCTTGTTAAGAAGTCATATGAGTTTATTTTACATGATGGTGTTCACTATGTTATTTTAGTCTTTGAAACCAGTGACTCCATAGGGACTTGGTTTTGGTAAATTTGCCACCAGTCTGTACTTATTTGTCCCAGAGTAGTATGTGATATCTGATAGGCAGGGATTTGAAACTATTTTTTCAAGAATTCTGGACTGACTGGTTTCCTGGATGATGAGGTCCTAGGCTATGGGAACTTTACTGTTTGCTGCTTTTAATAATAAGTAACGCAAAGGATTGGTAAAGACACCAATTTTGGAGATGGAGAGGCAAGGCTGAAGGGGAGGAGGAGGCCTTAATTTGAACATAACAACTCTAGTGTTGTTATGTTCAAAAGTCTTATCTAGTAAGTTTCCCATAGATCGCTATCTTTAATTCTAGATTGTAAAGGGGTATACACTTCTGGGTGAATTAATTCTGTGTTTTCCTGTTTTCTGTGAAAAAGTTGGGATTTTTTGGTATAGTTTTTAATTTTGTTTTATACTTGCACACATTTCATGTTAATGTTGTCCTCTCATTTGGTTTTGATCAGTTGTGTATAATCATAGAGATTTTATCTAGATTATGTTACTATATTTTATGTTATTCTGTTACGTTGAAGTTATATGTACCTCAAGTCATTATAGTTACATTGTTGATATGGTGAGATTGCTATCATATCACTGTGTCATTTCCATTACGTTCATCTAATTTCCAATGGAGATGTCTGGTCAGAAGTGGTTTGTTTGGTTTAGTTGCTGGGCCCTCCTTGGATATTGGTGCTTCATGTGTAGTAGAATAACTTAGGGTAGGTCCCTTTTGCTAGATTTGGTCAGGGCAATAAAGAGAGATGTAATGCTTATGTTATTGCTCCACTCTCTCTCTCTCTCTCTGTAAAATTGTGTGGTGTGAGATGGTATCATGTTTGTTTTGGAGAAATGCCAGAGACCAATAACCTTGAAAGGTATTGGGAATAAAGATATCTGCTTTTTTCAAAATTCTGTGTAGGTGTCGTAGTATGGCACCATTTGCTGGTTAGGAAGTCATCTGACCTCATTTTAGTGATGTTGTTCACTGTGTTTTTTTAGTCTTTGAGACCAGTGACTCCACAGGGACTTTGTTTTGGTAAATTTGTCACCAGTCTCTACTTCTATGTTCCAGAGTAGTATGTGATATCTGATAGCCAGGGGTTTGAAACTTTTTCTTTAAGAATATTGTACTGACTGGATTTCCGAATGATGGGGTTCTAGGCTATAGGAACTTTAATATTTGCTGCTATTTACAATAAGTGACACAAAAGATTGGTAAAGACACCAATTTGGAGATGGAGAGGCAAGGCTGAAGGGGAGGAGGAGGCCTTTATTTGAACATAACAATAATTGTGTTGTTATGTTCAAAAGTCTTACCTAGTAAATTTCCCATAGCTCGCTATCTCTTTGCCCATATTTTTTACGTACCCACTATCTGACCAATATAATAGAAGTGGCATTATTTTCTCAGCTAATATTCCATGAGCTGTTTTACAAATGGTTAGAGACACATATGAAAATTGTGCTTAAAGCCAATGCCTGTAGTGGTGCCATAGGTTTATAGATAAAGAACCCGGACTGAAGCAGATTAGTAGAGCTTATGTGTGATGATAAATTGTGTAGATTTAGGATATCCAGGCCTTGTTTGTTTTCCAATATGTAGCTATCATGTGTGTTACTAAAGAATCAATACATTTTGTATCTGTAGGGCTATAAAAAAAAGTAAGATTATAAAGGGGTGTACTCTTCTTGCTAAATTAATTAATCTGCATTTTCCTGTTTACTGTAAAAAAGTTGAAATTTTTGGTATAGTTTTCAATTTTGTTTTAAACTTGCACACAAATCATGTTAATGTTGACCTCTCATTTGCTTTTGATTGGTTGTGTATAATCAAGGAGATTTTATCTAGATTTTTTAAATTATATTTGTATATGTTATTCTGTTACGTTGAAGTTAGATGTACCTCAAATAATGATGGTCACATTGGTAATATGATAAAATTGCTATCAAGTCACTGTGTAATTTCAATTTTTTTCACCTAATTTCCAATGGAGGTGTATGGTCAGAAGTGGTTTGTTTGGTTCAGTTATTGGGCCCTTCTTGGATATTGGTGCTGCATGTGTAGTGCAATAATTTAGGGTAGGTCCCTTTAGCTGGATTTGTTCAGAGCAATAAAGAGAGTTGTAATGCTTAAGTTATTGCTCCTCTCTCAGGATACAATTGTGTGGTCTGAGATGGTATCATGTTTGTTTTGGAGAAATGCCCGAGACCAATAAACTTGGAAGGTATTGGGAATAGAGACGTGCTTTTTTCAAAATTCCATGTAGGTGTCGTGGTATGGCACCATTTGCTTGTTAAGAAGTCATATGAGTTTATTTTACATGATGGTGTTCACTATGTTATTTTAGTCTTTGAAACCAGTGACTCCATAGGGACTTGGTTTTGGTAAATTTGCCACCAGTCTGTACTTATTTGTCCCAGAGTAGTATGTGATATCTGATAGGCAGGGATTTGAAACTATTTTTTCAAGAATTCTGGACTGACTGGTTTCCTGGATGATGAGGTCCTAGGCTATGGGAACTTTACTGTTTGCTGCTTTTAATAATAAGTAACGCAAAGGATTGGTAAAGACACCAATTTTGGAGATGGAGAGGCAAGGCTGAAGGGGAGGAGGAGGCCTTAATTTGAACATAACAACTCTAGTGTTGTTATGTTCAAAAGTCTTATCTAGTAAGTTTCCCATAGATCGCTATCTTTAATTCTAGATTGTAAAGGGGTATACACTTCTGGGTGAATTAATTCTGTGTTTTCCTGTTTTCTGTGAAAAAGTTGGGATTTTTTGGTATAGTTTTTAATTTTGTTTTATACTTGCACACATTTCATGTTAATGTTGTCCTCTCATTTGGTTTTGATCAGTTGTGTATAATCATAGAGATTTTATCTAGATTATGTTACTATATTTTATGTTATTCTGTTACGTTGAAGTTATATGTACCTCAAGTCATTATAGTTACATTGTTGATATGGTGAGATTGCTATCATATCACTGTGTCATTTCCATTACGTTCATCTAATTTCCAATGGAGATGTCTGGTCAGAAGTGGTTTGTTTGGTTTAGTTGCTGGGCCCTCCTTGGATATTGGTGCTTCATGTGTAGTAGAATAACTTAGGGTAGGTCCCTTTTGCTAGATTTGGTCAGGGCAATAAAGAGAGATGTAATGCTTATGTTATTGCTCCACTCTCTCTCTCTCTCTCTGTAAAATTGTGTGGTGTGAGATGGTATCATGTTTGTTTTGGAGAAATGCCAGAGACCAATAACCTTGAAAGGTATTGGGAATAAAGATATCTGCTTTTTTCAAAATTCTGTGTAGGTGTCGTAGTATGGCACCATTTGCTGGTTAGGAAGTCATCTGACCTCATTTTAGTGATGTTGTTCACTGTGTTTTTTTAGTCTTTGAGACCAGTGACTCCACAGGGACTTTGTTTTGGTAAATTTGTCACCAGTCTCTACTTCTATGTTCCAGAGTAGTATGTGATATCTGATAGCCAGGGGTTTGAAACTTTTTCTTTAAGAATATTGTACTGACTGGATTTCCGAATGATGGGGTTCTAGGCTATAGGAACTTTAATATTTGCTGCTATTTACAATAAGTGACACAAAAGATTGGTAAAGACACCAATTTGGAGATGGAGAGGCAAGGCTGAAGGGGAGGAGGAGGCCTTTATTTGAACATAACAATAATTGTGTTGTTATGTTCAAAAGTCTTACCTAGTAAATTTCCCATAGCTCGCTATCTCTTTGCCCATATTTTTTACGTACCCACTATCTGACCAATATAATAGAAGTGGCATTATTTTCTCAGCTAATATTCCATGAGCTGTTTTACAAATGGTTAGAGACACATATGAAAATTGTGCTTAAAGCCAATGCCTGTAGTGGTGCCATAGGTTTATAGATAAAGAACCCGGACTGAAGCAGATTAGTAGAGCTTATGTGTGATGATAAATTGTGTAGATTTAGGATATCCAGGCCTTGTTTGTTTTCCAATATGTAGCTATCATGTGTGTTACTAAAGAATCAATAAATTTTGTATCTGTAGGGCTATAAAAAAAGTAAGATTATAAAGGGGTGTACTCTTCTGGCTAAATTAATTAATCTGCATTTTCCTGTTTACTGTAAAAAAGTTGAGATTTTTGGTATAGTTTTCAATTTTGTTTTAAACTTGCATACAAATCATGTTAATGTTGACCTCTCATTTGCTTTTGATTGGTTGTGTATAATCAAGGAGATTTTATCTAGATTTTTAAAATTATATTTGTATATGTTATTCTGTTACGTTGAAGTTAGATGTACCTCAAATAATGATGGTCACATTGGTAATATGATAAAATTGCTATCAAGTCACTGTGTAATTTCAATTTTTTTCACCTAATTTCCAATAGAGGTGTATGGTCAAAAGTGGTTTGTTTGGTTCAGTTATTGGGCCCTTCTTGGATATTGGTGCTGCATGTGTAGTGCAATAATTTAGGGTAGGTCCCTTTAGCTGGATTTGTTCAGAGCAATAAAGAGAGTTGTAATGCTTAAGTTATTGCTCCTCTCTCAGGATACAATTGTGTGGTCTGAGAGGGTATCATGTTTGTTTTGGAGAAATGCCCGAGACCAATAAACTTGGAAGGTATTGGGAATAGAGACGTGCTTTTTTCAAAATTCCATGTAGGTGTCGTGGTATGGCACCATTTGCTTGTTAAGAAGTCATATGAGTTTATTTTACATGATGGTGTTCACTATGTTATTTTAGTCTTTGAAACCAGTGACTCCATAGGGACTTGGTTTTGGTAAATTTGCCACCAGTCTGTACTTATTTGTCCCAGAGTAGTATGTGATATCTGATAGGCAGGGATTTGAAACGATTTTTTCAAGAATTCTGGACTGACTGGTTTCCTGGATGATGAGGTCTTAGGCTATGGAAACTTTACTGTTTGCTGCTTTTAATAATAAGTAACGCAAAGGATTGGTAAAGACACCAATTTTGGAGATGGAGAGGCAAGGCTGAAGGGGAGGAGGAGGCCTTAATTTGAACATAACAACTCTTGTGTTGTTATGTTCAAAAGTCTTATCTAGTAAGTTTCCCATAGCTCGCTATCTTTAATTCTAGATTGTAAAGGGGTATACACTTCTGGGTGAATTAATTCTGTGTTTTCCTGTTTTCTGTGAAAAAGTTGGGATTTTTTGGTATAGTTTTCAATTTTGTTTTATACTTGCACACATTTCATGTTAATGTTGTCCTCTCATTTGGTTTTGATCAGTTGTGTATAATCATAGAGATTTTATCTAGATTATGTTACTATATTTTATGTTATTCTGTTACGTTGAAGTTATATGTACCTCAAGTCATTATAGTTACATTGTTGATATGGTGAGATTGCTATCATATCACTGTGTCATTTCCATTACGTTCATCTAATTTCCAATGGAGATGTCTGGTCAGAAGTGGTTTGTTTGGTTTAGTTGCTGGGCCCTCCTTGGATATTGGTGCTTCATGTGTAGTAGAATAACTTAGGGTAGGTCCCTTTTGCTAGATTTGGTCAGGGCAATAAAGAGAGATGTAATGCTTATGTTATTGCTCCACTCTCTCTCTCTGTAAAATTGTGTGGTGTGAGATGGTATCATGTTTGTTTTGGAGAAATGCCAGAGACCAATAACCTTGAAAGGTATTGGGAATAAAGATATCTGCTTTTTTCAAAATTCTGTGTAGGTGTCGTAGTATGGCACCATTTGCTGGTTAGGAAGTCATCTGACCTCATTTTAGTGATGTTGTTCACTGTGTTTTTTTAGTCTTTGAGACCAGTGACTCCACAGGGACTTTGTTTTGGTAAATTTGTCACCAGTCTCTACTTCTATGTTCCAGAGTAGTATGTGATATCTGATAGCCAGGGGTTTGAAACTTTTTCTTTAAGAATATTGTACTGACTGGATTTCCGAATGATGGGGTTCTAGGCTATAGGAACTTTAATATTTGCTGCTATTTACAATAAGTGACACAAAAGATTGGTAAAGACACCAATTTGGAGATGGAGAGGCAAGGCTGAAGGGGAGGAGGAGGCCTTTATTTGAACATAGCAATAATTGTGTTGTTATGTTCAAAAGTCGTACCTAGTAAATTTCCCATAGCTCGCTATCTCTTTGCCCATATTCTTTACGTACCCACTATCTGACCAATATAATAGAAGTGGCATTATTTTCTCAGCTAATATTCCATGAGCTGTTTTACAAATGGTTAGAGACACATATGAAAATTGTGCTTAAAGCCAATGCCTGTAGTGGTGCCATAGGTTTATAGATAAAGAACCCGGACTGAAGCAGATTAGTAGAGCTTATGTGTGATGATAAATTGTGTAGATTTAGGATATCCAGGCCTTGTTTGTTTTCCAATATGTAGCTATCATGTGTGTTACTAAAGAATCAATAAATTTTGTATCTGTAGGGCTATAAAAAAAAGTAAGATTATAAAGGGGTGTACTCTTCTGGCTAAATTAATTAATCTGCATTTTCCTGTTTACTGTAAAAAAGTTGAGATTTTTGGTATAGTTTTCAATTTTGTTTTAAACTTGCACACAAATCATGTTAATGTTGACCTCTCATTTGCTTTTGATTGGTTGTGTATAATCAAGGAGATTTTATCTAGATTTTTTAAATTATATTTGTATATGTTATTCTGTTACGTTGAAGTTAGATGTACCTCAAATAATGATGGTCACATTGGTAATATGATAAAATTGCTATCAAGTCACTGTGTAATTTCAATTTTTTTCACCTAATTTCCAATGGAGGTGTATGGTCAGAAGTGGTTTTTTTGGTTCAGTTATTGGGCCCTTCTTGGATATTGGTGCTGCATGTGTAGTGCAATAATTTAGGGTAGGTCCCTTTAGCTGGATTTGTTCAGAGCAATAAAGAGAGTTGTAATGCTTAAGTTATTGCTCCTCTCTCAGGATACAATTGTGTGGTCTGAGATGGTATCATGTTTGTTTTGGAGAAATGCCCGAGACCAATAAACTTGGAAGGTATTGGGAATAGAGACGTGCTTTTTTCAAAATTCCATGTAGGTGTCGTGGTATGGCACCATTTGCTTGTTAAGAAGTCATATGAGTTTATTTTACATGATGGTGTTCACTATGTTATTTTAGTCTTTGAAACCAGTGACTCCATAGGGACTTGGTTTTGGTAAATTTGCCACCAGTCTGTACTTATTTGTCCCAGAGTAGTATGTGATATCTGATAGGCAGGGATTTGAAACTATTTTTTCAAGAATTCTGGACTGACTGGTTTCCTGGATGATGAGGTCCTAGGCTATGGGAACTTTACTGTTTGCTGCTTTTAATAATAAGTAACGCAAAGGATTGGTAAAGACACCAATTTTGGAGATGGAGAGGCAAGGCTGAAGGGGAGGAGGAGGCCTTAATTTGAACATAACAACTCTAGTGTTGTTATGTTCAAAAGTCTTATCTAGTAAGTTTCCCATAGATCGCTATCTTTAATTCTAGATTGTAAAGGGGTATACACTTCTGGGTGAATTAATTCTGTGTTTTCCTGTTTTCTGTGAAAAAGTTGGGATTTTTTGGTATAGTTTTTAATTTTGTTTTATACTTGCACACATTTCATGTTAATGTTGTCCTCTCATTTGGTTTTGATCAGTTGTGTATAATCATAGAGATTTTATCTAGATTATGTTACTATATTTTATGTTATTCTGTTACGTTGAAGTTATATGTACCTCAAGTCATTATAGTTACATTGTTGATATGGTGAGATTGCTATCATATCACTGTGTCATTTCCATTACGTTCATCTAATTTCCAATGGAGATGTCTGGTCAGAAGTGGTTTGTTTGGTTTAGTTGCTGGGCCCTCCTTGGATATTGGTGCTTCATGTGTAGTAGAATAACTTAGGGTAGGTCCCTTTTGCTAGATTTGGTCAGGGCAATAAAGAGAGATGTAATGCTTATGTTATTGCTCCACTCTCTCTCTCTCTCTCTCTCTCTGTAAAATTGTGTGGTGTGAGATGGTATCATGTTTGTTTTGGAGAAATGCCAGAGACCAATAACCTTGAAAGGTATTGGGAATAAAGATATCTGCTTTTTTCAAAATTCTGTGTAGGTGTCATAGTATGGCACCATTTGCTGGTTAGGAAGTCATCTGACCTCATTTTAGTGATGTTGTTCACTGTGTTTTTTTAGTCTTTGAGACCAGTGACTCCACAGGGACTTTGTTTTGGTAAATTTGTCACCAGTCTCTACTTCTATGTTCCAGAGTAGTATGTGATATCTGATAGCCAGGGGTTTGAAACTTTTTCTTTAAGAATATTGTACTGACTGGATTTCCGAATGATGGGGTTCTAGGCTATAGGAACTTTAATATTTGCTGCTATTTACAATAAGTGACACAAAAGATTGGTAAAGACACCAATTTGGAGATGGAGAGGCAAGGCTGAAGGGGAGGAGGAGGCCTTTATTTGAACATAACAATAATTGTGTTGTTATGTTCAAAAGTCTTACCTAGTAAATTTCCCATAGCTCGCTATCTCTTTGCCCATATTTTTTACGTACCCACTATCTGACCAATATAATAGAAGTGGCATTATTTTCTCAGCTAATATTCCATGAGCTGTTTTACAAATGGTTAGAGACACATATGAAAATTGTGCTTAAAGCCAATGCCTGTAGTGGTGCCATAGGTTTATAGATAAAGAACCCGGACTGAAGCAGATTAGTAGAGCTTATGTGTGATGATAAATTGTGTAGATTTAGGATATCCAGGCCTTGTTTGTTTTCCAATATGTAGCTATCATGTGTGTTACTAAAGAATCAATAAATTTTGTATCTGTAGGGCTATAAAAAAAAGTAAGATTATAAAGGGGTGTACTCTTCTGGCTAAATTAATTAATCTGCATTTTCCTGTTTACTGTAAAAAAGTTGAGATTTTTGGTATAGTTTTCAATTTTGTTTTAAACTTGCACACAAATCATGTTAATGTTGACCTCTCATTTGCTTTTGATTGGTTGTGTATAATCAAGGAGATTTTATCTAGATTTTTAAAATTATATTTGTATATGTTATTCTGTTACGTTGAAGTTAGATGTACCTCAAATAATGATGGTCACATTGGTAATATGATAAAATTGCTATCAAGTCACTGTGTAATTTCAATTTTTTTCACCTAATTTCCAATGGAGGTGTATGGTCAAAAGTGGTTTGTTTGGTTCAGTTATTGGGCCCTTCTTGGATATTGGTGCTGCATGTGTAGTGCAATAATTTAGGGTAGGTCCCTTTAGCTGGATTTGTTCAGAGCAATAAAGAGAGTTGTAATGCTTAAGTTATTGCTCCTCTCTCAGGATACAATTGTGTGGTCTGAGATGGTATCATGTTTGTTTTGGAGAAATGCCCGAGACCAATAAACTTGGAAGGTATTGGGAATAGAGACGTGCTTTTTTCAAAATTCCATGTAGGTGTCGTGGTATGGCACCATTTGCTTGTTAAGAAGTCATATGAGTTTATTTTACATGATGGTGTTCACTATGTTATTTTAGTCTTTGAAACCAGTGACTCCATAGGGACTTGGTTTTGGTAAATTTGCCACCAGTCTGTACTTATTTGTCCCAGAGTAGTATGTGATATCTGATAGGCCGGGATTTGAAACGATTTTTTCAAGAATTCTGGACTGACTGGTTTCCTGGATGATGAGGTCTTAGGCTATGGAAACTTTACTGTTTGCTGCTTTTAATAATAAGTAACGCAAAGGATTGGTAAAGACACCAATTTTGGAGATGGAGAGGCAAGGCTGAAGGGGAGGAGGAGGCCTTAATTTGAACATAACAACTCTTGTGTTGTTATGTTCAAAAGTCTTATCTAGTAAGTTTCCCATAGCTCGCTATCTTTAATTCTAGATTGTAAAGGGGTATACACTTCTGGGTGAATTAATTCTGTGTTTTCCTGTTTTCTGTGAAAAAGTTGGGATTTTTTGGTATAGTTTTCAATTTTGTTTTATACTTGCACACATTTCATGTTAATGTTGTCCTCTCATTTGGTTTTGATCAGTTGTGTATAATCATAGAGATTTTATCTAGATTATGTTACTATATTTTATGTTATTCTGTTACGTTGAAGTTATATGTACCTCAAGTCATTATAGTTACATTGTTGATATGGTGAGATTGCTATCATATCACTGTGTCATTTCCATTACGTTCATCTAATTTCCAATGGAGATGTCTGGTCAGAAGTGGTTTGTTTGGTTTAGTTGCTGGGCCCTCCTTGGATATTGGTGCTTCATGTGTAGTAGAATAACTTAGGGTAGGTCCCTTTTGCTAGATTTGGTCAGGGCAATAAAGAGAGATGTAATGCTTATGTTATTGCTCCACTCTCTCTCTCTCTCTCTCTCTCTGTAAAATTGTGTGGTGTGAGATGGTATCATGTTTGTTTTGGAGAAATGCCAGAGACCAATAACCTTGAAAGGTATTGGGAATAAAGATATCTGCTTTTTTCAAAATTCTGTGTAGGTGTCATAGTATGGCACCATTTGCTGGTTAGGAAGTCATCTGACCTCATTTTAGTGATGTTGTTCACTGTGTTTTTTTAGTCTTTGAGACCAGTGACTCCACAGGGACTTTGTTTTGGTAAATTTGTCACCAGTCTCTACTTCTATGTTCCAGAGTAGTATGTGATATCTGATAGCCAGGGGTTTGAAACTTTTTCTTTAAGAATATTGTACTGACTGGATTTCCGAATGATGGGGTTCTAGGCTATAGGAACTTTAATATTTGCTGCTATTTACAATAAGTGACACAAAAGATTGGTAAAGACACCAATTTGGAGATGGAGAGGCAAGGCTGAAGGGGAGGAGGAGGCCTTTATTTGAACATAACAATAATTGTGTTGTTATGTTCAAAAGTCTTACCTAGTAAATTTCCCATAGCTCGCTATCTCTTTGCCCATATTTTTTACGTACCCACTATCTGACCAATATAATAGAAGTGGCATTATTTTCTCAGCTAATATTCCATGAGCTGTTTTACAAATGGTTAGAGACACATATGAAAATTGTGCTTAAAGCCAATGCCTGTAGTGGTGCCATAGGTTTATAGATAAAGAACCCGGACTGAAGCAGATTAGTAGAGCTTATGTGTGATGATAAATTGTGTAGATTTAGGATATCCAGGCCTTGTTTGTTTTCCAATATGTAGCTATCATGTGTGTTACTAAAGAATCAATAAATTTTGTATCTGTAGGGCTATAAAAAAAAGTAAGATTATAAAGGGGTGTACTCTTCTGGCTAAATTAATTAATCTGCATTTTCCTGTTTACTGTAAAAAAGTTGAGATTTTTGGTATAGTTTTCAATTTTGTTTTAAACTTGCACACAAATCATGTTAATGTTGACCTCTCATTTGCTTTTGATTGGTTGTGTATAATCAAGGAGATTTTATCTAGATTTTTAAAATTATATTTGTATATGTTATTCTGTTACGTTGAAGTTAGATGTACCTCAAATAATGATGGTCACATTGGTAATATGATAAAATTGCTATCAAGTCACTGTGTAATTTCAATTTTTTTCACCTAATTTCCAATGGAGGTGTATGGTCAAAAGTGGTTTGTTTGGTTCAGTTATTGGGCCCTTCTTGGATATTGGTGCTGCATGTGTAGTGCAATAATTTAGGGTAGGTCCCTTTAGCTGGATTTGTTCAGAGCAATAAAGAGAGTTGTAATGCTTAAGTTATTGCTCCTCTCTCAGGATACAATTGTGTGGTCTGAGATGGTATCATGTTTGTTTTGGAGAAATGCCCGAGACCAATAAACTTGGAAGGTATTGGGAATAGAGACGTGCTTTTTTCAAAATTCCATGTAGGTGTCGTGGTATGGCACCATTTGCTTGTTAAGAAGTCATATGAGTTTATTTTACATGATGGTGTTCACTATGTTATTTTAGTCTTTGAAACCAGTGACTCCATAGGGACTTGGTTTTGGTAAATTTGCCACCAGTCTGTACTTATTTGTCCCAGAGTAGTATGTGATATCTGATAGGCCGGGATTTGAAACGATTTTTTCAAGAATTCTGGACTGACTGGTTTCCTGGATGATGAGGTCTTAGGCTATGGAAACTTTACTGTTTGCTGCTTTTAATAATAAGTAACGCAAAGGATTGGTAAAGACACCAATTTTGGAGATGGAGAGGCAAGGCTGAAGGGGAGGAGGAGGCCTTAATTTGAACATAACAACTCTTGTGTTGTTATGTTCAAAAGTCTTATCTAGTAAGTTTCCCATAGCTCGCTATCTTTAATTCTAGATTGTAAAGGGGTATACACTTCTGGGTGAATTAATTCTGTGTTTTCCTGTTTTCTGTGAAAAAGTTGGGATTTTTTGGTATAGTTTTCAATTTTGTTTTATACTTGCACACATTTCATGTTAATGTTGTCCTCTCATTTGGTTTTGATCAGTTGTGTATAATCATAGAGATTTTATCTAGATTATGTTACTATATTTTATGTTATTCTGTTACGTTGAAGTTATATGTACCTCAAGTCATTATAGTTACATTGTTGATATAGTGAGATTGCTATCATATCACTGTGTCATTTCCATTACGTTCATCTAATTTCCAATGGAGATGTCTGGTCAGAAGTGGTTTGTTTGGTTTAGTTGCTGGGCCCTCCTTGGATATTGGTGCTTCATGTGTAGTAGAATAACTTAGGGTAGGTCCCTTTTGCTAGATTTGGTCAGGGCAATAAAGAGAGATGTAATGCTTATGTTATTGCTCCACTCTCTCTCTCTGTAAAATTGTGTGGTCTGAGATGGTATCATGTTTGTTTTGGAGAAATGCCAGAGACCAATAACCTTGAAAGGTATTGGGAATAAAGATATCTGCTTTTTTCAAAATTCTGTGTAGGTGTCGTAGTATGGCACCATTTGCTGGTTAGGAAGTCATCTGACCTCATTTTAGTGATGTTGTTCACTGTGTTTTTTTAGTCTTTGAGACCAGTGACTCCACAGGGACTTTGTTTTGGTAAATTTGTCACCAGTCTCTACTTCTATGTTCCAGAGTAGTATGTGATATCTGATAGCCAGGGGTTTGAAACTTTTTCTTTAAGAATATTGTACTGACTGGATTTCCGAATGATGGGGTTCTAGGCTATAGGAACTTTAATATTTGCTGCTATTTACAATAAGTGACACAAAAGATTGGTAAAGACACCAATTTGGAGATGGAGAGGCAAGGCTGAAGGGGAGGAGGAGGCCTTTATTTGAACATAGCAATAATTGTGTTGTTATGTTCAAAAGTCGTACCTAGTAAATTTCCCATAGCTCGCTATCTCTTTGCCCATATTCTTTACGTACCCACTATCTGACCAATATAATAGAAGTGGCATTATTTTCTCAGCTAATATTCCATGAGCTGTTTTACAAATGGTTAGAGACACATATGAAAATTGTGCTTAAAGCCAATGCCTGTAGTGGTGCCATAGGTTTATAGATAAAGAACCCGGACTGAAGCAGATTAGTAGAGCTTATGTGTGATGATAAATTGTGTAGATTTAGGATATCCAGGCCTTGTTTGTTTTCCAATATGTAGCTATCATGTGTGTTACTAAAGAATCAATAAATTTTGTATCTGTAGGGCTATAAAAAAAGTAAGATTATAAAGGGGTGTACTCTTCTGGCTAAATTAATTAATCTGCATTTTCCTGTTTACTGTAAAAAAGTTGAGATTTTTGGTATAGTTTTCAATTTTGTTTTAAACTTGCACACAAATCATGTTAATGTTGACCTCTCATTTGCTTTTGATTGGTTGTGTATAATCAAGGAGATTTTATCTAGATTTTTAAAATTATATTTGTATATGTTATTCTGTTACGTTGAAGTTAGATGTACCTCAAATAATGATGGTCACATTGGTAATATGATAAAATTGCTATCAAGTCACTGTGTAATTTCAATTTTTTTCACCTAATTTCCAATGGAGGTGTATGGTCAAAAGTGGTTTGTTTGGTTCAGTTATTGGGCCCTTCTTGGATATTGGTGCTGCATGTGTAGTGCAATAATTTAGGGTAGGTCCCTTTAGCTGGATTTGTTCAGAGCAATAAAGAGAGTTGTAATGCTTAAGTTATTGCTCCTCTCTCAGGATACAATTGTGTGGTCTGAGATGGTATCATGTTTGTTTTGGAGAAATGCCCGAGACCAATAAACTTGGAAGGTATTGGGAATAGAGACGTGCTTTTTTCAAAATTCCATGTAGGTGTCGTGGTATGGCACCATTTGCTTGTTAAGAAGTCATATGAGTTTATTTTACATGATGGTGTTCACTATGTTATTTTAGTCTTTGAAACCAGTGACTCCATAGGGACTTGGTTTTGGTAAATTTGCCACCAGTCTGTACTTATTTGTCCCAGAGTAGTATGTGATATCTGATAGGCAGGGATTTGAAACGATTTTTTCAAGAATTCTGGACTGACTGGTTTCCTGGATGATGAGGTCTTAGGCTATGGAAACTTTACTGTTTGCTGCTTTTAATAATAAGTAACGCAAATGATTGGTAAAGACACCAATTTTGGAGATGGAGAGGCAAGGCTGAAGGGGAGGAGGAGGCCTTAATTTGAACATAACAACTCTTGTGTTGTTATGTTCAAAAGTCTTATCTAGTAAGTTTCCCATAGCTCGCTATCTTTAATTCTAGATTGTAAAGGGGTATACACTTCTGGGTGAATTAATTCTGTGTCTTCCTGTTTTCTGTGAAAAAGTTGGGATTTTTTGGTATAGTTTTCAATTTTGTTTTATACTTGCACACATTTCATGTTAATGTTGTCCTCTCATTTGGTTTTGATCAGTTGTGTATAATCATAGAGATTTTATCTAGATTATGTTACTATATTTTATGTTATTCTGTTACGTTGAAGTTATATGTACCTCAAGTCATTATAGTTACATTGTTGATATGGTGAGATTGCTATCATATCACTCTGTCATTTCCATTACGTTCATCTAATTTCCAATGGAGATGTCTGGTCAGAAGTGGTTTGTTTGGTTTAGTTGCTGGGCCCTCCTTGGATATTGGTGCTTCATGTGTAGTAGAATAACTTAGGGTAGGTCCCTATTGCTGGATTTAGTCAGGGCAATAAAGAGAGATGTAATGCTTATGTTATTGCTCCACTCTCTCTCTCTGTAAAATTGTGTGGTCTGAGATGGTATCATGGTTGTTTTGGAGAAATGCCAGAGACCAATAACCTTGAAAGGTATTGGGAATAAAGATATCTGCTTTTTTCAAAATTCTGTGTAGGTGTCGTAGTATGGCACCATTTGCTGGTTAGGAAGTCATCTGACCTCATTTTAGTGATGTTGTTCACTGCGTTTTTTTAGTCTTTGAGACCAGTGACTCCACAGGGACTTGGTTTTGGTAAATTTTCCACCAGTCTCTACTTATTTGCCCCAGAGTAGTATGTGAAATCTGATAGGCAGGGATTTGAAACTATTTTTTTAAGAATTCTGGACTGACTGGTTTCCTGGATGATGAGGTCCTAGGCTATGGGAACTTTACTGTTTGCTGCTTTTAATAATAAGTAACGCAAAGGATTGGTAAAGACACCAATTTTGGAGATGGAGAGGCAAGGCTGAAGGGGAGGAGGAGGCCTTAATTTGAACATAACAACTCTTGTGTTGTTATGTTCAAAAGTCTTATCTAGTAAGTTTCCCATAGCTCGCTATCTTTAATTCTAGATTGTAAAGGGGTATACACTTCTGGGTGAATTAATTCTGTGTTTTCCTGTTTTCTGTGAAAAAGTTGGGATTTTTTGGTATAGTTTTCAATTTTGTTTTATACTTGCACACATTTCATGTTAATGTTGTCCTCTCATTTGGTTTTGATCAGTTGTGTATAATCATAGAGATTTTATCTAGATTATGTTACTATATTTTATGTTATTCTGTTACGTTGAAGTTATATGTACCTCAAGTCATTATAGTTACATTGTTGATATGGTGAGATTGCTATCATATCACTGTGTCATTTCCATTACGTTCATCTAATTTCCAATGGAGATGTCTGGTCAGAAGTGGTTTGTTTGGTTTAGTTGCTGGGCCCTCCTTGGATATTGGTGCTTCATGTGTAGTAGAATAACTTAGGGTAGGTCCCTTTTGCTAGATTTGGTCAGGGCAATAAAGAGAGATGTAATGCTTATGTTATTGCTCCACTCTCTCTCTCTCTGTAAAATTGTGTGGTCTGAGATGGTATCATGTTTGTTTTGGAGAAATGCCAGAGACCAATAACCTTGAAAGGTATTGGGAATAAAGATATCTGCTTTTTTCAAAATTCTGTGTAGGTGTCGTAGTATGGCACCATTTGCTGGTTAGGAAGTCATCTGACCTCATTTTAGTGATGTTGTTCACTGTGTTTTTTTAGTCTTTGAGACCAGTGACTCCACAGGGACTTTGTTTTTGTAAATTTGTCACCAGTCTCTACTTCTATGTTCCAGAGTAGTATGTGATATCTGATAGCCAGGGGTTTGAAACTTTTTCTTTAAGAATATTGTACTGACTGGATTTCCGAATTATGGGGTTCTAGGCTATAGGAACTTTAATATTTGCTGCTATTTACAATAAGTGACACAAAAGATTGGTAAAGACACCAATTTGGAGATGGAGAGGCAAGGCTGAAGGGGAGGAGGAGGCCTTTATTTGAACATAGCAATAATTGTGTTGTTATGTTCAAAAGTCGTACCTAGTAAATTTCCCATAGCTCGCTATCTCTTTGCCCATATTCTTTACGTACCCACTATCTGACCAATATAATAGAAGTGGCATTATTTTCTCAGCTAATATTCCATGAGCTGTTTTACAAATGGTTAGAGACACATATGAAAATTGTGCTTAAAGCCAATGCCTGTAGTGGTGCCATAGGTTTATAGATAAAGAACCCGGACTGAAGCAGATTAGTAGAGCTTATGTGTGATGATAAATTGTGTAGATTTAGGATATCCAGGCCTTGTTTGTTTTCCAATATGTAGCTATCATGTGTTTTACTAAAGAATCAATACACTTTGTATCTGTAGGGCTATAAAAAAAAGTAAGATTATAAAGGGGTGTACTCTTCTGGATGAATTAATTAATCTGCATTTTCCTGTTTACTGTAAAAAAGTTGAGATTTTTGGTATAGTTTTCAATTTTGTTTTAAACTTGCACACAAATCATGTTAATGTTGACCTCTCATTTGCTTTTGATTGGTTGTGTATAATCAAGGAGATTTTATCTAGATTTTTTAAATTATATTTGTATATGTTATTCTGTTACGTTGAAGTTAGATGTACCTCAAATAATGATGGTCACATTGGTAATATGATAAAATTGCTATCAAGTCACTGTGTAATTTCAATTTTTTTCACCTAATTTCCAATGGATGTGTATGGTCAGAAGTGGTTTGTTTGGTTCAGTTATTGGGCCCTTCTTGGATATTGGTGCTGCATGTGTAGTGCAATAATTTAGGGTAGGTCCCTTTAGCTGGATTTGTTCAGAGAAATAAAGAGAGTTGTAATGCATAAGTTATTGCTCCTCTCTCAGGATACAATTGTGTGGTCTGAGATGGTATCATGTTTGTTTTGGAGAAATGCCCGAGACCAATAAACTTGGAAGGTATTGGGAATAGAGACGTGCTTTTTTCAAAATTCCATGTAGGTGTCGTGGTATGGCACCATTTGCTTGTTAGGAAGTCATATGAGTTTATTTTACATGATGGTGTTCACTATGTTATTTTAGTCTTTGAAACCAGTGACTCCATAGGGACTTGGTTTTGGTAAATTTGCCACCAGTCTGTACTTATTTGTCCCAGAGTAGTATGTGATATCTGATAGTCAGGGATTTGAAACTATTTTTTCAAGAATTCTGGACTGACTGGTTTCCTGGATGATGAGGTCTTAGGCTATGGAAACTTTACTGTTTGCTGCTTTTAATAATAAGTAACGCAAAGGATTGGTAAAGACACCAATTTTGGAGATGGAGAGGCAAGGCTGAAGGGGAGGAGGAGGCCTTAATTTGAACATAACAACTCTTGTGTTGTTATGTTCAAAAGTCTTATCTAGTAAGTTTCCCATAGCTCGCTATCTTTAATTCTAGATTGTAAAGGGGTATACACTTCTGGGTGAATTAATTCTGTGTTTTCCTGTTTTCTGTGAAAAAGTTGGGATTTTTTGGTATAGTTTTCAATTTTGTTTTATACTTGCACACATTTCATGTTAATGTTGTCCTCTCATTTGGTTTTGATCAGTTGTGTATAATCATAGAGATTTTATCTAGATTATGTTACTATATTTTATGTTATTCTGTTACGTTGAAGTTATATGTACCTCAAGTCATTATAGTTACATTGTTGATATGGTGAGATTGCTATCATATCACTGTGTCATTTCCATTACGTTCATCTAATTTCCAATGGAGATGTCTGGTCAGAAGTGGTTTGTTTGGTTTAGTTGCTGGGCCCTCCTTGGATATTGGTGCTTCATGTGTAGTAGAATAACTTAGGGTAGGTCCCTTTTGCTAGATTTGGTCAGGGCAATAAAGAGAGATGTAATGCTTATGTTATTGCTCCACTCTCTCTCTCTGTAAAATTGTGTGGTGTGAGATGGTATCATGTTTGTTTTTTAGAAATGCCAGAGACCAATAACCTTGAAAGGTATTGGGAATAAAGATATCTGCTTTTTTCAAAATTCTGTGTAGGTGTCGTAGTATGGCACCATTTGCTGGTTAGGAAGTCATCTGACCTCATTTTAGTGATGTTGTTCACTGTGTTTTTTTAGTCTGTGAGACCAGTGACTCCACAGGGACTTTGTTTTGGTAAATTTGTCACCAGTCTCTACTTCTATGTTCCAGAGTAGTATGTGATATCTGATAGCCAGGGGTTTGAAACTTTTTCTTTAAGAATATTGTACTGACTGGATTTCCGAATGATGGGGTTCTAGGCTATAGGAACTTTAATATTTGCTGCTATTTACAATAAGTGACACAAAAGATTGGTAAAGACACCAATTTGGAGATGGAGAGGCAAGGCTGAAGGGGAGGAGGAGGCCTTTATTTGAACATAACAATAATTGTGTTGTTATGTTCAAAAGTCTTACCTAGTAAATTTCCCATAGCTCGCTATCTCTTTGCCCATATTTTTTACGTACCCACTATCTGACCAATATAATAGAAGTGGCATTATTTTCTCAGCTAATATTCCATGAGCTGTTTTACAAATGGTTAGAGACACATATAAAAATTGTGCTTAAAGCCAATGCCTGTAGTGTTGCCATAGGTTTATAGATAAAGAACCCGGACTGAAGCAGATTAGTAGAGTTTATGTGTGATGATAAATTGTGTAGATTTAGGATATCCAGGCCTTGTTTGTTTTCCAATATGTAGCTATCATGTGTGTTACTAAAGAATCAATACATTTTGTATCTGTAGGGCTATAAAAAAAGTAAGATTATAAAGGGGTGTACTCTTCTGGCTAAATTAATTAATCTGCATTTTCCTGTTTACTGTAAAAAGTTGAGATTTTTGGTATAGTTTTCAATTTTGTTTTAAACTTGCACACAAATCATGTTAATGTTGACCTCTCATTTGCTTTTGATTGGTTGTGTATAATCAAGGAGATTTTATCTAGATTTTTTAAATTATATTTGTATATGTTATTCTGTTACATTGAAGCTAGATGTACCTCAAATAATGATGGTCACATTGGTAATATGATAAAATTGCTATCAAGTCACTGTGTAATTTCAATTTTTTTCACCTAATTTCCAATGGAGGTGTATGGTCATAAGTGGTTTGTTTGGTTCAGTTATTGGGCCCTTCTTGGATATTGGTGGTGCATGTGTAGTGCAATAATTTAGGGTAGGTCCCTTTAGCTGGATTTGTTCAGAGCAATAAAGAGAGTTGTAATGCTTAAGTTATTGCTCCTCTCTCAGGATACAATTGTGTGGTCTGAGATGGTATCATGTTTGTTTTGGAGAAATGCCCGAGACCAATAAACTTGGAAGGTATTGGGAATAGAGACGTGCTTTTTTCAAAATTCCATGTAGGTTTCGTGGTATGGCACCATTTGCTTGTTAGGAAGTCATATGAGTTTATTTTACATAATGGTGTTCACTATGTTATTTTAGTCTTTGAAACCAGTGACTCCATAGGGACTTGGTTTTGGTAAATTTGCCACCAGTCTGTACTTATTTGTCCCAGAGTAGTATGTGATATCTGATAGGCAGGGATTTGAAACTATTTTTTCAAGAATTCTGGACTGACTGGTTTCCTGGATGATGAGGTCTTAGGCTATGGAAACTTTACTGTTTGCTGCTTTTAATAATAAGTAACGCAAAGGATTGGTAAAGACACCAATTTTGGAGATGGAGAGGCAAGGCTGAAGGGGAGGAGGAGGCCTTAATTTGAACATAACAACTCTTGTGTTGTTATGTTCAAAAGTCTTATCTAGTAAGTTTCCCATAGCTCGCTATCTTTAATTCTAGATTGTAAAGGGGTATACACTTCTGGGTGAATTAATTCTGTGTTTTCCTGTTTTCTGTGAAAAAGTTGGGATTTTTTGGTATAGTTTTCAATTTTGTTTTATACTTGCACACATTTCATGTTAATGTTGTCCTCTCATTTGGTTTTGATCAGTTGTGTATAATCATAGAGATTTTATCTAGATTATGTTACTATATTTTATGTTATTCTGTTACGTTGAAGTTATATGTACCTCAAGTCATTATAGTTACATTGTTGATATGGTGAGATTGCTATCATATCACTGTGTCATTTCCATTACGTTCATCTAATTTCCAATGGAGATGTCTGGTCAGAAGTGGTTTGTTTGGTTTAGTTGCTGGGCCCTCCTTGGATATTGGTGCTTCATGTGTAGTAGAATAACTTAGGGTAGGTCCCTTTTGCTAGATTTGGTCAGGGCAATAAAGAGAGATGTAATGCTTATGTTATTGCTCCACTCTCTCTCTCTCTGTAAAATTGTGTGGTGTGAGATGGTATCATGTTTGTTTTGGAGAAATGCCAGAGACCAATAACCTTGAAAGGTATTGGGAATAAAGATATCTGCTTTTTTCAAAATTCTGTGTAGGTGTCGTAGTATGGCACCATTTGCTGGTTAGGAAGTCATCTGACCTCATTTTAGTGATGTTGTTCACTGTGTTTTTTTAGTCTTTGAGACCAGTGACTCCACAGGGACTTTGTTTTGGTAAATTTGTCACCAGTCTCTACTTCTATGTTCCAGAGTAGTATGTGATATCTGATAGCCAGGGGTTTGAAACTTTTTCTTTAAGAATATTGTACTGACTGGATTTCCGAATGATGGGGTTCTAGGCTATAGGAACTTTAATATTTGCTGCTATTTACAATAAGTGACACAAAAGATTGGTAAAGACACCAATTTGGAGATGGAGAGGCAAGGCTGAAGGGGAGGAGGAGGCCTTTATTTGAACATAACAATAATTGTCTTGTTATGTTCAAAAGTCTTACCTAGTAAATTTCCCATAGCTCGCTATCTCTTTGCCAATATTTTTTACGTACCCACTATCTGACCAATATAATAGAAGTGGCATTATTTTCTCAGCTAATATTCCATGAGCTGTTTTACAAATGGTTAGAGACACATATGAAAATTGTGCTTAAAGCCAATGCCTGTAGTGGTGCCATAGGTTTATAGATAAAGAACCCGGACTGAAGCAGATTAGTAGAGTTTATGTGTGATGATAAATTGTGTAGATTTAGGATATCCAGGCCTTGTTTGTTTTCCAATATGTAGCTATCATGTGTGTTACTAAAGAATCAATACATTTTGTATCTGTAGGGCTATAAAAAAAGTAAGATTATAAAGGGGTGTACTCTTCTGGCTAAATTAATTAATCTGCATTTTCCTGTTTACTGTAAAAAAGTTGAGATTTTTGGTATAGTTTTCAATTTTGTTTTAAACTTGCACACAAATCATGTTAATGTTGACCTCTCATTTGCTTTTGATTGGTTGTGTATAATCAAGGAGATTTTATCTAGATTTTTTAAATTATATTTGTATATGTTATTCTGTTACGTTGAAGTTAGATGTACCTCAAATAATGATGGTCACATTGGTAATATGATAAAATTGCTATCAAGTCACTGTGTAATTTCAATTTTTTTCACCTAATTTCCAATGGAGGTGTATGGTCAGAAGTGGTTTGTTTGGTTCAGTTATTGGGCCCTTCTTGGATATTGGTGCTGCATGTGTAGTGCAATAATTTAGGGTAGGTCCCTTTAGCTGGATTTGTTCAGAGCAATAAAGAGAGTTGTAATGCTTAAGTTATTGCTCCTCTCTCAGGATACAATTGTGTGGTCTGAGATGGTATCATGTTTGTTTTGGAGAAATGCCCGAGACCAATAAACTTGGAAGGTATTGGGAATAGAGACGTGCTTTTTTCAAAATTCCATGTAGGTGTCGTGGTATGGCACCATTTGCTTGTTAGGAAGTCATATGAGTTTATTTTACATAATGGTGTTCACTATGTTATTTTAGTCTTTGAAACCAGTGACTCCATAGGGACTTGGTTTTGGTAAATTTGCCACCAGTCTGTACTTATTTGTCCCAGAGTAGTATGTGATATCTGATAGGCAGGGATTTGAAACGATTTTTTCAAGAATTCTGGACTGACTGGTTTCCTGGATGATGAGGTCTTAGGCTATGGAAACTTTACTGTTTGCTGCTTTTAATAATAAGTAACGCAAATGATTGGTAAAGACACCAATTTTGGAGATGGAGAGGCAAGGCTGAAGGGGAGGAGGAGGCCTTAATTTGAACATAACAACTCTTGTGTTGTTATGTTCAAAAGTCTTATCTAGTAAGTTTCCCATAGCTCGCTATCTTTAATTCTAGATTGTAAAGGGGTATACACTTCTGGGTGAATTAATTCTGTGTCTTCCTGTTTTCTGTGAAAAAGTTGGGATTTTTTGGTATAGTTTTCAATTTTGTTTTATACTTGCACACATTTCATGTTAATGTTGTCCTCTCATTTGGTTTTGATCAGTTGTGTATAATCATAGAGATTTTATCTAGATTATGTTACTATATTTTATGTTATTCTGTTACGTTGAAGTTATATGTACCTCAAGTCATTATAGTTACATTGTTGATATGGTGAGATTGCTATCATATCACTCTGTCATTTCCATTACGTTCATCTAATTTCCAATGGAGATGTCTGGTCAGAAGTGGTTTGTTTGGTTTAGTTGCTGGGCCCTCCTTGGATATTGGTGCTTCATGTGTAGTAGAATAACTTAGGGTAGGTCCCTATTGCTGGATTTAGTCAGGGCAATAAAGAGAGATGTAATGCTTATGTTATTGCTCCACTCTCTCTCTCTGTAAAATTGTGTGGTCTGAGATGGTATCATGGTTGTTTTGGAGAAATGCCAGAGACCAATAACCTTGAAAGGTATTGGGAATAAAGATATCTGCTTTTTTCAAAATTCTGTGTAGGTGTCGTAGTATGGCACCATTTGCTGGTTAGGAAGTCATCTGACCTCATTTTAGTGATGTTGTTCACTGCGTTTTTTTAGTCTTTGAGACCAGTGACTCCACAGGGACTTGGTTTTGGTAAATTTTCCACCAGTCTCTACTTATTTGCCCCAGAGTAGTATGTGAAATCTGATAGGCAGGGATTTGAAACTATTTTTTTAAGAATTCTGGACTGACTGGTTTCCTGGATGATGAGGTCCTAGGCTATGGGAACTTTACTGTTTGCTGCTTTTAATAATAAGTAACGCAAAGGATTGGTAAAGACACCAATTTTGGAGATGGAGAGGCAAGGCTGAAGGGGAGGAGGAGGCCTTAATTTGAACATAACAACTCTTGTGTTGTTATGTTCAAAAGTCTTATCTAGTAAGTTTCCCATAGCTCGCTATCTTTAATTCTAGATTGTAAAGGGGTATACACTTCTGGGTGAATTAATTCTGTGTTTTCCTGTTTTCTGTGAAAAAGTTGGGATTTTTTGGTATAGTTTTCAATTTTGTTTTATACTTGCACACATTTCATGTTAATGTTGTCCTCTCATTTGGTTTTGATCAGTTGTGTATAATCATAGAGATTTTATCTAGATTATGTTACTATATTTTATGTTATTCTGTTACGTTGAAGTTATATGTACCTCAAGTCATTATAGTTACATTGTTGATATGGTGAGATTGCTATCATATCACTGTGTCATTTCCATTACGTTCATCTAATTTCCAATGGAGATGTCTGGTCAGAAGTGGTTTGTTTGGTTTAGTTGCTGGGCCCTCCTTGGATATTGGTGCTTCATGTGTAGTAGAATAACTTAGGGTAGGTCCCTTTTGCTAGATTTGGTCAGGGCAATAAAGAGAGATGTAATGCTTATGTTATTGCTCCACTCTCTCTCTCTCTGTAAAATTGTGTGGTCTGAGATGGTATCATGTTTGTTTTGGAGAAATGCCAGAGACCAATAACCTTGAAAGGTATTGGGAATAAAGATATCTGCTTTTTTCAAAATTCTGTGTAGGTGTCGTAGTATGGCACCATTTGCTGGTTAGGAAGTCATCTGACCTCATTTTAGTGATGTTGTTCACTGTGTTTTTTTAGTCTTTGAGACCAGTGACTCCACAGGGACTTTGTTTTTGTAAATTTGTCACCAGTCTCTACTTCTATGTTCCAGAGTAGTATGTGATATCTGATAGCCAGGGGTTTGAAACTTTTTCTTTAAGAATATTGTACTGACTGGATTTCCGAATTATGGGGTTCTAGGCTATAGGAACTTTAATATTTGCTGCTATTTACAATAAGTGACACAAAAGATTGGTAAAGACACCAATTTGGAGATGGAGAGGCAAGGCTGAAGGGGAGGAGGAGGCCTTTATTTGAACATAGCAATAATTGTGTTGTTATGTTCAAAAGTCGTACCTAGTAAATTTCCCATAGCTCGCTATCTCTTTGCCCATATTCTTTACGTACCCACTATCTGACCAATATAATAGAAGTGGCATTATTTTCTCAGCTAATATTCCATGAGCTGTTTTACAAATGGTTAGAGACACATATGAAAATTGTGCTTAAAGCCAATGCCTGTAGTGGTGCCATAGGTTTATAGATAAAGAACCCGGACTGAAGCAGATTAGTAGAGCTTATGTGTGATGATAAATTGTGTAGATTTAGGATATCCAGGCCTTGTTTGTTTTCCAATATGTAGCTATCATGTGTTTTACTAAAGAATCAATACACTTTGTATCTGTAGGGCTATAAAAAAAAGTAAGATTATAAAGGGGTGTACTCTTCTGGATGAATTAATTAATCTGCATTTTCCTGTTTACTGTAAAAAAGTTGAGATTTTTGGTATAGTTTTCAATTTTGTTTTAAACTTGCACACAAATCATGTTAATGTTGACCTCTCATTTGCTTTTGATTGGTTGTGTATAATCAAGGAGATTTTATCTAGATTTTTTAAATTATATTTGTATATGTTATTCTGTTACGTTGAAGTTAGATGTACCTCAAATAATGATGGTCACATTGGTAATATGATAAAATTGCTATCAAGTCACTGTGTAATTTCAATTTTTTTCACCTAATTTCCAATGGATGTGTATGGTCAGAAGTGGTTTGTTTGGTTCAGTTATTGGGCCCTTCTTGGATATTGGTGCTGCATGTGTAGTGCAATAATTTAGGGTAGGTCCCTTTAGCTGGATTTGTTCAGAGAAATAAAGAGAGTTGTAATGCATAAGTTATTGCTCCTCTCTCAGGATACAATTGTGTGGTCTGAGATGGTATCATGTTTGTTTTGGAGAAATGCCCGAGACCAATAAACTTGGAAGGTATTGGGAATAGAGACGTGCTTTTTTCAAAATTCCATGTAGGTGTCGTGGTATGGCACCATTTGCTTGTTAGGAAGTCATATGAGTTTATTTTACATGATGGTGTTCACTATGTTATTTTAGTCTTTGAAACCAGTGACTCCATAGGGACTTGGTTTTGGTAAATTTGCCACCAGTCTGTACTTATTTGTCCCAGAGTAGTATGTGATATCTGATAGTCAGGGATTTGAAACTATTTTTTCAAGAATTCTGGACTGACTGGTTTCCTGGATGATGAGGTCTTAGGCTATGGAAACTTTACTGTTTGCTGCTTTTAATAATAAGTAACGCAAAGGATTGGTAAAGACACCAATTTTGGAGATGGAGAGGCAAGGCTGAAGGGGAGGAGGAGGCCTTAATTTGAACATAACAACTCTTGTGTTGTTATGTTCAAAAGTCTTATCTAGTAAGTTTCCCATAGCTCGCTATCTTTAATTCTAGATTGTAAAGGGGTATACACTTCTGGGTGAATTAATTCTGTGTTTTCCTGTTTTCTGTGAAAAAGTTGGGATTTTTTGGTATAGTTTTCAATTTTGTTTTATACTTGCACACATTTCATGTTAATGTTGTCCTCTCATTTGGTTTTGATCAGTTGTGTATAATCATAGAGATTTTATCTAGATTATGTTACTATATTTTATGTTATTCTGTTACGTTGAAGTTATATGTACCTCAAGTCATTATAGTTACATTGTTGATATGGTGAGATTGCTATCATATCACTGTGTCATTTCCATTACGTTCATCTAATTTCCAATGGAGATGTCTGGTCAGAAGTGGTTTGTTTGGTTTAGTTGCTGGGCCCTCCTTGGATATTGGTGCTTCATGTGTAGTAGAATAACTTAGGGTAGGTCCCTTTTGCTAGATTTGGTCAGGGCAATAAAGAGAGATGTAATGCTTATGTTATTGCTCCACTCTCTCTCTCTGTAAAATTGTGTGGTGTGAGATGGTATCATGTTTGTTTTTTAGAAATGCCAGAGACCAATAACCTTGAAAGGTATTGGGAATAAAGATATCTGCTTTTTTCAAAATTCTGTGTAGGTGTCGTAGTATGGCACCATTTGCTGGTTAGGAAGTCATCTGACCTCATTTTAGTGATGTTGTTCACTGTGTTTTTTTAGTCTGTGAGACCAGTGACTCCACAGGGACTTTGTTTTGGTAAATTTGTCACCAGTCTCTACTTCTATGTTCCAGAGTAGTATGTGATATCTGATAGCCAGGGGTTTGAAACTTTTTCTTTAAGAATATTGTACTGACTGGATTTCCGAATGATGGGGTTCTAGGCTATAGGAACTTTAATATTTGCTGCTATTTACAATAAGTGACACAAAAGATTGGTAAAGACACCAATTTGGAGATGGAGAGGCAAGGCTGAAGGGGAGGAGGAGGCCTTTATTTGAACATAACAATAATTGTGTTGTTATGTTCAAAAGTCTTACCTAGTAAATTTCCCATAGCTCGCTATCTCTTTGCCCATATTTTTTACGTACCCACTATCTGACCAATATAATAGAAGTGGCATTATTTTCTCAGCTAATATTCCATGAGCTGTTTTACAAATGGTTAGAGACACATATAAAAATTGTGCTTAAAGCCAATGCCTGTAGTGTTGCCATAGGTTTATAGATAAAGAACCCGGACTGAAGCAGATTAGTAGAGTTTATGTGTGATGATAAATTGTGTAGATTTAGGATATCCAGGCCTTGTTTGTTTTCCAATATGTAGCTATCATGTGTGTTACTAAAGAATCAATACATTTTGTATCTGTAGGGCTATAAAAAAAGTAAGATTATAAAGGGGTGTACTCTTCTGGCTAAATTAATTAATCTGCATTTTCCTGTTTACTGTAAAAAGTTGAGATTTTTGGTATAGTTTTCAATTTTGTTTTAAACTTGCACACAAATCATGTTAATGTTGACCTCTCATTTGCTTTTGATTGGTTGTGTATAATCAAGGAGATTTTATCTAGATTTTTTAAATTATATTTGTATATGTTATTCTGTTACATTGAAGCTAGATGTACCTCAAATAATGATGGTCACATTGGTAATATGATAAAATTGCTATCAAGTCACTGTGTAATTTCAATTTTTTTCACCTAATTTCCAATGGAGGTGTATGGTCATAAGTGGTTTGTTTGGTTCAGTTATTGGGCCCTTCTTGGATATTGGTGGTGCATGTGTAGTGCAATAATTTAGGGTAGGTCCCTTTAGCTGGATTTGTTCAGAGCAATAAAGAGAGTTGTAATGCTTAAGTTATTGCTCCTCTCTCAGGATACAATTGTGTGGTCTGAGATGGTATCATGTTTGTTTTGGAGAAATGCCCGAGACCAATAAACTTGGAAGGTATTGGGAATAGAGACGTGCTTTTTTCAAAATTCCATGTAGGTTTCGTGGTATGGCACCATTTGCTTGTTAGGAAGTCATATGAGTTTATTTTACATAATGGTGTTCACTATGTTATTTTAGTCTTTGAAACCAGTGACTCCATAGGGACTTGGTTTTGGTAAATTTGCCACCAGTCTGTACTTATTTGTCCCAGAGTAGTATGTGATATCTGATAGGCAGGGATTTGAAACTATTTTTTCAAGAATTCTGGACTGACTGGTTTCCTGGATGATGAGGTCTTAGGCTATGGAAACTTTACTGTTTGCTGCTTTTAATAATAAGTAACGCAAAGGATTGGTAAAGACACCAATTTTGGAGATGGAGAGGCAAGGCTGAAGGGGAGGAGGAGGCCTTAATTTGAACATAACAACTCTTGTGTTGTTATGTTCAAAAGTCTTATCTAGTAAGTTTCCCATAGCTCGCTATCTTTAATTCTAGATTGTAAAGGGGTATACACTTCTGGGTGAATTAATTCTGTGTTTTCCTGTTTTCTGTGAAAAAGTTGGGATTTTTTGGTATAGTTTTCAATTTTGTTTTATACTTGCACACATTTCATGTTAATGTTGTCCTCTCATTTGGTTTTGATCAGTTGTGTATAATCATAGAGATTTTATCTAGATTATGTTACTATATTTTATGTTATTCTGTTACGTTGAAGTTATATGTACCTCAAGTCATTATAGTTACATTGTTGATATGGTGAGATTGCTATCATATCACTGTGTCATTTCCATTACGTTCATCTAATTTCCAATGGAGATGTCTGGTCAGAAGTGGTTTGTTTGGTTTAGTTGCTGGGCCCTCCTTGGATATTGGTGCTTCATGTGTAGTAGAATAACTTAGGGTAGGTCCCTTTTGCTAGATTTGGTCAGGGCAATAAAGAGAGATGTAATGCTTATGTTATTGCTCCACTCTCTCTCTCTCTGTAAAATTGTGTGGTGTGAGATGGTATCATGTTTGTTTTGGAGAAATGCCAGAGACCAATAACCTTGAAAGGTATTGGGAATAAAGATATCTGCTTTTTTCAAAATTCTGTGTAGGTGTCGTAGTATGGCACCATTTGCTGGTTAGGAAGTCATCTGACCTCATTTTAGTGATGTTGTTCACTGTGTTTTTTTAGTCTTTGAGACCAGTGACTCCACAGGGACTTTGTTTTGGTAAATTTGTCACCAGTCTCTACTTCTATGTTCCAGAGTAGTATGTGATATCTGATAGCCAGGGGTTTGAAACTTTTTCTTTAAGAATATTGTACTGACTGGATTTCCGAATGATGGGGTTCTAGGCTATAGGAACTTTAATATTTGCTGCTATTTACAATAAGTGACACAAAAGATTGGTAAAGACACCAATTTGGAGATGGAGAGGCAAGGCTGAAGGGGAGGAGGAGGCCTTTATTTGAACATAACAATAATTGTCTTGTTATGTTCAAAAGTCTTACCTAGTAAATTTCCCATAGCTCGCTATCTCTTTGCCAATATTTTTTACGTACCCACTATCTGACCAATATAATAGAAGTGGCATTATTTTCTCAGCTAATATTCCATGAGCTGTTTTACAAATGGTTAGAGACACATATGAAAATTGTGCTTAAAGCCAATGCCTGTAGTGGTGCCATAGGTTTATAGATAAAGAACCCGGACTGAAGCAGATTAGTAGAGTTTATGTGTGATGATAAATTGTGTAGATTTAGGATATCCAGGCCTTGTTTGTTTTCCAATATGTAGCTATCATGTGTGTTACTAAAGAATCAATACATTTTGTATCTGTAGGGCTATAAAAAAAGTAAGATTATAAAGGGGTGTACTCTTCTGGCTAAATTAATTAATCTGCATTTTCCTGTTTACTGTAAAAAAGTTGAGATTTTTGGTATAGTTTTCAATTTTGTTTTAAACTTGCACACAAATCATGTTAATGTTGACCTCTCATTTGCTTTTGATTGGTTGTGTATAATCAAGGAGATTTTATCTAGATTTTTTAAATTATATTTGTATATGTTATTCTGTTACGTTGAAGTTAGATGTACCTCAAATAATGATGGTCACATTGGTAATATGATAAAATTGCTATCAAGTCACTGTGTAATTTCAATTTTTTTCACCTAATTTCCAATGGAGGTGTATGGTCAGAAGTGGTTTGTTTGGTTCAGTTATTGGGCCCTTCTTGGATATTGGTGCTGCATGTGTAGTGCAATAATTTAGGGTAGGTCCCTTTAGCTGGATTTGTTCAGAGCAATAAAGAGAGTTGTAATGCTTAAGTTATTGCTCCTCTCTCAGGATACAATTGTGTGGTCTGAGATGGTATCATGTTTGTTTTGGAGAAATGCCCGAGACCAATAAACTTGGAAGGTATTGGGAATAGAGACGTGCTTTTTTCAAAATTCCATGTAGGTGTCGTGGTATGGCACCATTTGCTTGTTAGGAAGTCATATGAGTTTATTTTACATAATGGTGTTCACTATGTTATTTTAGTCTTTGAAACCAGTGACTCCATAGGGACTTGGTTTTGGTAAATTTGCCACCAGTCTGTACTTATTTGTCCCAGAGTAGTATGTGATATCTGATAGGCAGGGATTTGAAACTATTTTTTCAAGAATTCTGGACTGACTGGTTTCCTGGATGATGAGGTCTTAGGCTATGGAAACTTTACTGTTTGCTGCTTTTAATAATAAGTAATGCAAAGGATTGGTAAAGACACCAATTTTGGAGATGGAGAGGCAAGGCTGAAGGGGAGGAGGAGGCCTTAATTTGAACATAACAACTCTTGTGTTGTTATGTTCAAAAGTCTTATCTAGTAAGTTTCCCATAGCTCGCTATCTTTAATTCTAGATTGTAAAGGGGTATACACTTCTGGGTCAATTAATTCTGTGTTTTCCTGTTTTCTGTGAAAAAGTTGGGATTTTTTGGTATAGTTTTAAATTTTGTTTTATACTTGCACACATTTCATGTTAATGTTGTCCTCTCATTTGGTTTTGATCAGTTGTGTATAATCATAGAGATTTTATCTAGATTATGTTACTATATTTTATGTTATTCTGTTACGTTGAAGTTATATGTACCTCAAGTCATTATAGTTACATTGTTGATATGGTGAGATTGCTATCATATCACTGTGTCATTTCCATTACGTTCATCTAATTTCCAATGGAGATGTCTGGTCAGAAGTGGTTTGTTTGGTTTAGTTGCTGGGCCCTCCTTGGATATTGGTGCTTCATGTGTAGTAGAATAACTTAGGGTAGGTCCCTTTTGCTAGATTTGGTCAGGGCAATAAAGAGAGATGTAATGCTTATGTTATTGCTCTACTCTCTCTCGCTGTAAAATTGTGTGGTGTGAGATGGTATCATGTTTGTTTTGGAGAAATGCCAGAGACCAATAACCTTGAAAGGTATTGGGAATAAAGATATCTGCTTTTTTCAAAATTCTGTGTAGGTGTCGTAGTATGGCACCATTTGCTGGTTAGGAAGTCATCTGACCTCATTTTAGTGATGTTGTTCACTGTGTTTTTTTAGTCTTTGAGACCAGTGACTCCACAGGGACTTTGTTTTGGTAAATTTGTCACCAGTCTCTACTTCTATGTTCCAGAGTAGTATGTGATATCTGATAGCCAGGGGTTTGAAACTTTTTCTTTAAGAATATTGTACTGACTGGATTTCCGAATGATGGGGTTCTAGGCTATAGGAACTTTAATATTTGCTGCTATTTACAATAAGTGACACAAAAGATTGGTAAAGACACCAATTTGGAGATGGAGAGGCAAGGCTGAAGGGGAGGAGGAGGCCTTTATTTGAACATAACAATAATTGTGTTGTTATGTTCAAAAGTCTTACCTAGTAAATTTCCCATAGCTCGCTATCTCTTTGCCCATATTTTTTACGTACCCACTATCTGACCAATATAATAGAAGTGGCATTATTTTCTCAGCTAATATTCCATGAGCTGTTTTACAAATGGTTAGAGACACATATAAAAATTGTGCTTAAAGCCAATGCCTGTAGTGGTGCCATAGGTTTATAGATAAAGAACCCGGACTGAAGCAGATTAGTAGAGCTTATGTGTGATGATAAATTGTGTAGATTTAGGATATCCAAGCCTTGTTTGTTTTCCAATATGTAGCTATCATGTGTGTTACTAAAGAATCAATACATTTTGTATCTGTAGGGCTATAAAAAAAGTAAGATTATAAAGGGGTGTACTCTTCTGGCTAAATTAATTAATCTGCATTTTCCTGTTTACTGTAAAAAAGTTGAGATTTTTGGTATAGTTTTCAATTTTGTTTTAAACTTGCACACAAATCATGTTAATGTTGACCTCTCATTTGCTTTTGATTGGTTCTGTATAATCAAGGAGATTTTATCTAGATTTTTTAAATTATATTTGTATATGTTATTCTGTTACGTTGAAGCTAGATGTACCTCAAATAATGATGGTCACATTGGTAATATGATAAAATTGCTATCAAGTCACTGTGTAATTTCAATTTTTTTCACCTAATTTCCAATGGAGGTGTATGGTCAGAAGTCGTTTGTTTGGTTCAGTTATTGGGCCCTTCTTGGATATTGGTGGTGCATGTGTAGTGCAATAATTTAGGGTAGGTCCCTTTAGCTGGATTTGTTCAGAGCAATAAAGAGAGTTGTAATGCTTAAGTTATTGCTCCTCTCTCTGGGTACAATTGTGTGGTCTGAGATGGTATCATGTTTGTTTTGGAGAAATGCCCGAGACCAATAAACTTGGAAGGCATTGGGAATAGAGACGTGCTTTTTTCAAAATTCCATGTAGGTTTCGTGGTATGGCACCATTTGCTTGTTAGGAAGTCATATGAGTTTATTTTACATGATGGTGTTCACTATGTTATTTTAGTCTTTGAAACCAGTGACTCCATAGGGACTTGGTTTTGGTAAATTTGCCACCAGTCTGTACTTATTTGTCCCAGAGTAGTATGTGATATCTGATAGGCAGGGATTTGAAACTATTTTTTCAAGAATTCTGGACTGACTGGTTTCCTGGATGATGAGGTCTTAGGCTATGGAAACTTTACTGTTTGCTGCTTTTAATAATAAGTAACGCAAAGGATTGGTAAAGACACCAATTTTGGAGATGGAGAGGCAAGGCTGAAGGGGAGGAGGAGGCCTTAATTTGAACATAACAACTCTTGTGTTGTTATGTTCAAAAGTCTTATCTAGTAAGTTTCCCATAGCTCGCTATCTTTAATTCTAGATTGTAAAGGGGTATACACTTCTGGGTGAATTAATTCTGTGTTTTCCTGTTTTCTGTGAAAAAGTTGGGATTTTTTGGTATAGTTTTAAATTTTGTTTTATACTTGCACACATTTCATGTTAATGTTGTCCTCTCATTTGGTTTTGATCAGTTGTGTATAATCATAGAGATTTTATCTAGATTATGTTACTATATTTTATGTTATTCTGTTACGTTGAAGTTATATGTACCTCAAGTCATTATAGTTACATTGTTGATATGGTGAGATTGCTATCATATCACTGTGTCATTTCCATTACGTTCATCTAATTTCCAATGGAGATGTCTGGTCAGAAGTGGTTTGTTTGGTTTAGTTGCTGGGCCCTCCTTGGATATTGGTGCTTCATGTGTAGTAGAATAACTTAGGGTAGGTCCCTTTTGCTAGATTTGGTCAGGGCAATAAAGAGAGATGTAATGCTTATGTTATTGCTCCATTCTCTCTCTCTGTAAAATTGTGTGGTGTGAGACGGTATCATGTTTGTTTTGGAGAAATGCCAGAGACCAATAACCTTGAAAGGTATTGGGAATAAAGATATCTGCTTTTTTCAAAATTCTGTGTAGGTGTCGTAGTATGGCACCATTTGCTGGTAAGGAAGTCATCTGACCTCATTTTAGTGATGTTGTTCACTGTGTTTTTTTAGTCTTTGAGACCAGTGACTCCACAGGGACTTTGTTTTGGTAAATTTGTCACCAGTCTCTACTTCTATGTTCCAGAGTAGTATGTGATATCTGATAGCCAGGGGTTTGAAACTTTTTCTTTAAGAATATTGTACTGACTGGATTTCCGAATGATGGGGTTCTAGGCTATAGGAACTTTAATATTTGCTGCTATTTACAATAAGTGACACAAAAGATTGGTAAAGACACCAATTTGGAGATGGAGAGGCAAGGCTGAAGGGGAGGAGGAGGCCTTTATTTGAACATAACAATAATTGTGTTGTTATGTTCAAAAGTCTTACCTAGTAAATTTCCCATAGCTCGCTATCTCTTTGCCCATATTTTTTATGTACCCACTATCTGACCAATATAATAGAAGTGGCATTATTTTCTCAGCTAATATTCCATGAGCTGTTTTACAAATGGTTAGAGACACATATGAAAATTGTGCTTAAAGCCAATGCCTGTAGTGGTGCCATAGGTTTATAGATAAAGAACCCGGACTGAAGCAGATTAGTAGAGTTTATGTGTGATGATAAATTGTGTAGATTTAGGATATCCAGGCCATGTTTGTTTTCCAATATGTAGCTATCATGTGTGTTACTAAAGAATCAATACATTTTGTATCTGTAGGGCTATAAAAAAAGTAAGATTATAAAGGGGTATACTCTTCTGGCTAAATTAATTAATCTGCATTTTCCTGTTTACTGTAAAAAAGTTGAGATTTTTGGTATAGTTTTCAATTTTGTTTTAAACTTGCACACAAATCATGTTAATGTTGACCTCTCATTTGCTTTTGATTGGTTGTGTTTAATCAAGGAGATTTTATCTAGATTTTTTAAATTATATTTGTATATGTTATTCTGTTACGTTGAAGTTAGATGTACCTCAAATAATGATGGTCTCATTGGTAATATGATAAAATTGCTATCAAGTCACTGTGTAATTTCAATTTTTTTCAGCTAATTTCCAATGGAGGTGTATGGTCAGAAGTGGTTTGTTTGGTTCAGTTATTGGGCCCTTCTTGGATATTGGTGCTGCATGTGTAGTGCAATAATTTAGGGTAGGTCCCTTTAGCTGGATTTGTTCAAAGCAATAAAGAGAGTTGTAATGCTTAAGTTATTGCTCCTCTCTCAGGATACAATTGTGTGGTCTGAGATGGTATCATGTTTGTTTTGGAGAAATGCCTGAGACCAATAAACTTGGAAGGTATTGGGAATAGAGACGTGCTTTTTTCAAAATTACATGTAGGTGTCGTGGTATGGCACCATTTGCTTGTTAGGAAGTCATATGAGTTTCTTTTACATGATGGTGTTCACTATGTTATTTTAGTCTTTGAAACCAGTGACTCCATAGGGACTTGGTTTTGGTAAATTTGCCACCAGTCTGTACTTATTTGTCCCAGAGTAGAATGTGATATCTGATAGGCAGGGATTTGAAACTATTTTTTCAAGAATTCTGGACTGACTGGTTTCCTGGATGATGAGGTCTTAGGCTATGGAAACTTTACTGTTTGCTGCTTTTAATAATAAGTAACGCAAAGGATTGGTAAAGACACCAATTTTGGAGATGGAGAGGCAAGGCTGAAGGGGAGGAGGAGGCCTTAATTTGAACATAACAACTCTTGTGTTGTTATGTTCAAAAGTCTTATCTAGTAAATTTCCCATAGCTCGCTATCTTTAATTCTAGATTGTAAAGGGGTATACACTTCTGGGTGAATTAATTCTGTGTTTTCCTGTTTTCTGTGAAAAAGTTGGGATTTTTTGGTATAGTTTTCAATTTTGTTTTATACTTGCACACATTTCATGTTAATGTTGTCCTCTCATTTGGTTTTGATCAGTTGTGTATAATCATAGAGATTTTATCTAGATTATGTTACTATATTTTATGTTATTCTGTTACGTTGAAGTTATATGTACCTCAAGTCATTATAGTTACATTGTTGATATGGTGAGATTGCTATCATATCACTGTGTCATTTCCATTACGTTCATCTAATTTACAATGGAGATGTCTGGTCAGAAGTGGTTTGTTTGGTTTAGTTGCTGGGCCCTCCTTGGATATTGGTGCTTCATGTGTAGTAGAATAACTTAGGGTAGGTCCCTTTTGCTAGATTTGGTCAGGGCAATAAAGAGAGATGTAATGCTTATGTTATTGCTCCACTCTCTCTCTCTGTAAAATTGTGTGGTGTGAGATGGTATCATGTTTGTTTTGGAGAAATGCCAGAGACCAATAACCTTGAAAGGTATTGGGAATAAAGATATCTGCTTTTTTCAAAATTCTGTGTAGGTGTCGTAGTATGGCACCATTTGCTGGTTAGGAAGTCATCTGACCTCATTTTAGTGATGTTGTTGACTGTGTTTTTTTAGTCTTTGAGACCAGTGACTCCACAGGGACTTTGTTTTGGTAAATTTGTCACCAGTCTCTACTTCTATGTTCCAGAGTAGTATGTGATATCTGATAGCCAGGGGTTTGAAACTTTTTCTTTAAGAATATTGTACTGACTGGATTTCCGAATGATGGGGTTCTAGGCTATAGGAACTTTAATATTTGCTGCTATTTACAATAAGTGACACAAAAGATTGGTAAAGACACCAATTTGGAGATGGAGAGGCAAGGCTGAAGGGGAGGAGGAGGCCTTTATTTGAACATAACAATAATTGTGTTGTTATGTTCAAAAGTCTTACCTAGTAAATTTCCCATAGCTCGCTATCTCTTTGCCCATATTTTTTACGTACCCACTATCTGACCAATATAATAGAAGTGGCATTATTTTCTCAGCTAATATTCCATGAGCTGTTTTACAAATGATTAGAGACACATATGTAAATTGTGCTTAAAGCCAATGCCTGTAGTGGTGCCATAGGTTTATAGATAAAGAACCCGGACTGAAGCAGATTAGTAGAGCTTATGTGTGATGATAAATTGTGTAGATTTAGGATATCCAGGCCCTGTTTGTTTTCCAATATGTAGCTATCATGTGTGTTACTAAAGAATCAATACATTTTGTATCTGTAGGGCTATAAAAAAAAGGAAGATTATAAAGGGGTGTACTCTTCTGGCTAAATTAATTAATCTGCATTTTCCTGTTTACTGTAAAAAAGTTGAGATTTTTGGTATAGTTTTCAATTTTGTTTTAAACTTGCACACAAATCATGTTAATGTTGACCTCTCATGTGCTTTTGATTGGTTGTGTATAATCAAGGAGATTTTATCTAGATTTTTTAAATTATATTTGTATATGTTATTCTGTTACGTTGAAGTTAGATGTACCTCAAATAATGATGGTCACATTGGTAATATGATAAAATTGCTATCAAGTCACTGTGTAATTTCAATTTTTTTCACCTAATTTCCAATGGAGGTGTATGGTCAGAAGTGGTTTGTTTGGTTCAGTTATTGGGCCCTTCTTGGATATTGGTGCTGCATGTGTAGTGGAATAATTTAGGGTAGGTCCCTTTAGCTGGATTTGTTCAGAGCAATAAAGAGAGTTGTAATACTTAAGTTATTGCTCCTCTCTCAGGGTACAATTGTGTGGTCTGAGATGGTATCATGTTTGTTTTGGAGAAATGCCAGAGACCAATAAACTTGGAAGGTATTGGGAATAGAGACGTGCTTTTTTCAAAATTCCATGTAGGTGTCGTGGTATGGTAACATTTGCTTGTTAGGAAGTCATATGAGTTTATTTTACATGATGGTGTTCACTATGTTATTTTAGTCTTTGAAACCAGTGACTCCATAGGGACTTGGTTTTGGTAAATTTGCCACCAGTCTCTACTTATTTGCCCAAGAGTAGTATGTTATATCTGATAGGCAGGGATTTGAAACTATTTTTTTAAGAATTCTGGACTGACTGGTTTCCTGGATGATGAGGTCCTAGGCTATGGGAACTTTACTGTTTGCTGCTTTTAATAATAAGTAACGCAAAGGATTGGTAAAGACACCAATTTTGGAGATGGAGAGGCAAGGCTGAAGGGGAGGAGGAGGCCTAAATTTGAACATAACAACTCTTGTGTTGTTATGTTCAAAAGTCTTATCTAGTAAGTTTCCCATAGCTCGCTATCTTTAATTCTAGATTGTAAAGGGGTATACACTTCTGGGTGAATTAATTCTGTGTTTTCCTGTTTTCTGTGAAAAAGTTGGGATTTTTTGGTATAGTTTTCAATTTTGTTTTATACTTGCACACATTTCATGTTAATGTTGTCCTCTCTTTGGTTTTGATCAGTTGTGTATAATCATAGAGATTTTATCTAGATTATGTTACTATATTTTATGTTATTCTTTTACGTTGAAGTTATATGTACCTCAAGTCATTAAAGTTACATTGTTGATATGGTGAGATTGCTATCATATCACTGTGTCATTTCCATTACGTTCATCTAATTTCCAATGGAGATGTCTGGTCAGAAGTGGTTTGTTTGGTTTAGTTGCTGGGCCCTCCTTGGATATTGATGCTTCATGTGTAGTAGAATAACTTAGGGTAGGTCTCTTTTGCTGGATTTGGTCAGGGCAATAAAGAGAGTTGTAATGCTTATGTTATTGCTCCACTCTCTCTCTCTGTAAAATTGTGTGGTCTGAGATGGTATCATGTTTGTTTTGGAGAAATGCCAGAGACCAATAACCTTGAAAGGTATTGGGAATAAAGATATCTGTTTTTTTCAAAATTCTGTGTAGCTGTCGTAGTATGGCACCATTTGCTTGTTAGGAAGTCATATGAGTTTATTTTACATGATGGTGTTCACTATGTTATTTTAGTCTTTGAAACCAGTGACTCCATAGGGACTTGGTTTTGGTAAATTTGCCACCAGTCTCTACTTATTTGCCCCAGAGTAGTATGTGATATCTGATAGGCAGGGATTTGAAACTATTTTTTTAAGAATTCTGGACTGACTGGTTTCCTGGATGATGAGGTCCTAGGCTATGGGAACTTTACTGTTTGCTGCTTTTAATAATAAGTAACGCAAAGGATTGGTAAAGACACCAATTTTGGAGATGGAGAGGCAAGGCTGAAGGGGAGGAGGAGGCCTTAATTTGAACATAACAACTCTTGTGTTGTTATGTTCAAAAGTCTTATCTAGTAAGTTTCCCATAGCTCGCTATCTTTAATTCTAGATTGTAAAGGGGTATACACTTCTGGGTGAATTAATTCTGTGTTTTCCTGTTTTCTGTGAAAAAGTTGGGATTTTTTGGTATAGTTTTCAAATTTGTTTTATACTTGCACACATTTCATGTTAATGTTGTCCTCTCATTTGATTTTGATCAGTTGTGTATAATCATAGAGATTTTATCTAGATTATGTTACTATATTTTATGTTATTCTGTTACATTGAAGTTATATGTACCTCAAGTCATTAAAGTTACATTGTTGATATGGTGAGATTGCTATCATATCACTGTGTCATTTCCATTACGTTCATCTAATTTCCAATGGAGATGTCTGGTCAGAAGTGGTTTGTTAGGTTTAGTTGCTGGGCCCTCCTTGGATATTGGTGCTTCATGTGTAGTAGAATAACTTAGGGTAGGTCCCTTTTGCTGGATTTGGTCAGGGCAATAAAGAGAGATGTAATGCTTATGTTATTGCTCCACTCTCTCTCTCTGTAAAATTGTGTGGTCTTAGATGGTATCATGTTTGTTTTGGAGAAATGCCCGAGACCAATAACATTGAAAGGTATTGGGAATAAAGATATCTGCTTTTTTCAAAATTCTGTGTAGGTGTCGTAGTATGGCACCATTTGCTTGTTAGGAAGTCATATGAGTTTATTTTACATGATGGTGTTCACTATGTTATTTTAGTCTTTGAAACCAGTGACTCCATAGGGACTTGGTTTTGGTAAATTTGCCACCAGTCTCTACTTATTTTCCCCAGAGTAGTATGTGATATCTGATAGGCAGGGATTTGAAACTATTTTTTTAAGAATTTTGGACTGACTGGTTTCCTGGATGATGAGGTCCTAGGCTATGGGAACTTTACTGTTTGCTGCTTTTAATAATAAGTAACGCAAAGGATTGGTAAAAAAAAATCAATTTTGGAGATGGAGAGGCAAGGCTGAAGGGGAGGAGGAGGCCTTAATTTGAACATAACAACTCTTGTGTTGTTATGTTCAAAAGTCTTATCTAGTAAGTTTCCCATAGCTCGCTATCTTTAATTCTAGATTGTAAAGGGGTATACACTTCTGGGTGAATTAATTCTGTGTTTTCCTGTTTTCTGTGAAAAAGTTGGGATTTTTTGGTATAGTTTTCAATTTTGTTTTATACTTGCACACATTTCATGTTAATGTTGTCCTCTCATTTGATTTTGATCAGTTGTGTATAATCATAGAGATTTTATCTAGATTATGTTACTATATTTTATGTTATTCTTTTACGTTGAAGTTATATGTACCTCAAGTCATTTAAGTTACATTGTTGATATGGTGAGATTGCTATCATATCACTGTGTCATTTCCATTACGTTCATCTAATTTCCAATGGAGATGTCTGGTCAGAAGTGATTTGTTAGGTTTAGTTGCTGGGCCCTCCTTGGATATTGGTGCTTCATGTGTAGTAGAATAACTTAGGGTAGGTCCCTATTGCTGGATTTAGTCAGGGCAATAAAGAGAGATGTAATGCTTATGTTATTGCTCCACTCTCTCTCTGTAAAATTGTGTGGTCTGAGATGGTATCATGTTTGTTTTGGAGAAATGCCAGAGACCAATAACATTGAAAGGTATTGGGAATAAAGATATCTGCTTTTTTCAAACTTCTGTGTAGGTGTCGTAGTATGGCACCATTTGCTGGTTAGAAAGTCATCTGACCTCATTTTAGTGATGTTGTTCAATGTGTTTTTTTAGTCTTTGAGACCAGTGACTCCACAGGGACTTGGTTTTGGTAAATTTGTCACCAGTCTCTACTTCTATGTTCCAGGGTAGTATGTGATATCTGATAGCCAGGGGTTTGAAACAATTTCTTTAAGAATTTTGTACTGACTGGATTTCCGAATGATGGGGTTCTAGGCTATAGGAACTTTAATATTTGCTGCTTTTTTACAATAAGTGACACAAAAGATTGGTAAAGACACCAATTTGGAGCTGGAGAGGCAAGGCTGAAGGGGAGGAGGAGGCCTTTATTTGAACATAACAATAATTGTGTTGTTATGTTCAAAAGTCTTACCTAGTAAATTTCCCATAGCTCGCTATCTCTTTGCCCATATTTTTTACGTACCTACTATCTGTCCAATATAATAGAAGTAGCATTATTTTCTCAGCTAATATTCCAAGAGCTGTTTTACAAATGGTTAGAGACACATATGAAAATTGTGCTTAAAGCCAATGCCTGTAGTGGTGCCATAGGTTTATAGATAAAGAACCCGGACTGAAGCAGATTAGTAGAGTTTATGTGTGATGATAAATTGTGTAGATTTAGGATATCCAGGCCTTGTTTGTTTTCCAATATGTAGCTATCATGTGTGTTACTAAAGAATTAATACATTTTGTATCTGTAGGGCTATAAAAAAAAGTAAGATTATAAAGGGGTGTACTCTTCTGGTTAAATTAATTAATCTGCATTTTCCTGTTTACTGTAAAAAAGTTGAGATTTTTGGTATAGTTTTCAATTTTGTTTTAAACTTGCCCACATATCATGTTAATGTTGACCTCTCATTTTCTTTTGATTGGTTGTGTATAATCAAGGAGATTTTATCTAGATTTTTTAAATTATATTTGTATATGTTATTCTGTTACGTTGAAGTTAGATGTACCTCAAATAATGATGGTCACATTGGTAATATGATAAAATTGCTATCAAGTCACTGTGTAATTTCAATTTTTTTCACCTAATTTCCAATGGAGGTGTATGGTCAGAAGTGGTTTGTTTGGTTCAGTTATTGGGCCCTTCTTGGATATTGGTGCTGCATGTGTAGTGGAATAATTTAGGGTATGTCCCTTTAGCTGGATTTGTTCAGAGCAATAAAGAGAGTTGTAATGCTTAAGTTATTGCTCCTCTCTCAGGGTACAATTGTGTGGTCTGAGATGGTATCATGTTTGTTTTGGAGAAATGCCCGAGACCAATAAACTTAGAAGGTATTGGGAATAGAGACGTGCTTTTTTCAAAATTCCATGTAGGTGCCGTGGTATGGCACCATTTGCTTGTTAGGAAGTCATATGAGTTTATTTTACATGATGGTGTTCACTATGTTATTTTAGTCTTTGAAACCAGTGACTCTATAGGGACTTGGTTTTGGTAAATTTGCCACCAGTCTCTACTAATTTGTCCCAGAGTAGTATGTGATATCTGATAGGCAGGGATTTGAAACTATTTTTTTAAGAATTCTGGACTGACTGGTTTCCTGGATGATGAGGTCCTAGGCTATGGGAACTTTACTGTTTGCTGCTTTTAATAATAAGTAACGCAAAGGATTGGTAAAGACACCAATTTTGGAGATGGAGAGGCAAGGCTGAAGGGGAGGAGGAGGCCTTAATTTGAACATAACAACTCTTGTGTTGTTATGTTCAAAAGTCTTATCTAGTAAGTTTCCCATAGCTCTCTATCTTTAATTCTAGATTGTAAAGGGGTATAAACTTCTGGGTGAATTAATTCTGTGTTTTCCTGTTTTCTGTGAAAAAGTTGGGATTTTTTGGTATAGTTTTCAATTTTGTTTTATACTTGCACACATTTCATGTTAATGTTGTCCTCTCATTTGGTTTTGATCAGTTGTGTATAATCATAGAGATTTTATCTAGATTATGTTACTATATTTTATGTTATTCTGTTACGTTGAAGTTATATGTACCTCAAGTCATTATAGTTACATTGTTGATATGGTGAGATTGCTATCATATCACTGTGTCATTTCCATTACGTTCATCTAATTTCCAATGGAGATGTCTGGTCAGAAGTGATTTGTTAGGTTTAGTTGCTGGGCCCTCCTTGGATATTGGTGCTTCATGTGTAGTAGAATAACTTAGGGTAGGTTCCTATTGCTGGATTTAGTCAGGGCAATAAAGAGAGATGTAATGCTTATGTTATTGCTCCACTCTCTCTCTGTAAAATTGTGTGGTCTGAGAAGGTATCATGTTTGTTTTGGAGAAATGCCAGAGACCAATAACATTGAAAGGTATTGGGAATAAAGATATGTGCTTTTTTCAAACTTCTGTGTAGGTGTCGTAGTATGGCACCATTTGCTGGTTAGAAAGTCATCTGACCTCATTTTAGTGATGTTGTTCAATGTGTTTTTTTAGTCTTTGAGACCAGTGACTCCACAGGGACTTGGTTTCGGTAAATTTGTCACCAGTCTCTACTTCTATGTTCCAGGGTAGTATGTGATATCTGATAGCCAGGGGTTTGAAACAATTTCTTTAAGAATTTTGTACTGACTGGATTTCCGAATGATGGGGTTCTAGGCTATAGGAACTTTAATATTTGCTGCTTTTTTACAATAAGTGACACAAAAGATTGGTAAAGACACCAATTTTGGAGATGGAGAGGCAAGACTGAAGGGGAGGAGGAGGCCTTAATTTGAACATAACAACTCTTGTGTTGTTATGTTTAAAAGTCTTATCTAGTAAGTTTCCCATAGCTCTCTATCTTTAATTCTAGATTGTAAAGGGGTATAAACTTCTGGGTGAATTAATTCTGTGTTTTCCTGTTTTCTGTGAAAAAGTTGGGATTTTTTGGTATAGTTTTCAATTTTGTTTTATACTTGCACACATTTCATGTTAATGTTGTCCTCTCATTTGGTTTTGATCAGTTGTGTATAATCATAGAGATTTTATCTAGATTATGTTACTATATTTTATGTTATTCTGTTACGTTGAAGTTATATGTACCTCAAGTCATTATAGTTACATTGTTGATATGGTGAGATTGCTATCATATCACTGTGTCATTTCCATTACGTTCATCTAATTTCCAATGGAGATGTCTGGTTAGAAGTGGTTTGTTAGGTTTAGTTGCTGGGCCCTCCTTGGATATTGGTGCTTCATGTGTAGTAGAATAACTTAGGGTAGGTCCCTATTGCTGGATTTAGTCAGGGCAATAAAGAGAGATGTAATGCTTATGTTATTGCTCCACTCTCTCTCTGTAAAATTGTGTGGTCTGAGATGGTATCATGTTTGTTTTGGAGAAATGCCAGAGACCAATAACATTGAAAGGTATTGGGAATAAAGATATCTGCTTTTTTCAAACTTCTGTGTAGGTGTCGTAGTATGGCACCATTTGCTGGTTAGAAAGTCATCTGACCTCATTTTAGTGATGTTGTTCAATGTGTTTTTTTAGTCTTTGAGACCAGTGACTCCACAGGGACTTGGTTTTGGTAAATTTGTCACCAGTCTCTACTTCTATGTTCCAGGGTAGTATGTGATATCTGATAGCCAGGGGTTTGAAACAATTTCTTTAAGAATTTTGTACTGACTGGATTTCCGAATGATGGGGTTCTAGGCTATAGGAACTTTAATATTTGCTGCTTTTTTACAATAAGTGACACAAAAGATTGGTAAAGACACCAATTTGGAGATGGAGAGGCAAGGCTGAAGGGGAGGAGGAGGCCTTTATTTGAACATAACAATAATTGTGTTGTTATGTTCAAAAGTCTTACCTAGTAAATTTCCCATAGCTCGCTATCTCTTTGCCCATATTTTTTACGTACCCACTATCTGACCAATATAATAGAAGTGGCATTATTTTCTCAGCTAATATTCCATGAGCTGTTTTACAAATGGTTAGAGACACATATGAAAATTGTGCTTAAAGCCAATGCCTGTAGTGGTGCCATAGGTTTATAGATAAAGAATCCGGACTGAAGCAGATTAGTAGAGTTTATGTGTGATGATAAATTGTGTAGATTTAGGATATCCAGGCCTTGTTTGTTTTCCAATATGTAGCTATCATGTGTGTTACTAAAGAATCAATACATTTTGTATCTGTAGGGCTATAAAAAAAGTAAGATTATAAAGGGGTGTACTCTTCTGGCTAAATTAATTAATCTGCATTTTCCTGTTTACTGTAAAAAAGTTGAGATTTTTGGTATAGTTTTCAATTTTGTTTTAAACTTGCACACAAATCATGTTAATGTTGACCTCTCATTTGCTTTTGATTGGTTGTGTATAATCAAGGAGATTTTATCTAGATTTTTTAAATTATATTTGTATATGTTATTCTGTTACGTTGAAGTTAGATGTACCTCAAATAATGATGGTCACATTGGTAATATGATAAAATTGCTATCAAGTCACTGTGTAATTTCAATTTTTTTCACCTAATTTCCAATGGAGGTGTATGGTCAGAAGTGGTTTGTTTGGTTCAGTTATTGGGCCCTTCTTGGATATTGGTGCTGCATGTGTAGTGCAATAATTTAGGGTAGGTCCCTTTAGCTGGATTTGTTCAGAGCAATAAAGAGAGTTGTAATGCTTAAGTTATTGCTCCTCTCTCAGGATACAATTGTGTGGTCTGAGATGGTATCATGTTTGTTTTGGAGAAATGCCCGAGACCAATAAACTTGGAAGGTATTGGGAATAGAGACGTGCTTTTTTCAAAATTACATGTAGGTGTCGTGGTATGGCACCATTTGCTTGTTAGGAAGTCATATGAGTTTATTTTATATGATGGTGTTCACTATGTTATTTTAGTCTTTGAAACCAGTGACTCCATAGGGACTTGGTTTTGGTAAATTTGCCACCAGTCTGTACTTATTTGTCCCAGAGTAGTATGTGATATCTGATAGGCAGGGATTTGAAACTATTTTTTCAAGAATTCTGGACTGACTGGTTTCCTGGATGATGAGGTCTTAGGCTATGGAAACTTTACTGTTTGCTGCTTTTAATAATAAGTAACGCAAAGGATTGGTAAAGACACCAATTTTGGAGATGGAGAGGCAAGGCTGAAGGGGAGGAGGAGGCCTTAATTTGAACATAACAACTCTTGTGTTGTTATGTTCAAAAGTCTTATCTAGTAAGTTTCCCATAGCTCGCTATCTTTAATTCTAGATTGTAAAGGGGTATACACTTCTGGGTGAATTAATTCTGAGTTTTCCTGTTTTCTGTGAAAAAGTTGGGATTTTTTGGTATAGTTTTCAATTTTGTTTTATACTTGCACACATTTCATGTTAATGTTGTCCTCTCATTTGGTTTTGATCAGTTGTGTATAATCATAGAGATTTTATCTAGATTATGTTACTATATTTTATGTTATTCTGTTACGTTGAAGTTATATGTACCTCAAGTCATTATAGTTACATTGTTGATATGGTGAGATTGCTATCATATCACTGTGTCATTTCCATTACGTTCATCTAATTTCCAATGGACATGTCTGGTCAGAAGTGGTTTGTTTGGTTTAGTTGCTGGGCCCTCCTTGGATATTGGTGCTTCATGTGTAGTAGAATAACTTAGGGTAGGTCCCTTTTGCTAGATTTGGTCAGGGCAATAAAGAGAGATGTAATGCTTATGTTATTGCTCCACTCTCTCTCTCTGTAAAATTGTGTGGTGTGAGATGGTATCATGTTTGTTTTGGAGAAATGCCAGAGACCAATAACCTTGAAAGGTATTGGGAATAAAGATATCTGCTTTTTTCAAAATTCTGTGTAGGTGTCGTAGTATGGCACCATTTGCTGGTTAGGAAGTCATCTGACCTCATTTTAGTGATGTTGTTCACTGTGTTTTTTTAGTCTTTGAGACCAGTGACTTCACAGGCACTTTGTTTTGGTAAATTTGTCACCAGTCTCTACTTCTATGTTCCAGAGTAGTATGTGATATCTGATAGCCAGGGGTTTGAAACTTTTTCTTTAAGAATATTGTACTGACTGGATTTCCGAATGATGGGGTTCTAGGCTATAGGAACGTTAATATTTGCTGCTATTTACAATAAGTGACACAAAAGATTGGTAAAGACACCAATTTGGAGATGGAGAGGCAAGGCTGAAGGGGAGGAGGAGGAGGCCTTTATTTGAACATAACAATAATTGTGTTGTTATGTTCAAAAGTCTTACCTAGTAAATTTCCCATAGCTCGCTATCTCTTTGCCCATATTTTTTACGTACCCACTATCTGACCAATATAATAGAAGTGGCATTATTTTCTCAGCTAATATTCCATGAGCTGTTTTACAAATGGTTAGAGACACATATGAAAATTGTGCTTAAAGCCAATGCCTGTAGTGGTGCCATAGGTTTATAGATAAAGAACCCGGACTGAAGCAGATTAGTAGAGCTTATGTGTGATGATAAATTGTGTAGATTTAGGATATCCAGGCCTTGTTTGTTTTCCAATATGTAGCTATCATGTGTGTTACTAAAGAATCAATACATTTTGTATCTGTAGGGCTATAAAAAAAGTAAGATTATAAAGGAGTGTACTCTTCTGGCTAAATTAATTAATCTGCATTTTCCTGTTTACTGTAAAAAAGTTGAGATTTTTGGTATAGTTTTCAATTTTGTTTTAAACTTGCACACAAATCATGTTAATGTTGACCTCTCATTTGCTTTTGATTGGTTGTGTATAATTAAGGAGATTTTATCTAGATTTTTTAAATTATATTTGTATATGTTATTCTGTTACGTTGAAGTTAGATGTACCTCAAATAATGATGGTCACATTGGTAATATGATAAAATTGCTATCAAGTCACTGTGTAATTTCAATTTTTTTCACCTAATTTCCAATGGAGGTGTATGGTCAGAAGTGGTTTGTTTGGTTCAGTTATTGGGCCCTTCTTGGATATTGGTGCTGCATGTGTAGTGCAATAATTTAGGGTAGGTCCCTTTAGCTGGATTTGTTCAGAGCAATAAAGAGAGTTGTAATGCTTAAGTTATTGCTCCTCTCTCAGGATACAATTGTGTGGTCTGAGATGGTATCATGTTTGTTTTGGAGAAATGCCCGAGACCAATAAACTTGGAAGGTATTGGGAATAGAGACGTGCTTTTTTCAAAATTCCATGTAGGTGTCGTGGTATGGCACCATTTGCTTGTTAGGAAGTCATATGAGTTTATTTTATATGATGGTGTTCACTATGTTATTTTAGTCTTTGAAACCAGTGACTCCATAGGGACTTGGTTTTGGTAAATTTGCCACCAGTCTGTACTTATTTGTCCCAGAGTAGTATGTGATATCTGATAGGCAGGGATTTGAAACTATTTTTTCAAGAATTCTGGACCGACTGGTTTCCTGGATGATGAGGTCTTAGGCTATGGAAACTTTACTGTTTGCTGCTTTTAATAATAAGTAACGCAAAGGATTGGTAAAGACACCAATTTTGGAGATGGAGAGGCAAGGCTGAAGGGGAGGAGGAGGCCTTAATTTGAACATAACAACTCTTGTGTTGTTATGTTCAAAAGTCTTATCTAGTAAGTTTCCCATAGCTCGCTATCTTTAATTCTAGATTGTAAAGGGGTATACACTTCTGGGTGAATTAATTCTGTGTTTTCCTGTTTTCTGTGAAAAAGTTGGGATTTTTTGGTATAGTTTTCAATTTTGTTTTATACTTGCACACATTTCAAGTTAATGTCCTCTCATTTGGTTTTGATCAGTTGTGTATAATCATAGAGATTTTATCTAGATTATGTTACTATATTTTATGTTATTCTGTTACGTTGAAGTTATATGTACCTCAAGTCATTATAGTTACATTGTTGATATGGTGAGATTGCTATCATATCACTTTGTCATTTCCATTACGTTCATCTAATTTCCAATGGAGATGTCTGGTCAGAAGTGGTTTGTTTGGTTTAGTTGCTGGGCCCTCCTTGGATATTGGTGCTTCATGTGTAGTAGAATAACTTAGGGTAGGTCCCTTTTGCTAGATTTGGTCAGGGCAATAAAGAGAGATGTAATGCTTATGTTATTGCTCCACTCTCTCTCTCTCTGTAAAATTGTGTGGTGTGAGATGGTATCATGTTTGTTTTGGAGAAATGCCAGAGACCAATAACCTTGAAAGGTATTGGGAATAAAGATATCTGCTTTTTTCAAAATTCTGTGTAGGTGTCGTAGTATGGCACCATTTGCTGGTTAGGAAGTCATCTGACCTCATTTTAGTGATGTTGTTCACTGTGTTTTTTTAGTCTTTGAGACCAGTGACTCCACAGGGACTTTGTTTTGGTAAATTTGTCACCAGTCTCTACTTCTATGTTCCAGAGTAGTATGTGATATCTGATAGCCAGGGGTTTGAAACTTTTTCTTTAAGAATATTGTACTGACTGGATTTCCGAATGATGGGGTTCTAGGCTATAGGAACTTTAATATTTGCTGCTATTTACAATAAGTGACACAAAAGATTGGTAAAGACACCAATTTGGAGATGGAGAGGCAAGGCTGAAGGGGAGGAGGAGGCCTTTATTTGAACATAACAATAATTGTGTTATGTTCAAAAGTCTTACCTAGTAAATTTCCCATAGCTCGCTATCTCTTTGCCCATATTTTTAACGTACCCACTATCTGACCAATATAATAGAAGTGGCATTATTTTCTCAGCTAATATTCCATGAGCTGTTTTACAAATGGTTAGAGACACATATGAAAATTGTGCTTAAAGCCAATGCCTGTAGTTTTGCCATAGGTTTATAGATAAAGAACCCGGACTGAAGCAGATTAGTAGAGCTTATGTGTGATGATAAATTGTGTAGATTTAGGATATCCAGGCCTTGTTTGTTTTCCAATATGTAGCTATCATGTGTGTTACTAAAGAATCAATACATTTTGTATCTGTAGGGCTATAAAAAAAAGTAAGATTATAAAGGGGTGTACTCTTCTGGCTAAATTAATTAATCTGCATTTTCCTGTTTACTGTAAAAAAGTTGAGATTTTTGGTATAGTTTTCAATTTTGTTTTAAACTTGCACACAAATCATGTTAATGTTGACCTCTCATTTGCTTTTGATTGGTTGTGTATAATCAAGGAGATTTTATCTAGATTTTTTAAATTATATTTGTATATGTTATTCTGTTACGTTGAAGTTAGATGTACCTCAAATAATGATGGTCACATTGGTAATATGATAAAATTGCTATCAAGTCACTGTGTAATTTCAATTTTTTTCACCTAATTTCCAATGGAGGTGTATGGTCAGAAGTGGTTTGTTTGGTTCAGTTATTGGGCCCTTCTTGGATATTGGTGCTGCATGTGTAGTTCAATAATTTAGGGTAGGTCCCTTTAGCTGGATTTGTTCAGAGCAATAAAGAGAGTTGTAATGCTTAAGTTATTGCTCCTCTCTCAGGATACAATTGTGTGGTCTGAGATGGTATCACGTTTGTTTTGGAGAAATGCCCGAGACCAATAAACTTGGAAGGTATTGGGAATAGAGACGTGCTTTTTTCAAAATTCCATGTAGGTGTCGTGGTATGGCACCATTTGCTTGTTAGGAAGTCATATGAGTTTATTTTACATGATGGTGTTCACTATGTTATTTTAGTCTTTGAAACCAGTGACTCCATAGGGACTTGGTTTTGGTAAATTTGCCACCAGTCTGTACTTATTTGTCCCAGAGTAGTATGTGATATCTGATAGGCAGGGATTTGAAACTATTTTTTCAAGAATTCTGGACTGACTGGTTTCCTGGATGATGAGGTCTTAGGCTATGGAAACTTTACTGTTTGCTGCTTTTAATAATAAGTAACGCAAAGGATTGGTAAAGACACCAATTTTGGAGATGGAGAGGCAAGGCTGAAGGGGAGGAGGAGGCCTTAATTTGAACATAACAACTCTTGTGTTGTTATGTTCAAAAGTCTTATCTAGTAAGTTTCCCATAGCTCGCTATCTTTAATTCTAGATTGTAAAGGGGTATACACTTCTGGGTGAATTAATTCTGTGTTTTCCTGTTTTCTGTGAAAAAGTTGGGATTTTTTGGTATAGTTTTAAATTTTGTTTTATACTTGCACACATTTCATGTTAATGTTGTCCTCTCATTTGGTTTTGAGTCAGTTGTGTATAATCATAGAGATTTTATCTAGATTATGTTACTATATTTTATGTTATTCTGTTACGTTGAAGTTATATGTACCTCAAGTCATTATAGTTACATTGTTGATATGGTGAGATTGCTATCATATCACTGTGTCATTTCCATTACGTTCATCTAATTTCCAATGGAGATGTCTGGTCAGAAGTGGTTTGTTTGGTTTAGTTGCTGGGCCCTCCTTGGATATTGGTGCTTCATGTGTAGTAGAATAACTTAGGGTAGGTCCCTTTTGCTAGATTTGGTCAGGGCAATAAAGAGAGATGTAATGCTTATGTTATTGCTCCACTCTCTCTCGCTGTAAAATTGTGTGGTGTGAGATGGTATCATGTTTGTTTTGGAGAAATGCCAGAGACCAATAACCTTGAAAGGTATTGGGAATAAAGATATCTGCTTTTTTCAAAATTCTGTGTAGGTGTAGTAGTATGGCACCATTTGCTGGTTAGGAAGTCATCTGACCTCATTTTAGTGATGTTGTTCACTGTGTTTTTTTAGTCTTTGAGACCAGTGACTCCACAGGGACTTTGTTTTGGTAAATTTGTCACCAGTCTCTACTTCTATGTTCCAGAGTAGTATGTGATATCTGATAGCCAGGGGTTTGAAACTTTTTCTTTAAGAATATTGTACTGACTGGATTTCCGAATGATGGGGTTCTAGGCTATAGGAACTTTAATATTTGCTGCTATTTACAATAAGTGACACAAAAGATTGGTAAAGACACCAATTTGGAGATGGAGAGGCAAGGCTGAAGGGGAGGAGGAGGCCTTTATTTGAACATAACAATAATTGTGTTGTTATGTTCAAAAGTCTTACCTAGTAAATTTCCCATAGCTCGCTATCTCTTTGCCCATATTTTTTACGTACCCACTATCTGACCAATATAATAGAAGTGGCATTATTTTCTCAGCTAATATTCCATGAGCTGTTTTACAAATGGTTAGAGACACATATAAAAATTGTGCTTAAAGCCAATGCCTGTAGTGGTGCCATAGGTTTATAGATAAAGAACCCGGACTGAAGCAGATTAGTAGAGCTTATGTGTGATGATAAATTGTGTAGATTTAGGATATCCAAGCCTTGTTTGTTTTCCAATATGTAGCTATCATGTGTGTTACTAAAGAATCAATACATTTTGTATCTGTAGGGCTATAAAAAAAAGTAAGATTATAAAGGGGTGTACTCTTCTGGCTAAATTAATTAATCTGCATTTTCCTGTTTACTGTAAAAAAGTTGAGATTTTTGGTATAGTTTTCAATTTTGTTTTAAACTTGCACACAAATCATGTTAATGTTGACCTCTCATTTGCTTTTGATTGGTTCTGTATAATCAAGGAGATTTTATCTAGATTTTTTAAATTATATTTGTATATGTTATTCTGTTACGTTGAAGCTAGATGTACCTCAAATAATGATGGTCACATTGGTAATATGATAAAATTGCTATCAAGTCACTGTGTAATTTCAATTTTTTTCACCTAATTTCCAATGGAGGTGTATGGTCAGAAGTCGTTTGTTTGGTTCAGTTATTGGGCCCTTCTTGGATATTGGTGGTGCATGTGTAGTGCAATAATTTAGGGTAGGTCCCTTTAGCTGGATTTGTTCAGAGCAATAAAGAGAGTTGTAATGCTTAAGTTATTGCTCCTCTCTCTGGGTACAATTGTGTGGTCTGAGATGGTATCATGTTTGTTTTGGAGAAATGCCCGAGACCAATAAACTTGGAAGGTATTGGGAATAGAGACGTGCTTTTTTCAAAATTCCATGTAGGTTTCGTGGTATGGCACCATTTGCTTGTTAGGAAGTCATATGAGTTTATTTTACATGATGGTGTTCACTATGTTATTTTAGTCTTTGAAACCAGTGACTCCATAGGGACTTGGTTTTGGTAAATTTGCCACCAGTCTGTACTTATTTGTCCCAGAGTAGTATGTGATATCTGATAGGCAGGGATTTGAAACTATTTTTTCAAGAATTCTGGACTGACTGGTTTCCTGGATGATGAGGTCTTAGGCTATGGAAACTTTACTGTTTGCTGCTTTTAATAATAAGTAACGCAAAGGATTGGTAAAGACACCAATTTTGGAGATGGAGAGGCAAGGCTGAAGGGGAGGAGGAGGCCTTAATTTGAACATAACAACTCTTGTGTTGTTATGCTCAAAAGTCTTATCTAGTAAGTTTCCCATAGCTCGCTATCTTTAATTCTAGATTGTAAAGGGGTATACACTTCTGGGTGAATTAATTCTGTGTTTTCCTGTTTTCTGTGAAAAAGTTGGGATTTTTTGGTATAGTTTTCAATTTTGTTTTATACTTGCACACATTTCATGTTAATGTTGTCCTCTCATTTGGTTTTGATCAGTTGTGTATAATCATAGAGATTTTATCTAGATTATGTTACTATATTTTATGTTATTCTGTTACGTTGAAGTTATATGTACCTCAAGTCATTATAGTTACATTGTTGATATGGTGAGATTGCTATCATATCACTGTGTCATTTCCATTACGTTCATCTAATTTCCAATGGAGATGTCTGGTCAGAAGTGGTTTGTTTGGTTTAGTTGCTGGGCCCTCCTTGGATATTGGTGCTTCATGTGTAGTAGAATAACTTAGGGTAGGTCCCTTTTGCTAGATTTGGTCAGGGCAATAAAGAGAGATGTAATGCTTATGTTATTGCTCCACTCTCTCTCTCTGTAAAATTGTGTGGTGTGAGATGGTATCATGTTTGTTTTGGAGAAATGCCAGAGACCAATAACCTTGAAAGGTATTGGGAATAAAGATATCTGCTTTTTTCAAAATTCTGTGTAGGTGTCGTAGTATGGCACCATTTGCTGGTTAGGAAGTCATCTGACCTCATTTTAGTGATGTTGTTCACTGTGTTTTTTTAGTCTTTGAGACCAGTGACTCCACAGGGACTTTGTTTTGGTAAATTTGTCACCAGTCTCTACTTCTATGTTCCAGAGTAGTATGTGATATCTGATAGCCAGGGGTTTGAAACTTTTTCTTTAAGAATATTGTACTGACTGGATTTCCGAATGATGGGGTTCTAGGCTATAGGAACTTTAATATTTGCTGCTATTTACAATAAGTGACACAAAAGATTGGTAAAGACACCAATTTGGAGATGGAGAGGCAAGGCTGAAGGGGAGGAGGAGGCCTTTATTTGAACATGACAATAATTGTGTTGTTATGTTCAAAAGTCTTACCTAGTAAATTTCCCATAGCTCGCTATCTCTTTGCCCATATTTTTTACGTACCCACTATCTGACCAATATAATAGAAGTGGCATTATTTTCTCAGCTAATATTCCATGAGCTGTTTTACAAATGGTTAGAGACACATATGAAAATTGTGCTTAAAGCCAATGCCTGTAGTGGTGCAATAGGTTTATAGATAAAGAACCCGGACTGAAGCAGATTAGTAGAGCTTATGTGTGATGATAAATTGTGTAGATTTAGGATATCCAGGCCTTGTTTGTTTTCCAATATGTAGCTATCATGTGTGTTACTAAAGAATCAATACATTTTGTATCTGTAGGGCTATAAAAAAAGTAAGATTATAAAGGGGTGTACTCTTCTGGCTAAATTAATTAATCTGCATTTTCCTGTTTACTGTAAAAAAGTTGAGATTTTTGGTATAGTTTTCAATTTTGTTTTAAACTTGCACACAAATCATGTTAATGTTGACCTCTCATTTGCTTTTGATTGGTTGTGTATAATCAAGGAGATTTTATCTAGATTTTTTAAATTATATTTGTATATGTTATTCTGTTACGTTGAAGTTAGATGTACCTCAAATAATGATGGTCACATTGGTAATATGATAAAATTGCTATCAAGTCACTGTGTAATTTCAATTTTTTTCACCTAATTTCCAATGGAGGTGTATGGTCAGAAGTGGTTTGTTTGGTTCAGTTATTGGGCCCTTCTTGGATATTGGTGCTGCATGTGTAGTGCAATAATTTAGGGTAGGTCCCTTTAGCTGGATTTGTTCAAAGCAATAAAGAGAGTTGTAATGCTTAAGTTATTGCTCCTCTCTCAGGATACAATTGTGTGGTCTGAGATGGTATCATGTTTGTTTTGGAGAAATGCCTGAGACCAATAAACTTGGAAGGTATTGGGAATAGAGACGTGCTTTTTTCAAAATTACATGTAGGTGTCGTGGTATGGCACCATTTGCTTGTTAGGAAGTCATATGAGTTTCTTTTACATGATGGTGTTCACTATGTTATTTTAGTCTTTGAAACCAGTGACTCCATAGGGACTTGGTTTTGGTAAATTTGCCACCAGTCTGTACTTATTTGTCCCAGAGTAGAATGTGATATCTGATAGGCAGGGATTTGAAACTATTTTTTCAAGAATTCTGGACTGACTGGTTTCCTGGATGATGAGGTCTTAGGCTATGGAAACTTTACTGTTTGCTGCTTTTAATAATAAGTAACGCAAAGGATTGGTAAAGACACCAATTTTGGAGATGGAGAGGCAAGGCTGAAGGGGAGGAGGAGGCCTTAATTTGAACATAACAACTCTTGTGTTGTTATGTTCAAAAGTCTTATCTAGTAAGTTTCCCATAGCTCGCTATCTTTAATTCTAGATTGTAAAGGGGTATACACTTCTGGGTGAATTCATTCTGTGTTTTCCTGTTTTCTGTGAAAAAGTTGGGATTTTTTGGTATAGTTTTCAATTTTGTTTTATACTTGCACACATTTCATGTTAATGTTGTCCTCTCATTTGGTTTTGATCAGTTGTGTATAATCATAGAGATTTTATCTAGATTATGTTACTATATTTTATGTTATTCTGTTACGTTGAAGTTATATGTACCTCAAGTCATTATAGTTACATTGTTGATATGGTGAGATTGCTATCATATCACTGTGTCATTTCCATTACGTTCATCTAATTTCCAATGGAGATGTCTGGTCAGAAGTGGTTTGTTTGGTTTAGTTGCTGGGCCCTCCTTGGATATTGGTGCTTCATGTGTAGTAGAATAACTTAGGGTAGGTCCCTTTTGCTAGATTTGGTCAGGGCAATAAAGAGAGATGTAATGCTTATGTTATTGCTCCACTCTCTCTCTCTGTAAAATTGTGTGGTGTGAGATGGTATCATGTTTGTTTTGGAGAAATGCCAGAGACCAATAACCTTGAAAGGTATTGGGAATAAAGATATCTGCTTTTTTCAAAATTCTGTGTAAGTGTCGTAGTATGGCACCATTTGCTGGTTAGGAAGTCATCTGACCTCATTTTAGTGATGTTGTTGACTGTGTTTTTTTAGTCTTTGAGACCAGTGACTCCACAGGGACTTTGTTTTGGTAAATTTGTCACCAGTCTCTACTTCTATGTTCCAGAGTAGTATGTGATATCTGATAGCCAGGGGTTTGAAACTTTTTCTTTAAGAATATTGTACTGACTGGATTTCCGAATGATGGGGTTCTAGGCTATAGGAACTTTAATATTTGCTGCTATTTACAATAAGTGACACAAAAGATTGGTAAAGACACCAATTTGGAGATGGAGAGGCAAGGCTGAAGGGGAGGAGGAGGCCTTTATTTGAACATAACAATAATTGTGTTGTTATGTTCAAAAGTCTTACCTAGTAAATTTCCCATAGCTCGCTATCTCTTTGCCCATATTTTTTACGTACCCACTATCTGACCAATATAATAGAAGTGGCATTATTTTCTCAGCTAATATTCCATGAGCTGTTTTACAAATGATTAGAGACACATATGTAAATTGTGCTTAAAGCCAATGCCTGTAGTGGTGCCATAGGTTTATAGATAAAGAACCCGGACTGAAGCAGATTAGTAGAGCTTATGTGTGATGATAAATTGTGTAGATTTAGGATATCCAGGCCCTGTTTGTTTTCCAATATGTAGCTATCATGTGTGTTACTAAAGAATCAATACATTTTGTATCTGTAGGGCTATAAAAAAAAGGAAGATTATAAAGGGGTGTACTCTTCTGGCTAAATTAATTAATCTGCATTTTCCTGTTTACTGTAAAAAAGTTGAGATTTTTGGTATAGTTTTCAATTTTGTTTTAAACTTGCACACAAATCATGTTAATGTTGACCTCTCATGTGCTTTTGATTGGTTGTGTATAATCAAGGAGATTTTATCTAGATTTTTTAAATTATATTTGTATATGTTATTCTGTTACGTTGAAGTTAGATGTACCTCAAATAATGATGGTCACATTGGTAATATGATAAAATTGCTATCAAGTCACTGTGTAATTTCAATTTTTTTCACCTAATTTCCAATGGAGGTGTATGGTCAGAAGTGGTTTGTTTGGTTCAGTTATTGGGCCCTTCTTGGATATTGGTGCTGCATGTGTAGTGCAATAATTTAGGGTAGGTCCCTTTAGCTGGATTTGTTCAGAGCAATAAAGAGAGTTGTAATGCTTAAAGGAACAGTGTCATCACAAATAAATTTTTTATATGTTAAAGATGTTAGTGCTTTAATAAAAACGTTTATATTCATTTGTGTGTTTGTGTTTTACTGTTTCTTATTTTTACACTTTTTCTTCCCTATGGGGGCTGCCATTTTTTGTTCCATTTCTGTGTGTGTCGATTAACGACACACACAGACATGGAATACGGCAGCCACAGTCCCATAGGGACTGTGAACGGCTCCCGTCCCATTGACTGCCGTGTACGGCGTCTGTGTGGGAACTGCGCATGCGCCGCTCCCACACAGTCCTATTCGAAATTGGCGCCGTCCGGCGCCATTTTCCTGTGGACCGGAAGTCGCGGCCGGACAGTAATATTACTACTTCCGGTCGCGGCTTCCGGACTTGTGCACATGGAACAGCGGCAGCAAACGGAGCGGACGGGCCGGAGGGAGCCGCGGCGGCAGGAGCAGGTAAGAGATTTCAATGTATGTTAGTGTTTGTGTGTGTTTACTACTGTATGTAAACCTACTACACTGTGGGTTACCTCAAAAAATGGCGACACACAGTGTAGGACGTTAAACCTTTCAAACCCCTCGTTTATCCCGGCACTAGCCAGGATAAAGGAGGGGGGGATGCTGAGAGCTCACTAGAGCGAGGGCTTTTAACCCAATGTTGCAATGCTGCAATTTTGGGAACTAGCTCCATCTAGTGACCAAAAATGGGTAGTATTATAAATTAGAAAAAATTTATAATATTTCCTGACTCGCGAAAAAAATAAAAAAAATTTGAACAATGTTTAATCACCCACACACTAAATGTTTAATTTTTAAAAAAAAAACATGTTTTTCTGGCAACACATTCCCTTTAAGTTATTGCTCCTCTCTCAGGATACAATTGTGTGGTCTGAGATGGTATCATGTTTGTTTTGGAGAAATGCCCGAGACCAATAAACTTGGAAGGTATTGGGAATAGAGACGTGCTTTTTTCAAAATTCCATGTAGGTGTCGTGGTATGGCACCATTTGCTTGTTAGGAAGTCATATGAGTTTATTTTATATGATGGTGTTCACTATGTTATTTTAGTCTTTGAAACCAGTGACTCCATAGGGACTTGGTTTTGGTAAATTTGCCACCAGTCTGTACTTATTTGTCCCAGAGTAGTATGTGATATCTGATAGGCAGGGATTTGAAACTATTTTTTCAAGAATTCTGGACCGACTGGTTTCCTGGATGATGAGGTCTTAGGCTATGGAAACTTTACTGTTTGCTGCTTTTAATAATAAGTAACGCAAAGGATTGGTAAAGACACCAATTTTGGAGATGGAGAGGCAAGGCTGAAGGGGAGGAGGAGGCCTTAATTTGAACATAACAACTCTTGTGTTGTTATGTTCAAAAGTCTTATCTAGTAAGTTTCCCATAGCTCGCTATCTTTAATTCTAGATTGTAAAGGGGTATACACTTCTGGGTGAATTAATTCTGTGTTTTCCTGTTTTCTGTGAAAAAGTTGGGATTTTTTGGTATAGTTTTCAATTTTGTTTTATACTTGCACACATTTCAAGTTAATGTTGTCCTCTCATTTGGTTTTGATCAGTTGTGTATAATCATAGAGATTTTATCTAGATTATGTTACTATATTTTATGTTATTCTGTTACGTTGAAGTTATATGTACCTCAAGTCATTATAGTTACATTGTTGATATGGTGAGATTGCTATCATATCACTTTGTCATTTCCATTACGTTCATCTAATTTCCAATGGAGATGTCTGGTCAGAAGTGGTTTGTTTGGTTTAGTTGCTGGGCCCTCCTTGGATATTGGTGCTTCATGTGTAGTAGAATAACTTAGGGTAGGTCCCTTTTGCTAGATTTGGTCAGGGCAATAAAGAGAGATGTAATGCTTATGTTATTGCTCCACTCTCTCTCTCTCTGTAAAATTGTGTGGTGTGAGATGGTATCATGTTTGTTTTGGAGAAATGCCAGAGACCAATAACCTTGAAAGGTATTGGGAATAAAGATATCTGCTTTTTTAAAAATTCTGTGTAGGTGTCGTAGTATGGCACCATTTGCTGGTTAGGAAGTCATCTGACCTCATTTTAGTGATGTTGTTCACTGTGTTTTTTTAGTCTTTGAGACCAGTGACTCCACAGGGACTTTGTTTTGGTAAATTTGTCACCAGTCTCTACTTCTATGTTCCAGAGTAGTATGTGATATCTGATAGCCAGGGGTTTGAAACTTTTTCTTTAAGAATATTGTACTGACTGGATTTCCGAATGATGGGGTTCTAGGCTATAGGAACTTTAATATTTGCTGCTATTTACAATAAGTGACACAAAAGATTGGTAAAGACACCAATTTGGAGATGGAGAGGCAAGGCTGAAGGGGAGGAGGAGGCCTTTATTTGAACATAACAATAATTGTGTTATGTTCAAAAGTCTTACCTAGTAAATTTCCCATAGCTCGCTATCTCTTTGCCCATATTTTTAACGTACCCACTATCTGACCAATATAATAGAAGTGGCATTATTTTCTCAGCTAATATTCCATGAGCTGTTTTACAAATGGTTAGAGACACATATGAAAATTGTGCTTAAAGCCAATGCCTGTAGTGGTGCCATAGGTTTATAGATAAAGAACCCGGACTGAAGCAGATTAGTAGAGCTTATGTGTGATGATAAATTGTGTAGATTTAGGATATCCAGGCCTTGTTTGTTTTCCAATATGTAGCTATCATGTGTGTTACTAAAGAATCAATACATTTTGTATCTGTAGGGCTATAAAAAAAAGTAAGATTATAAAGGGGTGTACTCTTCTGGCTAAATTAATTAATCTGCATTTTCCTGTTTACTGTAAAAAAGTTGAGATTTTTGGTATAGTTTTCAATTTTGTTTTAAACTTGCACACAAATCATGTTAATGTTGACCTCTCATTTGCTTTTGATTGGTTGTGTATAATCAAGGAGATTTTATCTAGATTTTTTAAATTATATTTGTATATGTTATTCTGTTACGTTGAAGTTAGATGTACCTCAAATAATGATGGTCACATTGGTAATATGATAAAATTGCTATCAAGTCACTGTGTAATTTCAATTTTTTTCACCTAATTTCCAATGGAGGTGTATGGTCAGAAGTGGTTTGTTTGGTTCAGTTATTGGGCCCTTCTTGGATATTGGTGCTGCATGTGTAGTTCAATAATTTAGGGTAGGTCCCTTTAGCTGGATTTGTTCAGAGCAATAAAGAGAGTTGTAATGCTTAAGTTATTGCTCCTCTCTCAGGATACAATTGTGTGGTCTGAGATGGTATCACGTTTGTTTTGGAGAAATGCCCGAGACCAATAAACTTGGAAGGTATTGGGAATAGAGACGTGCTTTTTTCAAAATTCCATGTAGGTGTCGTGGTATGGCACCATTTGCTTGTTAGGAAGTCATATGAGTTTATTTTACATGATGGTGTTCACTATGTTATTTTAGTCTTTGAAACCAGTGACTCCATAGGGACTTGGTTTTGGTAAATTTGCCACCAGTCTGTACTTATTTGTCCCAGAGTAGTATGTGATATCTGATAGGCAGGGATTTGAAACTATTTTTTCAAGAATTCTGGACTGACTGGTTTCCTGGATGATGAGGTCTTAGGCTATGGAAACTTTACTGTTTGCTGCTTTTAATAATAAGTAACGCAAAGGATTGGTAAAGACACCAATTTTGGAGATTTAGAGGCAAGGCTGAAGGGGAGGAGGAGGCCTTAATTTGAACATAACAACTCTTGTGTTGTTATGTTCAAAAGTCTTATCTAGTAAGTTTCCCATAGCTCGCTATCTTTAATTCTAGATTGTAAAGGGGTATACACTTCTGGGTGAATTAATTCTGTGTTTTCCTGTTTTCTGTGAAAAAGTTGGGATTTTTTGGTATAGTTTTCAATTTTGTTTTATACTTGCACACATATCATGTTAATGTTGTCCTCTCATTTGGTTTTGATCAGTTGTGTATAATCATAGAGATTTTGTCTAGATTATGTTACTATATTTTATGTTATTCTGTTACGTTGAAGTTATATGTACCTCAAGTCATTATAGTTACATTGTTGATATGGTGAGATTGCTATCATATCACTGTGTCATTTCCATTACGTTCATCTAATTTCCAATGGAGATGTCTGGTCAGAAGTGGTTTGTTTGGTTTAGTTGCTGGGCCCTCCTTGGATATTGGTGCTTCATGTGTAGTAGAATAACTTAGGGTAGGTCCCTTTTGCTAGATTTGGTCAGGGCAATAAAGAGAGATGTAATGCTTATGTTATTGCTCCACTCTCTCTCTCTGTAAAATTGTGTGGTGTGAGATGGTATCATGTTTGTTTTGGAGAAATGCCAGAGACCAATAACCTTGAAAGGTATTGGGAATAAAGATATCTGCTTTTTTCAAAATTCTGTGTAGGTGTCGTAGTATGGCACCATTTGCTGGTTAGGAAGTCATCTGACCTCATTTTAGTGATGTTGTTCACTGTGTTTTTTTAGTCTTTGAGACCAGTGACTCCACAGGGACTTTGTTTTGGTAAATTTGTCACCAGTCTCTACTTCTATGTTCCAGAGTAGTATGTGATATCTGATAGCCAGGGGTTTGAAACTTTTTCTTTAAGAATATTGTACTGACTGGATTTCCGAATGATGGGGTTCTAGGCTATAGGAACTTTAATATTTGCTGCTATTTACAATAAGTGACACAAAAGATTGGTAAAGACACCAATTTGGAGATGGAGAGGCAAGGCTGAAGGAGAGGAGGAGGCCTTTATTTGAACATAGCAATAATTGTGTTGTTATGTTCAAAAGTCTTACCTAGTAAATTTCCCATAGCTCGCTATCTCTTTGCCCATATTTTTTACGTACCCACTATCTGACCAATATAATAGAAGTGGCATTATTTTCTCAGCTAATATTCCATGAGCTGTTTTACAAATGGTTAGAGACACATATGAAAATTGTGCTTAAAGCCAATGCCTGTAGTGGTGCCATAGGTTTATAGATAAAGAACCCGGACTGAAGCAGATTAGTAGAGTAGTGTGATGATAAATTGTGTAGATTTAGGATATCCAGGCCTTGTTTGTTTTCCAATATGTAGCTATCATGTGTGTTACTAAAGAATCAATACATTTTGTATCTGTAGGGCTATAAAAAAAGTAAGATTATAAAGGGGTGTACTCTTCTGGCTAAATTAATTAATCTGCATTTTCCTGTTTACTGTAAAAAAGTTGAGATTTTTGGTATAGTTTTCAATTTTGTTTTAAACTTGCACACAAATCATGTTAATGTTGACCTCTCATTTGCTTTTGATTGGTTGTGTATAATCAAGGAGATTTTATCTAGATTTTTTAAATTATATTTGTATATGTTATTCTGTTACGTTGAAGCTAGATGTACCTCAAATAATGATGGTCACATTGGTAATATGATAAAATTGCTATCAAGTCACTGTGTAATTTCAATTTTTTTCACCTAATTTCCAATGGAGGTGTATGGTCAGAAGTGGTTTGTTTGGTTCAGTTATTGGGCCCTTCTTGGATATTGGTGGTGCATTTGTAGTGCAATAATTTAGGGTAGGTACCTTTAGCTGGATTTGTTCAGAGCAATAAAGAGAGTTGTAATGCTTAAGTTATTGCTCCTCTCTCAGGATACAATTGTGTGGTCTGAGATGGTATCACGTTTGTTTTGGAGAAATGCCCGAGACCAATAAACTTGGAAGGTATTGGGAATAGAGACGTGCTTTTTTCAAAATTCCATGTAGGTGTCGTGGTATAGCACCATTTGCTTGTTAGGAAGTCATATGAGTTTATTTTACATGATGGTGTTCACTATGTTATTTTAGTCTTTGAAACCAGTGACTCCATAGGGACTTGGTTTTGGTAAATTTGCCACCAGTCTGTACTTATTTGTCCCAGAGTAGTATGTGATATCTGATAGGCAGGGATTTGAAACTATTTTTTCAAGAATTCTGGACTGACTGGTTTCCTGGATGATGAGGTCTTAGGCTATGGAAACTTTACTGTTTGCTGCTTTTAATAATAAGTAACGCAAAGGATTGGTAAAGACACCAATTTTGGAGATTTAGAGGCAAGGCTGAAGGGGAGGAGGAGGCCTTAATTTGAACATAACAACTCTTGTGTTGTTATGTTCAAAAGTCTTATCTAGTAAGTTTCCCATAGCTCGCTATCTTTAATTCTAGATTGTAAAGGGGTATACACTTCTGGGTGAATTAATTCTGTGTTTTCCTGTTTTCTGTGAAAAAGTTGGGATTTTTTGGTATAGTTTTCAATTTTGTTTTATACTTGCACACATATCATGTTAATGTTGTCCTCTCATTTGGTTTTGATCAGTTGTGTATAATCATAGAGATTTTGTCTAGATTATGTTACTATATTTTATGTTATTCTGTTACGTTGAAGTTATATGTACCTCAAGTCATTATAGTTACATTGTTGATATGGTGAGATTGCTATCATATCACTGTGTCATTTCCATTACGTTCATCTAATTTCCAATGGAGATGTCTGGTCAGAAGTGGTTTGTTTGGTTTAGTTGCTGGGCCCTCCTTGGATATTGGTGCTTCATGTGTAGTAGAATAACTTAGGGTAGGTCCCTTTTGCTAGATTTGGTCAGGGCAATAAAGAGAGATGTAATGCTTATGTTATTGCTCCACTCTCTCTCTCTGTAAAATTGTGTGGTGTGAGATGGTATCATGTTTGTTTTGGAGAAATGCCAGAGACCAATAACCTTGAAAGGTATTGGGAATAAAGATATCTGCTTTTTTCAAAATTCTGTGTAGGTGTCGTAGTATGGCACCATTTGCTGGTTAGGAAGTCATCTGACCTCATTTTAGTGATGTTGTTCACTGTGTTTTTTTAGTCTTTGAGACCAGTGACTCCACAGGGACTTTGTTTTGGTAAATTTGTCACCAGTCTCTACTTCTATGTTCCAGAGTAGTATGTGATATCTGATAGCCAGGGGTTTGAAACTTTTTCTTTAAGAATATTGTACTGACTGGATTTCCGAATGATGGGGTTCTAGGCTATAGGAACTTTAATATTTGCTGCTATTTACAATAAGTGACACAAAAGATTGGTAAAGACACCAATTTGGAGATGGAGAGGCAAGGCTGAAGGAGAGGAGGAGGCCTTTATTTGAACATAGCAATAATTGTGTTGTTATGTTCAAAAGTCTTACCTAGTAAATTTCCCATAGCTCGCTATCTCTTTGCCCATATTTTTTACGTACCCACTATCTGACCAATATAATAGAAGTGGCATTATTTTCTCAGCTAATATTCCATGAGCTGTTTTACAAATGGTTAGAGACACATATGAAAATTGTGCTTAAAGCCAATGCCTGTAGTGGTGCCATAGGTTTATAGATAAAGAACCCGGACTGAAACAGATTAGTAGAGTAGTGTGATGATAAATTGTGTAGATTTAGGATATCCAGGCCTTGTTTGTTTTCCAATATGTAGCTATCATGTGTGTTACTAAAGAATCAATACATTTTGTATCTGTAGGGCTATAAAAAAAGTAAGATTATAAAGGGGTGTACTCTTCTGGCTCAATTAATTAATCTGCATTTTCCTGTTTACTGTAAAAAAGTTGAGATTTTTGGTATAGTTTTCAATTTTGTTTTAAACTTGCACACAAATCATGTTAATGTTGACCTCTCATTTGCTTTTGATTGGTTGTGTATAATCAAGGAGATTTTATCTAGATTTTTTAAATTATATTTGTATATGTTATTCTGTTACGTTGAAGCTAGATGTACCTCAAATAATGATGGTCACATTGGTAATATGATAAAATTGCTATCAAGTCACTGTGTAATTTCAATTTTTTTCACCTAATTTCCAATGGAGGTGTATGGTCAGAAGTGGTTTGTTTGGTTCAGTTATTGGGCCCTTCTTGGATATTGGTGGTGCATTTGTAGTGCAATAATTTAGGGTAGGTACCTTTAGCTGGATTTGTTCAGAGCAATAAAGAGAGTTGTAATGCTTAAGTTATTGCTCCTCTCTCAGGATACAATTGTGTGGTCTGAGATGGTATCACGTTTGTTTTGGAGAAATGCCCGAGACCAATAAACTTGGAAGGTATTGGGAATAGAGACGTGCTTTTTTCAAAATTCCATGTAGGTGTCGTGGTATGGCACCATTTGCTTGTTAGGAAGTCATATGAGTTTATTTTACATGATGGTGTTCACTATGTTATTTTAGTCTTTGAAACCAGTGACTCCATAGGGACTTGGTTTTGGTAAATTTGCCACCAGTCTGTACTTATTTGTCCCAGAGTAGTATGTGATATCTGATAGGCAGGGATTTGAAACTATTTTTTCAAGAATTCTGGACTGACTGGTTTCCTGGATGATGAGGTCTTAGGCTATGGAAACTTTACTGTTTGCTGCTTTTAATAATAAGTAACGCAAAGGATTGGTAAAGACACCAATTTTGGAGATTTAGAGGCAAGGCTGAAGGGGAGGAGGAGGCCTTAATTTGAACATAACAACTCTTGTGTTGTTATGTTCAAAAGTCTTATCTAGTAAGTTTCCCATAGCTCGCTATCTTTAATTCTAGATTGTAAAGGGGTATACACTTCTGGGTGAATTAATTCTGTGTTTTCCTGTTTTCTGTGAAAAAGTTGGGATTTTTTGGTATAGTTTTCAATTTTTTTTTATACTTGCACACATATCATGTTAATGTTGTCCTCTCATTTGGTTTTGATCAGTTGTGTATAATCATAGAGATTTTGTCTAGATTATGTTACTATATTTTATGTTATTCTGTTACGTTGAAGTTATATGTACCTCAAGTCATTATAGTTACATTGTTGATATGGTGAGATTGCTATCATATCACTGTGTCATTTCCATTACGTTCATCTAATTTCCAATGGAGATGTCTGGTCAGAAGTGGTTTGTTTGGTTTAGTTGCTGGGCCCTCCTTGGATATTGGTGCTTCATGTGTAGTAGAATAACTTAGGGTAGGTCCCTTTTGCTAGATTTGGTCAGGGCAATAAAGAGAGATGTAATGCTTATGTTATTGCTCCACTCTCTCTCTCTGTAAAATTGTGTGGTGTGAGATGGTATCATGTTTGTTTTGGAGAAATGCCAGAGACCAATAACCTTGAAAGGTATTGGGAATAAAGATATCTGCTTTTTTCAAAATTCTGTGTAGGTGTCGTAGTATGGCACCATTTGCTGGTTAGGAAGTCATCTGACCTCATTTTAGTGATGTTGTTCACTGTGTTTTTTTAGTCTTTGAGACCAGTGACTCCACAGGGACTTTGTTTTGGTAAATTTGTCACCAGTCTCTACTTCTATGTTCCAGAGTAGTATGTGATATCTGATAGCCAGGGGTTTGAAACTTTTTCTTTAAGAATATTGTACTGACTGGATTTCCGAATGATGGGGTTCTAGGCTATAGGAACTTTAATATTTGCTGCTATTTACAATAAGTGACACAAAAGATTGGTAAAGACACCAATTTGGAGATGGAGAGGCAAGGCTGAAGGAGAGGAGGAGGCCTTTATTTGAACATAGCAATAATTGTGTTGTTATGTTCAAAAGTCTTACCTAGTAAATTTCCCATAGCTCGCTATCTCTTTGCCCATATTTTTTACGTACCCACTATCTGACCAATATAATAGAAGTGGCATTATTTTCTCAGCTAATATTCCATGAGCTGTTTTACAAATGGTTAGAGACACATATGAAAATTGTGCTTAAAGCCAATGCCTGTAGTGGTGCCATAGGTTTATAGATAAAGAACCCGGACTGAAGCAGATTAGTAGAGCTTATGTGTGATGATAAATTGTGTAGATTTAGGATATCCAGGCCTTGTTTGTTTTCCAATATGTAGCTATCATGTGTGTTACTAAAGAATCAATACATTTTGTATCTGTAGGGCTATAAAAAAAGTAAGATTATAAAGGGGTGTACTCTTCTGGCTAAATTAATTAATCTGCATTTTCCTGTTTACTGTAAAAAAGTTGAGATTTTTGGTATAGTTTTCAATTTTGTTTTAAACTTGCACACAAATCATGTTAATGTTGACCTCTCATTTGCTTTTGATTGGTTGTGTATAATCAAGAAGATTTTATCTAGATTTTTTAAATTATATTTGTATATGTTATTCTGTTACGTTGAAGCTAGATGTACCTCAAATAATGATGGTCACATTGGTAATATGATAAAATTGCTATCAAGTCACTGTGTAATTTCAATTTTTTTCACCTAATTTCCAATGGAGGTGTATGGTCAGAAGTGGTTTGTTTGGTTCAGTTATTGGGCCCTTCTTGGATATTGGTGGTGCATTTGTAGTGCAATAATTTAGGGTAGGTACCTTTAGCTGGATTTGTTCAGAGCAATAAAGAGAGTTGTAATGCTTAAGTTATTGCTCCTCTCTCAGGATACAATTGTGTGGTCTGAGATGGTATCACGTTTGTTTTGGAGAAATGCCCGAGACCAATAAACTTGGAAGGTATTGGGAATAGAGACGTGCTTTTTTCAAAATTCCATGTAGGTGTCGTGGTATGGCACCATTTGCTTGTTAGGAAGTCATATGAGTTTATTTTACATGATGGTGTTCACTATGTTATTTTAGTCTTTGAAACCAGTGACTCCATAGGGACTTGGTTTTGGTAAATTTGCCACCAGTCTGTACTTATTTGTCCCAGAGTAGTATGTGATATCTGATAGGCAGGGATTTGAAACTATTTTTTCAAGAATTCTGGACTGACTGGTTTCCTGGATGATGAGGTCTTAGGCTATGGAAACTTTACTGTTTGCTGCTTTTAATAATAAGTAACGCAAAGGATTGGTAAAGACACCAATTTTGGAGATTTAGAGGCAAGGCTGAAGGGGAGGAGGAGGCCTTAATTTGAACATAACAACTCTTGTGTTGTTATGTTCAAAAGTCTTATCTAGTAAGTTTCCCATAGCTCGCTATCTTTAATTCTAGATTGTAAAGGGGTATACACTTCTGGGTGAATTAATTCTGTGTTTTCCTGTTTTCTGTGAAAAAGTTGGGATTTTTTGGTATAGTTTTCAATTTTTTTTTATACTTGCACACATATCATGTTAATGTTGTCCTCTCATTTGGTTTTGATCAGTTGTGTATAATCATAGAGATTTTGTCTAGATTATGTTACTATATTTTATGTTATTCTGTTACGTTGAAGTTATATGTACCTCAAGTCATTATAGTTACATTGTTGATATGGTGAGATTGCTATCATATCACTGTGTCATTTCCATTACGTTCATCTAATTTCCAATGGAGATGTCTGGTCAGAAGTGGTTTGTTTGGTTTAGTTGCTGGGCCCTCCTTGGATATTGGTGCTTCATGTGTAGTAGAATAACTTAGGGTAGGTCCCTTTTGCTAGATTTGGTCAGGGCAATAAAGAGAGATGTAATGCTTATGTTATTGCTCCACTCTCTCTCTCTCTGTAAAATTGTGTGGTGTGAGATGGTATCATGTTTGTTTTGGAGAAATGCCAGAGACCAATAACCTTGAAAGGTATTGGGAATAAAGATATCTGCTTTTTTCAAAATTCTGTGTAGGTGTCGTAGTATGGCACCATTTGCTGGTTAGGAAGTCATCTGACCTCATTTTAGTGATGTTGTTCACTGTGTTTTTTTAGTCTTTGAGACCAGTGACTCCACAGGGACTTTGTTTTAGTAAATTTGTCACCAGTCTCTACTTCTATGTTCCAGAGTAGTATGTGATATCTGATAGCCAGGGGTTTGAAACTTTTTCTTTAAGAATATTGTACTGACTGGATTTCCGAATGATGGGGTTCTAGGCTATAGGAACTTTAATATTTGCTGCTATTTACAATAAGTGACACAAAAGATTGGTAAAGACACCAATTTGGAGATGGAGAGGCAAGGCTGAAGGGGAGGAGGAGGCCTTTATTTGAACATAACAATAATTGTGTTATGTTCAAAAGTCTTACCTAGTAAATTTCCCATAGCTCGCTATCTCTTTGCCCATATTTTTAACGTACCCACTATCTGACCAATATAATAGAAGTGGCATTATTTTCTCAGCTAATATTCCATGAGCTGTTTTACAAATGGTTAGAGACACATATGAAAATTGTGCTTAAAGCCAATGCCTGTAGTGGTGCCATAGGTTTATAGATAAAGAACCCGGACTGAAGCAGATTAGTAGAGCTTATGTGTGATGATAAATTGTGTAGATTTAGGATATCCAGGCCTTGTTTGTTTTCCAATATGTAGCTATCATGTGTGTTACTAAAGAATCAATACATTTTGTATCTGTAGGGCTATAAAAAAAAGTAAGATTATAAAGGGGTGTACTCTTCTGGCTAAATTAATTAATCTGCATTTTCCTGTTTACTGTAAAAAAGTTGAGATTTTTGGTATAGTTTTCAATTTTGTTTTAAACTTGCACACAAATCATGTTAATGTTGACCTCTCATTTGCTTTTGATTGGTTGTGTATAATCAAGGAGATTTTATCTAGATTTTTTAAATTATATTTGTATATGTTATTCTGTTACGTTGAAGTTAGATGTACCTCAAATAATGATGGTCACATTGGTAATATGATAAAATTGCTATCAAGTCACTGTGTAATTTCAATTTTTTTCACCTAATTTCCAATGGAGGTGTATGGTCAGAAGTGGTTTGTTTGGTTCAGTTATTGGGCCCTTCTTGGATATTGGTGCTGCATGTGTAGTTCAATAATTTAGGGTAGGTCCCTTTAGCTGGATTTGTTCAGAGCAATAAAGAGAGTTGTAATGCTTAAGTTATTGCTCCTCTCTCAGGATACAATTGTGTGGTCTGAGATGGTATCACGTTTGTTTTGGAGAAATGCCCGAGACCAATAAACTTGGAAGGTATTGGGAATAGAGACGTGCTTTTTTCAAAATTCCATGTAGGTGTCGTGGTATGGCACCATTTGCTTGTTAGGAAGTCATATGAGTTTATTTTACATGATGGTGTTCACTATGTTATTTTAGTCTTTGAAACCAGTGACTCCATAGGGACTTGGTTTTGGTAAATTTGCCACCAGTCTGTACTTATTTGTCCCAGAGTAGTATGTGATATCTGATAGGCAGGGATTTGAAACTATTTTTTCAAGAATTCTGGACTGACTGGTTTCCTGGATGATGAGGTCTTAGGCTATGGAAACTTTACTGTTTGCTGCTTTTAATAATAAGTAACGCAAAGGATTGGTAAAGACACCAATTTTGGAGATTTAGAGGCAAGGCTGAAGGGGAGGAGGAGGCCTTAATTTGAACATAACAACTCTTGTGTTGTTATGTTCAAAAGTCTTATCTAGTAAGTTTCCCATAGCTCGCTATCTTTAATTCTAGATTGTAAAGGGGTATACACTTCTGGGTGAATTAATTCTGTGTTTTCCTGTTTTCTGTGAAAAAGTTGGGATTTTTTGGTATAGTTTTCAATTTTGTTTTATACTTGCACACATATCATGTTAATGTTGTCCTCTCATTTGGTTTTGATCAGTTGTGTATAATCATAGAGATTTTGTCTAGATTATGTTACTATATTTTATGTTATTCTGTTACGTTGAAGTTATATGTACCTCAAGTCATTATAGTTACATTGTTGATATGGTGAGATTGCTATCATATCACTGTGTCATTTCCATTACGTTCATCTAATTTCCAATGGAGATGTCTGGTCAGAAGTGGTTTGTTTGGTTTAGTTGCTGGGCCCTCCTTGGATATTGGTGCTTCATGTGTAGTAGAATAACTTAGGGTAGGTCCCTTTTGCTAGATTTGGTCAGGGCAATAAAGAGAGATGTAATGCTTATGTTATTGCTCCACTCTCTCTCTCTGTAAAATTGTGTGGTGTGAGATGGTATCATGTTTGTTTTGGAGAAATGCCAGAGACCAATAACCTTGAAAGGTATTGGGAATAAAGATATCTGCTTTTTTCAAAATTCTGTGTAGGTGTCGTAGTATGGCACCATTTGCTGGTTAGGAAGTCATCTGACCTCATTTTAGTGATGTTGTTCACTGTGTTTTTTTAGTCTTTGAGACCAGTGACTCCACAGGGACTTTGTTTTGGTAAATTTGTCACCAGTCTCTACTTCTATGTTCCAGAGTAGTATGTGATATCTGATAGCCAGGGGTTTGAAACTTTTTCTTTAAGAATATTGTACTGACTGGATTTCCGAATGATGGGGTTCTAGGCTATAGGAACTTTAATATTTGCTGCTATTTACAATAAGTGACACAAAAGATTGGTAAAGACACCAATTTGGAGATGGAGAGGCAAGGCTGAAGGAGAGGAGGAGGCCTTTATTTGAACATAGCAATAATTGTGTTGTTATGTTCAAAAGTCTTACCTAGTAAATTTCCCATAGCTCGCTATCTCTTTGCCCATATTTTTTACGTACCCACTATCTGACCAATATAATAGAAGTGGCATTATTTTCTCAGCTAATATTCCATGAGCTGTTTTACAAATGGTTAGAGACACATATGAAAATTGTGCTTAAAGCCAATGCCTGTAGTGGTGCCATAGGTTTATAGATAAAGAACCCGGACTGAAGCAGATTAGTAGAGCTTATGTGTGATGATAAATTGTGTAGATTTAGGATATCCAGGCCTTGTTTGTTTTCCAATATGTAGCTATCATGTGTGTTACTAAAGAATCAATACATTTTGTATCTGTAGGGCTATAAAAAAAGTAAGATTATAAAGGGGTGTACTCTTCTGGCTAAATTAATTAATCTGCATTTTCCTGTTTACTGTAAAAAAGTTGAGATTTTTGGTATAGTTTTCAATTTTGTTTTAAACTTGCACACAAATCATGTTAATGTTGACCTCTCATTTGCTTTTGATTGGTTGTGTATAATCAAGAAGATTTTATCTAGATTTTTTAAATTATATTTGTATATGTTATTCTGTTACGTTGAAGCTAGATGTACCTCAAATAATGATGGTCACATTGGTAATATGATAAAATTGCTATCAAGTCACTGTGTAATTTCAATTTTTTTCACCTAATTTCCAATGGAGGTGTATGGTCAGAAGTGGTTTGTTTGGTTCAGTTATTGGGCCCTTCTTGGATATTGGTGGTGCATTTGTAGTGCAATAATTTAGGGTAGGTACCTTTAGCTGGATTTGTTCAGAGCAATAAAGAGAGTTGTAATGCTTAAGTTATTGCTCCTCTCTCAGGATACAATTGTGTGGTCTGAGATGGTATCACGTTTGTTTTGGAGAAATGCCCGAGACCAATAAACTTGGAAGGTATTGGGAATAGAGACGTGCTTTTTTCAAAATTCCATGTAGGTGTCGTGGTATGGCACCATTTGCTTGTTAGGAAGTCATATGAGTTTATTTTACATGATGGTGTTCACTATGTTATTTTAGTCTTTGAAACCAGTGACTCCATAGGGACTTGGTTTTGGTAAATTTGCCACCAGTCTGTACTTATTTGTCCCAGAGTAGTATGTGATATCTGATAGGCAGGGATTTGAAACTATTTTTTCAAGAATTCTGGACTGACTGGTTTCCTGGATGATGAGGTCTTAGGCTATGGAAACTTTACTGTTTGCTGCTTTTAATAATAAGTAACGCAAAGGATTGGTAAAGACACCAATTTTGGAGATTTAGAGGCAAGGCTGAAGGGGAGGAGGAGGCCTTAATTTGAACATAACAACTCTTGTGTTGTTATGTTCAAAAGTCTTATCTAGTAAGTTTCCCATAGCTCGCTATCTTTAATTCTAGATTGTAAAGGGGTATACACTTCTGGGTGAATTAATTCTGTGTTTTCCTGTTTTCTGTGAAAAAGTTGGGATTTTTTGGTATAGTTTTCAATTTTTTTTTATACTTGCACACATATCATGTTAATGTTGTCCTCTCATTTGGTTTTGATCAGTTGTGTATAATCATAGAGATTTTGTCTAGATTATGTTACTATATTTTATGTTATTCTGTTACGTTGAAGTTATATGTACCTCAAGTCATTATAGTTACATTGTTGATATGGTGAGATTGCTATCATATCACTGTGTCATTTCCATTACGTTCATCTAATTTCCAATGGAGATGTCTGGTCAGAAGTGGTTTGTTTGGTTTAGTTGCTGGGCCCTCCTTGGATATTGGTGCTTCATGTGTAGTAGAATAACTTAGGGTAGGTCCCTTTTGCTAGATTTGGTCAGGGCAATAAAGAGAGATGTAATGCTTATGTTATTGCTCCACTCTCTCTCTCTCTGTAAAATTGTGTGGTGTGAGATGGTATCATGTTTGTTTTGGAGAAATGCCAGAGACCAATAACCTTGAAAGGTATTGGGAATAAAGATATCTGCTTTTTTCAAAATTCTGTGTAGGTGTCGTAGTATGGCACCATTTGCTGGTTAGGAAGTCATCTGACCTCATTTTAGTGATGTTGTTCACTGTGTTTTTTTAGTCTTTGAGACCAGTGACTCCACAGGGACTTTGTTTTAGTAAATTTGTCACCAGTCTCTACTTCTATGTTCCAGAGTAGTATGTGATATCTGATAGCCAGGGGTTTGAAACTTTTTCTTTAAGAATATTGTACTGACTGGATTTCCGAATGATGGGGTTCTAGGCTATAGGAACTTTAATATTTGCTGCTATTTACAATAAGTGACACAAAAGATTGGTAAAGACACCAATTTGGAGATGGAGAGGCAAGGCTGAAGGGGAGGAGGAGGCCTTTATTTGAACATAACAATAATTGTGTTATGTTCAAAAGTCTTACCTAGTAAATTTCCCATAGCTCGCTATCTCTTTGCCCATATTTTTAACGTACCCACTATCTGACCAATATAATAGAAGTGGCATTATTTTCTCAGCTAATATTCCATGAGCTGTTTTACAAATGGTTAGAGACACATATGAAAATTGTGCTTAAAGCCAATGCCTGTAGTGGTGCCATAGGTTTATAGATAAAGAACCCGGACTGAAGCAGATTAGTAGAGCTTATGTGTGATGATAAATTGTGTAGATTTAGGATATCCAGGCCTTGTTTGTTTTCCAATATGTAGCTATCATGTGTGTTACTAAAGAATCAATACATTTTGTATCTGTAGGGCTATAAAAAAAAGTAAGATTATAAAGGGGTGTACTCTTCTGGCTAAATTAATTAATCTGCATTTTCCTGTTTACTGTAAAAAAGTTGAGATTTTTGGTATAGTTTTCAATTTTGTTTTAAACTTGCACACAAATCATGTTAATGTTGACCTCTCATTTGCTTTTGATTGGTTGTGTATAATCAAGGAGATTTTATCTAGATTTTTTAAATTATATTTGTATATGTTATTCTGTTACGTTGAAGTTAGATGTACCTCAAATAATGATGGTCACATTGGTAATATGATAAAATTGCTATCAAGTCACTGTGTAATTTCAATTTTTTTCACCTAATTTCCAATGGAGGTGTATGGTCAGAAGTGGTTTGTTTGGTTCAGTTATTGGGCCCTTCTTGGATATTGGTGCTGCATGTGTAGTTCAATAATTTAGGGTAGGTCCCTTTAGCTGGATTTGTTCAGAGCAATAAAGAGAGTTGTAATGCTTAAGTTATTGCTCCTCTCTCAGGATACAATTGTGTGGTCTGAGATGGTATCACGTTTGTTTTGGAGAAATGCCCGAGACCAATAAACTTGGAAGGTATTGGGAATAGAGACGTGCTTTTTTCAAAATTCCATGTAGGTGTCGTGGTATGGCACCATTTGCTTGTTAGGAAGTCATATGAGTTTATTTTACATGATGGTGTTCACTATGTTATTTTAGTCTTTGAAACCAGTGACTCCATAGGGACTTGGTTTTGGTAAATTTGCCACCAGTCTGTACTTATTTGTCCCAGAGTAGTATGTGATATCTGATAGGCAGGGATTTGAAACTATTTTTTCAAGAATTCTGGACTGACTGGTTTCCTGGATGATGAGGTCTTAGGCTATGGAAACTTTACTGTTTGCTGCTTTTAATAATAAGTAACGCAAAGGATTGGTAAAGACACCAATTTTGGAGATTTAGAGGCAAGGCTGAAGGGGAGGAGGAGGCCTTAATTTGAACATAACAACTCTTGTGTTGTTATGTTCAAAAGTCTTATCTAGTAAGTTTCCCATAGCTCGCTATCTTTAATTCTAGATTGTAAAGGGGTATACACTTCTGGGTGAATTAATTCTGTGTTTTCCTGTTTTCTGTGAAAAAGTTGGGATTTTTTGGTATAGTTTTCAATTTTGTTTTATACTTGCACACATATCATGTTAATGTTGTCCTCTCATTTGGTTTTGATCAGTTGTGTATAATCATAGAGATTTTGTCTAGATTATGTTACTATATTTTATGTTATTCTGTTACGTTGAAGTTATATGTACCTCAAGTCATTATAGTTACATTGTTGATATGGTGAGATTGCTATCATATCACTGTGTCATTTCCATTACGTTCATCTAATTTCCAATGGAGATGTCTGGTCAGAAGTGGTTTGTTTGGTTTAGTTGCTGGGCCCTCCTTGGATATTGGTGCTTCATGTGTAGTAGAATAACTTAGGGTAGGTCCCTTTTGCTAGATTTGGTCAGGGCAATAAAGAGAGATGTAATGCTTATGTTATTGCTCCACTCTCTCTCTCTGTAAAATTGTGTGGTGTGAGATGGTATCATGTTTGTTTTGGAGAAATGCCAGAGACCAATAACCTTGAAAGGTATTGGGAATAAAGATATCTGCTTTTTTCAAAATTCTGTGTAGGTGTCGTAGTATGGCACCATTTGCTGGTTAGGAAGTCATCTGACCTCATTTTAGTGATGTTGTTCACTGTGTTTTTTTAGTCTTTGAGACCAGTGACTCCACAGGGACTTTGTTTTGGTAAATTTGTCACCAGTCTCTACTTCTATGTTCCAGAGTAGTATGTGATATCTGATAGCCAGGGGTTTGAAACTTTTTCTTTAAGAATATTGTACTGACTGGATTTCCGAATGATGGGGTTCTAGGCTATAGGAACTTTAATATTTGCTGCTATTTACAATAAGTGACACAAAAGATTGGTAAAGACACCAATTTGGAGATGGAGAGGCAAGGCTGAAGGAGAGGAGGAGGCCTTTATTTGAACATAGCAATAATTGTGTTGTTATGTTCAAAAGTCTTACCTAGTAAATTTCCCATAGCTCGCTATCTCTTTGCCCATATTTTTTACGTACCCACTATCTGACCAATATAATAGAAGTGGCATTATTTTCTCAGCTAATATTCCATGAGCTGTTTTACAAATGGTTAGAGACACATATGAAAATTGTGCTTAAAGCCAATGCCTGTAGTGGTGCCATAGGTTTATAGATAAAGAACCCGGACTGAAGCAGATTAGTAGAGTAGTGTGATGATAAATTGTGTAGATTTAGGATATACAGGCCTTGTTTGTTTTCCAATATGTAGCTATCATGTGTGTTACTAAAGAATCAATACATTTTGTATCTGTAGGGCTATAAAAAAAGTAAGATTATAAAGGGGTGTACTCTTCTGGCTAAATTAATTAATCTGCATTTTCCTGTTTACTGTAAAAAAGTTGAGATTTTTGGTATAGTTTTCAATTTTGTTTTAAACTTGCACACAAATCATGTTAATGTTGACCTCTCATTTGCTTTTGATTGGTTGTGTATAATCAAGGAGATTTTATCTAGATTTTTTAAATTATATTTGTATATGTTATTCTGTTACGTTGAAGCTAGATGTACCTCAAATAATGATGGTCACATTGGTAATATGATAAAATTGCTATCAAGTCACTGTGTAATTTCAATTTTTTTCACCTAATTTCCAATGGAGGTGTATGGTCAGAAGTGGTTTGTTTGGTTCAGTTATTGGGCCCTTCTTGGATATTGGTGGTGCATTTGTAGTGCAATAATTTAGGGTAGGTACCTTTAGCTGGATTTGTTCAGAGCAATAAAGAGAGTTGTAATGCTTAAGTTATTGCTCCTCTCTCAGGATACAATTGTGTGGTCTGAGATGGTATCACGTTTGTTTTGGAGAAATGCCCGAGACCAATAAACTTGGAAGGTATTGGGAATAGAGACGTGCTTTTTTCAAAATTCCATGTAGGTGTCGTGGTATGGCACCATTTGCTTGTTAGGAAGTCATATGAGTTTATTTTACATGATGGTGTTCACTATGTTATTTTAGTCTTTGAAACCAGTGACTCCATAGGGACTTGGTTTTGGTAAATTTGCCACCAGTCTGTACTTATTTGTCCCAGAGTAGTATGTGATATCTGATAGGCAGGGATTTGAAACTATTTTTTCAAGAATTCTGGACTGACTGGTTTCCTGGATGATGAGGTCTTTGGCTATGGAAACTTTACTGTTTGCTGCTTTTAATAATAAGTAACGCAAAGGATTGGTAAAGACACCAATTTTGGAGATTTAGAGGCAAGGCTGAAGGGGAGGAGGAGGCCTTAATTTGAACATAACAACTCTTGTGTTGTTATGTTCAAAAGTCTTATCTAGTAAGTTTCCCATAGCTCGCTATCTTTAATTCTAGATTGTAAAGGGGTATACACTTCTGGGTGAATTAATTCTGTGTTTTCCTGTTTTCTGTGAAAAAGTTGGGATTTTTTGGTATAGTTTTCAATTTTTTTTTATACTTGCACACATATCATGTTAATGTTGTCCTCTCATTTGGTTTTGATCAGTTGTGTATAATCATAGAGATTTTGTCTAGATTATGTTACTATATTTTATGTTATTCTGTTACGTTGAAGTTATATGTACCTCAAGTCATTATAGTTACATTGTTGATATGGTGAGATTGCTATCATATCACTGTGTCATTTCCATTACGTTCATCTAATTTCCAATGGAGATGTCTGGTCAGAAGTGGTTTGTTTGGTTTAGTTGCTGGGCCCTCCTTGGATATTGGTGCTTCATGTGTAGTAGAATAACTTAGGGTAGGTCCCTTTTGCTAGATTTGGTCAGGGCAATAAAGAGAGATGTAATGCTTATGTTATTGCTCCACTCTCTCTCTGTAAAATTGTGTGGTGTGAGATGGTATCATGTTTGTTTTGGAGAAATGCCAGAGACCAATAACCTTGAAAGGTATTGGGAATAAAGATATCTGCTTTTTTCAAAATTCTGTGTAGGTGTCGTAGTATGGCACCATTTGCTGGTTAGGAAGTCATCTGACCTCATTTTAGTGATGTTGTTCACTGTGTTTTTTTAGTCTTTGAGACCAGTGACTCCACAGGGACTTTGTTTTGGTAAATTTGTCACCAGTCTCTACTTCTATGTTCCAGAGTAGTATGTGATATCTGATAGCCAGGGGTTTGAAACTTTTTCTTTAAGAATATTGTACTGACTGGATTTCCGAATGATGGGGTTCTAGGCTATAGGAACTTTAATATTTGCTGCTATTTACAATAAGTGACACAAAAGATTGGTAAAGACACCAATTTGGAGATGGAGAGGCAAGGCTGAAGGAGAGGAGGAGGCCTTTATTTGAACATAGCAATAATTGTGTTGTTATGTTCAAAAGTCTTACCTAGTAAATTTCCCATAGCTCGCTATCTCTTTGCCCATATTTTTTACGTACCCACTATCTGACCAATATAATAGAAGTGGCATTATTTTCTCAGCTAATATTCCATGAGCTGTTTTACAAATGGTTAGAGACACATATGAAAATTGTGCTTAAAGCCAATGCCTGTAGTGGTGCCATAGGTTTATAGATAAAGAACCCGGACTGAAGCAGATTAGTAGAGCTTATGTGTGATGATAAATTGTGTAGATTTAGGATATCCAGGCCTTGTTTGTTTTCCAATATGTAGCTATCATGTGTGTTACTAAAGAATCAATACATTTTGTATCTGTAGGGCTATAAAAAAAGTAAGATTATAAAGGGGTGTACTCTTCTGGCTAAATGAATTAATCTGCATTTTCCTGTTTACTGTAAAAAAGTTGAGATTTTTGGTATAGTTTTCAATTTTGTTTTAAACTTGCACACAAATCATGTTAATGTTGACCTCTCATTTGCTTTTGATTGGTTGTGTATAATCAAGGAGATTTTATCTAGATTTTTTAAATTATATTTGTATATGTTATTCTGTTATGTTGAAGCTAGATGTACCTCAAATAATGATGGTCACATTGGTAATATGATAAAATTGCTATCAAGTCACTGTGTAATTTCAATTTTTTTCACCTAATTTCCAATGGAGGTGTATGGTCAGAAGTGGTTTGTTTGGTTCAGTTATTGGGCCCTTCTTGGATATTGGTGGTGCATTTGTAGTGCAATAATTTAGGGTAGGTACCTTTAGCTGGATTTGTTCAGAGCAATAAAGAGAGTTGTAATGCTTAAGTTATTGCTCCTCTCTCAGGATACAATTGTGTGGTCTGAGATGGTATCATGTTTGTTTTGGAGAAATGCCCGAGACCAATAAACTTGGAAGGTATTGGGAATAGAGACGTGCTTTTTTCAAAATTCCATGTAGGTGTCGTGGTATGGCACCATTTGCTTGTTAGGAAGTCATATGAGTTTATTTTACATGATGGTGTTCACTATGTTATTTTAGTCTTTGAAACCAGTGACTCCATAGGGACTTGGTTTTGGTAAATTTGCCACCAGTCTGTACTTATTTGTCCCAGAGTAGTATGTGATATCTGATAGGCAGGGATTTGAAACTATTTTTTCAAGAATTCTGGACTGACTGGTTTCCTGGATGATGAGGTCTTAGGCTATGGAAACTTTACTGTTTGCTGCTTTTAATAATAAGTAACGCAAAGGATTGGTAAAGACACCAATTTTGGAGATTTAGAGGCAAGGCTGAAGGGGAGGAGGAGGCCTTAATTTGAACATAACAACTCTTGTGTTGTTATGTTCAAAAGTCTTATCTAGTAAGTTTCCCATAGCTCGCTATCTTTAATTCTAGATTGTAAAGGGGTATACACTTCTGGGTGAATTAATTCTGTGTTTTCCTGTTTTCTGTGAAAAAGTTGGGATTTTTTGGTATAGTTTTCAATTTTTTTTTATACTTGCACACATATCATGTTAATGTTGTCCTCTCATTTGGTTTTGATCAGTTGTGTATAATCATAGAGATTTTGTCTAGATTATGTTACTATATTTTATGTTATTCTGTTACGTTGAAGTTATATGTACCTCAAGTCATTATAGTTACATTGTTGATATGGTGAGATTGTTATCATATCACTGTGTCATTTCCATTACGTTCATCTAATTTCCAATGGAGATGTCTGGTCAGAAGTGGTTTGTTTGGTTTAGTTGCTGGGCCCTCCTTGGATATTGGTGCTTCATGTGTAGTAGAATAACTTAGGGTAGGTCCCTTTTGCTAGATTTGGTCAGGGCAATAATGAGAGATGTAATGCTTATGTTATTGCTCCACTCTCTCTCTCTGTAAAATTGTGTGGTGTGAGATGGTATCATGTTTGTTTTGGAGAAATGCCAGAGACCAATAACCTTGAAAGGTATTGGGAATAAAGATATCTGCTTTTTTCAAAATTCTGTGTAGGTGTCGTAGTATGGCACCATTTGCTGGTTAGGAAGTCATCTGATCTCATTTTAGTGATGTTGTTCACTGTGTTTTTTTAGTCTTTGAGACCAGTGACTCCACAGGGACTTTGTTTTGGTAAATTTGTCACCAGTCTCTACTTCTATGTTCCAGAGTAGTATGTGATATCTGATAGCCAGGGGTTTGAAACTTTTTCTTTAAGAATATTGTACTGACTGGATTTCCGAATGATGGGGTTCTAGGCTATAGGAACTTTAATATTTGCTGCTATTTACAATAAGTGACACAAAAGATTGGTAAAGACACCAATTTGGAGATGGAGAGGCAAGGCTGAAGGAGAGGAGGAGGCCTTTATTTGAACATAGCAATAATTGTGTTGTTATGTTCAAAAGTCTTACCTAGTAAATTTCCCATAGCTCGCTATCTCTTTGCCCATATTTTTTACGTACCCACTATCTGACCAATATAATAGAAGTGGCATTATTTTCTCAGCTAATATTCCATGAGCTGTTTTACAAATGGTTAGAGACACATATGAAAATTGTGCTTAAAGCCAATGCCTGTAGTGGTGCCATAGGTTTATAGATAAAGAACCCGGACTGAAGCAGATTAGTAGAGCTTATGTGTGATGATAAATTGTGTAGATTTAGGATATCCAGGCCTTGTTTGTTTTCCAATATGTAGCTATCATGTGTGTTACTAAAGAATCAATACATTTTGTATCTGTAGGGCTATAAAAAAAAGTAAGATTATAAAGGGGTGTACTCTTCTGGCTAAATTAATTAATCTGCATTTTCCTGTTTACTGTAAAAAAGTTGAGATTTTTGGTATAGTTTTCAATTTTGTTTTAAACTTGCACACAAATCATGTTAATGTTGACCTCTCATTTGCTTTTGATTGGTTGTGTATAATCAAGGAGATTTTATCTAGATTTTTTAAATTATATTTGTATATGTTATTCTGTTACGTTGAAGTTAGATGTACCTCAAATAATGATGGTCACATTGGTAATATGATAAAATTGCTATCAAGTCACTGTGTAATTTCAATTTTTTTCACCTAATTTCCAATGGAGGTGTATGGTCAGAAGTGGTTTGTTTGGTTCAGTTATTGGGCCCTTCTTGGATATTGGTGCTGCATGTGTAGTGCAATAATTTAGGGTAGGTCCCTTTAGCTGGATTTGTTCAGAGCAATAAAGAGAGTTGTAATGCTTAAGTTATTGCTCCTCTCTCAGGATACAATTGTGTGGTCTGAGATGGTATCATGTTTGTTTTGGAGAAATGCCCGAGACCAATAAACTTGGAAGGTATTGGGAATAGAGACGTGCTTTTTTCAAAATTCCATGTAGGTGTCGTGGTATGGCACCATTTGCTTGTTAGGAAGTCATATGAGTTTATTTTATATGATGGTGTTCACTATGTTATTTTAGTCTTTGAAACCAGTGACTCCATAGGGACTTGGTTTTGGTAAATTTGCCACCAGTCTGTACTTATTTGTCCCAGAGTAGTATGTGATATCTGATAGGCAGGGATTTGAAACTATTTTTTCAAGAATTCTGGACTGACTTCGTTTCCTGGATGATGAGGTCCTATCCTATGGGAACTTTACTGTTTGCTGCTTTTAATAATAAGTAACGCAAAGGATTGGTAAAGACACCAATTTTGGAGATGGAGAGGCAAGGCTGAAGGGGAGGAGGAGGCCTTAATTTGAACATAACAACTCTTGTGTTGTTATGTTCAAAAGTCTTATCTAGTAAGTTTCCCATAGCTCGCTATCTTTAATTCTAGATTGTAAAGGGGTATACACTTCTGGGTGAATTAATTCTGTGTTTTCCTGTTTTCTGTGATAAAGTTGGGATTTTTTGGTATAGTTTTCAATTTTGTTTTATACTTGCACAGATTTCATGTTAATGTTGTCCTCTCATTTGGTTTTGATCAGTTGTGTATAATCATAGAGATTTTATCTAGATTATGTTACTATATTTTATGTTATTCTGTTACGTTGAAGTTATATGTACCTCAAGTCATTATAGTTACATTGTTGATATGGTGAGATTGCTATCATATCACTGTGTCATTTCCATTACGTTCATCTAATTTCCAATGGAGATGTCTGGTCAGAAGTGGTTTGTTTGGTTTAGTTGCTGGGCCCTCCTTGGATATTGGTGCTTCATGTGTAGTAGAATAACTTAGGGTAGGTCCCTTTTGCTAGATTTGGTCAGGGCAATAAAGAGAGATGTAATGCTTATGTTATTGCTCCACTCTCTCTCTCTGTAAAATTGTGTGGTGTGAGATGGTATCATGTTTGTTTTGGAGAAATGCCAGAGACCAATAACCTTGAAAGGTATTGGGAATAAAGATATCTGCTTTTTTCAAAATTCTGTGTAGGTGTCGTAGTATGGCACCATTTGCTGGTTAGGAAGTCATCTGACCTCATTTTAGTGATGTTGTTCACTGTGTTTTTTTAGTCTTTGAGACCAGTGACTCCACAGGGACTTTGTTTTGGTAAATTTGTCACCAGTCTCTACTTCTATGTTCCAGAGTAGTATGTGATATCTGATAGCCAGGGGTTTGAAACTTTTTCTTTAAGAATATTGTACTGACTGGATTTCCGAATGATGGGGTTCTAGGCTATAGGAACTTTAATATTTGCTGCTATTTACAATAAGTGACACAAAAGATTGGTAAAGACACCAATTTGGAGATGGAGAGGCAAGGCTGAAGGGGAGGAGGAGGCCTTTATTTGAACATAACAATAATTGTGTTGTTATGTTCAAAAGTCTTACCTAGTAAATTTCCCATAGCTCGCTATCTCTTTGCCCATATTTTTTACGTACCCACTATCTGACCAATATAATAGAAGTGGCATTATTTTCTCAGTTAATATTCCATGAGCTGTTTTACAAATGGTTAGAGACACATATGAAAATTGTGCTTAAAGCCAATGCCTGTAGTGGTGCCATAGGTTTATAGATAAAGAACCCGGACTGAAGCAGATTAGTAGAGCTTATGTGTGATGATAAATTGTGTAGATTTAGGATATCCAGGCCTTGTTTGTTTTCCAATATGTAGCTATCATGTGTGTTACTAAAGAATCAATACATTTTGTATCTGTAGGGCTATAAAAAAAGTAAGATTATAAAGGGGTGTACTCTTCTGGCTAAATTAATTAATCTGCATTTTCCTGTTTACTGTAAAAATGTTGAGATTTTTGGTATAGTTTTCAATTTTGTTTTAAACTTGCACACAAATCATGTTAATGTTGACCTCTCATTTGCTTTTGATTGGTTGTGTATAATCAAGGAGATTTTATCTAGATTTTTTAAATTATATTTGTATATGTTATTCTGTTACGTTGAAGTTAGATGTACCTCAAATAATGATGGTCACATTGGTAATATGATAAAATTGCTATCAAGTCACTGTGTAATTTCAATTTTTTTCACCTAATTTCCAATGGAGGTGTATGGTCAGAAGTGGTTTGTTTGGTTCAGTTATTGGGCCCTTCTTGGATATTGGTGCTGCATGTGTAGTGCAATAATTTAGGGTAGGTCCCTTTAGCTGGATTTGTTCAGAGCAATAAAGAGAGTTGTAATGCTTAAGTTATTGCTTCTCTCTCAGGATACAATTGTGTGGTCTGAGATGGTATCATGTTTGTTTTGGAGAAATGCCCGAGACCAATAAACTTGGAAGGTATTGGGAATAGAGACGTGCTTTTTTCAAAATTCCATGTAGGTGTCGTGGTATGGCACCATTTGCTTGTTAGGAAGTCATATGAGTTTATTTTATATGATGGTGTTCACTATGTTATTTTAGTCTTTGAAACCAGTGACTCCATAGGGACTTGGTTTTGGTAAATTTGCTACCAGTCTGTACTTATTTGTCCCAGAGTAGTATGTGATATCTGATAGGCAGGGATTTGAAACTATTTTTTCAAGAATTCTGGACTGACTTCGTTTCCTGGATGACGAGGTCTTATCCTATGGGAACTTTACTGTTTGCTGCTTTTAATAATAAGTAACGCAAAGGATTGGTAAAGACACCAATTTTGGAGATGGAGAGGCAAGGCTGAAGGGGAGGAGGAGGCCTTAATTTGAACATAACAACTCTTGTGTTGTTATGTTCAAAAGTCTTATCTAGTAAGTTTCCCATAGCTCGCTATCTTTAATTCTAGATTGTAAAGGGGTATACACTTCTGGGTGAATTAATTCTGTGTTTTCCTGTTTTCTGTGAAAAAGTTGGGATTTTTTGGTATAGTTTTCAATTTTGTTTTATACTTGCACACATTTCATGTTAATGTTGTCCTCTCATTTGGTTTTGATCAGTTGTGTATAATCATAGAGATTTTATTTAGATTATGTTACTATATTTTATGTTATTCTGTTACGTTGAAGTTATATGTACCTCAAGTCATTATAGTTACATTGTTGATATGGTGAGATTGCTATCATATCACTGTGTCATTTCCATTACGTTCATCTAATTTCCAATGGAGATGTTTGGTCAGAAGTGGTTTGTTTGGTTTAGTTGCTGGGCCCTCCTTGGATATTGGTGCTTCATGTGTAGTAGAATAACTTAGGGTAGGTCCCTTTTGCTAGATTTGGTCAGGGCAATAAAGAGAGATGTAATGCTTATGTTATTGCTCCACTCTCTCTCTCTTTAAAATTGTGTGGTGTGAGATGGTATCATGTTTGTTTTGGAGAAATGCCAGAGACCAATAACCTTGAAAGGTATTGGGAATAAAGATATCTGCTTTTTTCAAAATTCTGTGTAGGTGTCGTAGTATGGCACCATTTGCTGGTTAGAAAGTCATCTGACCTCATTTTAGTGATGTTGTTCACTGTGTTTTTTTAGTCTTTGAGACCAGTGACTCCACAGGGACTTTGTTTTGGTAAGTTTGTCACCAGTCTCTACTTCTATGTTCCAGAGTAGTATGTGATATCTGATAGCCAGGGGTTTGAAACTTTTTCTTTAAGAATATTGTACTGACTGGATTTCCGAATGATGGGGTTCTAGGCTATAGGAACTTTAATATTTGCTGCTATTTACAATAAGTGACACAAAAGATTGGTAAAGACACCAATTTGGAGATGGAGAGGCAAGGCTGAAGGAGAGGAGGAGGCCTTTATTTGAACATAGCAATAATTGTGTTGTTATGTTCAAAAGTCTTACCTAGTAAATTTCCCATAGCTCGCTATCTCTTTGCCCATATTTTTTACGTACCCACTATCTGACCAATATAATAGAAGTGGCATTATTTTCTCAGCTAATATTCCATGAGCTGTTTTACAAATGGTTAGAGACACATATGAAAATTGTGCTTAAAGCCAATGCCTGTAGTGGTGCCATAGGTTTATAGATAAAGAACCCGGACTGAAGCAGATTAGTAGAGCTTATGTGTGATGATAAATTGTGTAGATTTAGGATATCCAGGCCTTGTTTGTTTTCCAATATGTAGCTATCATGTGTGTTACTAAAGAATCAATACATTTTGTATCTGTAGGGCTATAAAAAAAGTAAGATTATAAAGGGGTGTACTCTTCTGGCTAAATTAATTAATCTGCATTTTCCTGTTTACTGTAAAAAAGTTGAGATTTTTGGTATAGTTTTCAATTTTGTTTTAAACTTGCACACAAATCATGTTAATGTTGACCTCTCATTTGCTTTTGATTGGTTGTGTATAATCAAGGAGATTTTATCTAGATTTTTTAAATTATATTTGTATATGTTATTCTGTTATGTTGAAGCTAGATGTACCTCAAATAATGATGGTCACATTGGTAATATGATAAAATTGCTATCAAGTCACTGTGTAATTTCAATTTTTTTCACCTAATTTCCAATGGAGGTGTATGGTCAGAAGTGGTTTGTTTGGTTCAGTTATTGGGCCCTTCTTGGATATTGGTGGTGCATTTGTAGTGCAATAATTTAGGGTAGGTACCTTTAGCTGGATTTGTTCAGAGCAATAAAGAGAGTTGTAATGCTTAAGTTATTGCTTCTCTCTCAGGATACAATTGTGTGGTCTGAGATGGTATCATGTTTGTTTTGGAGAAATGCCCGAGACCAATAAACTTGGAAGGTATTGGGAATAGAGACGTGCTTTTTTCAAAATTCCATGTAGGTGTCGTGGTATGGCACCATTTGCTTGTTAGGAAGTCATATGAGTTTATTTTATATGATGGTGTTCACTATGTTATTTTAGTCTTTGAAACCAGTGACTCCATAGGGACTTGGTTTTGGTAAATTTGCTACCAGTCTGTACTTATTTGTCCCAGAGTAGTATGTGATATCTGATAGGCAGGGATTTGAAACTATTTTTTCAAGAATTCTGGACTGACTTCGTTTCCTGGATGACGAGGTCTTATCCTATGGGAACTTTACTGTTTGCTGCTTTTAATAATAAGTAACGCAAAGGATTGGTAAAGACACCAATTTTGGAGATGGAGAGGCAAGGCTGAAGGGGAGGAGGAGGCCTTAATTTGAACATAACAACTCTTGTGTTGTTATGTTCAAAAGTCTTATCTAGTAAGTTTCCCATAGCTCGCTATCTTTAATTCTAGATTGTAAAGGGGTATACACTTCTGGGTGAATTAATTCTGTGTTTTCCTGTTTTCTGTGAAAAAGTTGGGATTTTTTGGTATAGTTTTCAATTTTGTTTTATACTTGCACACATTTCATGTTAATGTTGTCCTCTCATTTGGTTTTGATCAGTTGTGTATAATCATAGAGATTTTATTTAGATTATGTTACTATATTTTATGTTATTCTGTTACGTTGAAGTTATATGTACCTCAAGTCATTATAGTTACATTGTTGATATGGTGAGATTGCTATCATATCACTGTGTCATTTCCATTACGTTCATCTAATTTCCAATGGAGATGTCTGGTCAGAAGTGGTTTGTTTGGTTTAGTTGCTGGGCCCTCCTTGGATATTGGTGCTTCATGTGTAGTAGAATAACTTAGGGTAGGTCCCTTTTGATAGATTTGGTCAGGGCAATAAAGAGAGATGTAATGCTTATGTTATTGCTCCACTCTCTCTCTCTGTAAAATTGTGTGGTGTGAGATGGTATCATGTTTGTTTTGGAGAAATGCCAGAGACCAATAACCTTGAAAGGTATTGGGAATAAAGATATCTGCTTTTTTCAAAATTCTGTGTAGGTGTCGTAGTATGGCACCATTTGCTGGTTAGAAAGTCATCTGACCTCATTTTAGTGATGTTGTTCACTGTGTTTTTTTAGTCTTTGAGACCAGTGACTCCACAGGGACTTTGTTTTGGTAAGTTTGTCACCAGTCTCTACTTCTATGTTCCAGAGTAGTATGTGATATCTGATAGCCAGGGGTTTGAAACTTTTTCTTTAAGAATATTGTACTGACTGGATTTCCGAATGATGGGGTTCTAGGCTATAGGAACTTTAATATTTGCTGCTATTTACAATAAGTGACACAAAAGATTGGTAAAGACACCAATTTGGAGATGGAGAGGCAAGGCTGAAGGAGAGGAGGAGGCCTTTATTTGAACATAGCAATAATTGTGTTGTTATGTTCAAAAGTCTTACCTAGTAAATTTCCCATAGCTCGCTATCTCTTTGCCCATATTTTTTACGTACCCACTATCTGACCAATATAATAGAAGTGGCATTATTTTCTCAGCTAATATTCCATGAGCTGTTTTACAAATGGTTAGAGACACATATGAAAATTGTGCTTAAAGCCAATGCCTGTAGTGGTGCCATAGGTTTATAGATAAAGAACCCGGACTGAAGCAGATTAGTAGAGCTTATGTGTGATGATAAATTGTGTAGATTTAGGATATCCAGGCCTTGTTTGTTTTCCAATATGTAGCTATCATGTGTGTTACTAAAGAATCAATACATTTTGTATCTGTAGGGCTATAAAAAAAGTAAGATTATAAAGGGGTGTACTCTTCTGGCTAAATTAATTAATCTGCATTTTCCTGTTTACTGTAAAAAAGTTGAGATTTTTGGTATAGTTTTCAATTTTGTTTTAAACTTGCACACAAATCATGTTAATGTTGACCTCTCATTTGCTTTTGATTGGTTGTGTATAATCAAGGAGATTTTATCTAGATTTTTTAAATTATATTTGTATATGTTATTCTGTTATGTTGAAGCTAGATGTACCTCAAATAATGATGGTCACATTGGTAATATGATAAAATTGCTATCAAGTCACTGTGTAATTTCAATTTTTTTCACCTAATTTCCAATGGAGGTGCATGGTCAGAAGTGGTTTGTTTGGTTCAGTTATTGGGCCCTTCTTGGATATTGGTGGTGCATTTGTAGTGCAATAATTTAGGGTAGGTACCTTTAGCTGGATTTGTTCAGAGCAATAAAGAGAGTTGTAATGCTTAAGTTATTGCTTCTCTCTCAGGATACAATTGTGTGGTCTGAGATGGTATCATGTTTGTTTTGGAGAAATGCCCGAGACCAATAAACTTGGAAGGTATTGGGAATAGAGACGTGCTTTTTTCAAAATTCCATGTAGGTGTCGTGGTATGGCACCATTTGCTTGTTAGGAAGTCATATGAGTTTATTTTATATGATGGTGTTCACTATGTTATTTTAGTCTTTGAAACCAGTGACTCCATAGGGACTTGGTTTTGGTAAATTTGCTACCAGTCTGTACTTATTTGTCCCAGAGTAGTATGTGATATCTGATAGGCAGGGATTTGAAACTATTTTTTCAAGAATTCTGGACTGACTTCGTTTCCTGGATGACGAGGTCTTATCCTATGGGAACTTTACTGTTTGCTGCTTTTAATAATAAGTAACGCAAAGGATTGGTAAAGACACCAATTTTGGAGATGGAGAGGCAAGGCTGAAGGGGAGGAGGAGGCCTTAATTTGAACATAACAACTCTTGTGTTGTTATGTTCAAAAGTCTTATCTAGTAAGTTTCCCATAGCTCGCTATCTTTAATTCTAGATTGTAAAGGGGTATACACTTCTGGGTGAATTAATTCTGTGTTTTCCTGTTTTCTGTGAAAAAGTTGGGATTTTTTGGTATAGTTTTCAATTTTGTTTTATACTTGCACACATTTCATGTTAATGTTGTCCTCTCATTTGGTTTTGATCAGTTGTGTATAATCATAGAGATTTTATTTAGATTATGTTACTATATTTTATGTTATTCTGTTACGTTGAAGTTATATGTACCTCAAGTCATTATAGTTACATTGTTGATATGGTGAGATTGCTATCATATCACTGTGTCATTTCCATTACGTTCATCTAATTTCCAATGGAGATGTCTGGTCAGAAGTGGTTTGTTTGGTTTAGTTGCTGGGCCCTCCTTGGATATTGGTGCTTCATGTGTAGTAGAATAACTTAGGGTAGGTCCCTTTTGCTAGATTTGGTCAGGGCAATAAAGAGAGATGTAATGCTTATGTTATTGCTCCACTCTCTCTCTCTGTAAAATTGTGTGGTGTGAGATGGTATCATGTTTGTTTTGGAGAAATGCCAGAGACCAATAACCTTGAAAGGTATTGGGAATAAAGATATCTGCTTTTTTCAAAATTCTGTGTAGGTGTCGTAGTATGGCACCATTTGCTGGTTAGAAAGTCATCTGACCTCATTTTAGTGATGTTGTTCACTGTGTTTTTTTAGTCTTTGAGACCAGTGACTCCACAGGGACTTTGTTTTGGTAAGTTTGTCACCAGTCTCTACTTCTATGTTCCAGAGTAGTATGTGATATCTGATAGCCAGGGGTTTGAAACTTTTTCTTTAAGAATATTGTACTGACTGGATTTCCGAATGATGGGGTTCTAGGCTATAGGAACTTTAATATTTGCTGCTATTTACAATAAGTGACACAAAAGATTGGTAAAGACACCAATTTGGAGATGGAGAGGCAAGGCTGAAGGAGAGGAGGAGGCCTTTATTTGAACATAGCAATAATTGTGTTGTTATGTTCAAAAGTCTTACCTAGTAAATTTCCCATAGCTCGCTATCTCTTTGCCCATATTTTTTACGTACCCACTATCTGACCAATATAATAGAAGTGGCATTATTTTCTCAGCTAATATTCCATGAGCTGTTTTACAAATGGTTAGAGACACATATGAAAATTGTGCTTAAAGCCAATGCCTGTAGTGGTGCCATAGGTTTATAGATAAAGAACCCGGACTGAAGCAGATTAGTAGAGCTTATGTGTGATGATAAATTGTGTAGATTTAGGATATCCAGGCCTTGTTTGTTTTCCAATATGTAGCTATCATGTGTGTTACTAAAGAATCAATACATTTTGTATCTGTAGGGCTATAAAAAAAGTAAGATTATAAAGGGGTGTACTCTTCTGGCTAAATTAATTAATCTGCATTTTCCTGTTTACTGTAAAAAAGTTGAGATTTTTGGTATAGTTTTCAATTTTGTTTTAAACTTGCACACAAATCATGTTAATGTTGACCTCTCATTTGCTTTTGATTGGTTGTGTATAATCAAGGAGATTTTATCTAGATTTTTTAAATTATATTTGTATATGTTATTCTGTTACGTTGAAGTTAGATGTACCTCAAATAATGATGGTCACATTGGTAATATGATAAAATTGCTATCAAGTCACTGTGTAATTTCAATTTTTTTCACCTAATTTCCAATGGAGGTGTATGGTCAGAAGTGGTTTGTTTGGTTCAGTTATTGGGCCCTTCTTGGATATTGGTGCTGCATGTGTAGTGCAATAATTTAGGGTAGGTCCCTTTAGCTGGATTTGTTCAGAGCAATAAAGAGAGTTGTAATGCTTAAGTTATTGCTGCTCTCTCTGGGTACAATTGTGTGGTCTGAGATGGTATCATGTTTGTTTTGGAGAAATGCCCGAGACCAATAAACTTGGAAGGTATTGGGAATAGAGACGTGCTTTTTTCAAAATTCCATGTAGGTGTCGTGGTATGGCACCATTTGCTTGTTAGGAAGTCATATGAGTTTATTTTATATGATGGTGTTCACTATGTTATTTTAGTCTTTGAAACCAGTGACTCCATAGGGACTTGGTTTTGGTAAATTTGCCACCAGTCTGTACTTATTTGTCCCAGAGTAGTATGTGATATCTGATAGGCAGGGATTTGAAACTATTTTTTCAAGAATTCTGGACTGACTGGTTTCCTGGATGATGAGGTCTTAGGCTATGGAAACTTTACTGTTTGCTGCTTTTAATAATAAGTAACGCAAAGGATTGGTAAAGACACCAATTTTGGAGATGGAGAGGCAAGGCTGAAGGGGAGGAGGAGGCCTTAATTTGAACATAACAACTCTTGTGTTGTTATGTTCAAAAGTCTTATCTAGTAAGTTTCCCATAGCTCGCTATCTTTAATTCTAGATTGTAAAGGGGTATACACTTCTGGGTGAATTAATTCTGTGTTTTCCTGTTTTCTGTGATAAAGTTGGGATTTTTTGGTATAGTTTTCAATTTTGTTTTATACTTGCACAGATTTCATGTTAATGTTGTCCTCTCATTTGGTTTTGATCAGTTGTGTATAATCATAGAGATTTTATCTAGATTATGTTACTATATTTTATGTTATTCTGTTACGTTGAAGTTATATGTACCTCAAGTCATTATAGTTACATTGTTGATATGGTGAGATTGCTATCATATCACTGTGTCATTTCCATTACGTTCATCTAATTTCCAATGGAGATGTCTGGTCAGAAGTGGTTTGTTTGGTTTAGTTGCTGGGCCCTCCTTGGATATTGGTGCTTCATGTGTAGTAGAATAACTTAGGGTAGGTCCCTTTTGCTAGATTTGGTCAGGGCAATAAAGAGAGATGTAATGCTTATGTTATTGCTCCACTCTCTCTCTCTGTAAAATTGTGTGGTGTGAGATAGTATCATGTTTGTTTTGGAGAAATGCCAGAGACCAATAACCTTGAAAGGTATTGGGAATAAAGATATCTGCTTTTTTCAAAATTCTGTGTAGGTGTCGTAGTATGGGTCCATTTGCTGGTTAGGAAGTCATCTGACCTCATTTTAGTGATGTTGTTCACTGTGTTTTTTTAGTCTTTGAGACCAGTGACTCCACAGGGACTTTGTTTTGGTAAATTTGTCACCAGTCTCTACTTCTATGTTCCAGAGTAGTATGTGATATCTGATAGCCAGGGGTTTGAAACTTTTTCTTTAAGAATATTGTACTGACTGGATTTCCGAATGATGGGGTTCTAGGCTATAGGAACTTTAATATTTGCTGCTATTTACAATAAGTGACACAAAAGATTGGTAAAGACACCAATTTGGAGATGGAGAGGCAAGGCTGAAGGGGAGGAGGAGGCCTTTATTTGAACATAACAATAATTGTGTTGTTATGTTCAAAAGTCTTACCTAGTAAATTTCCCATAGCTCGCTATCTCTTTGCCCATATTTTTTACGTACCCACTATCTGACCAATATAATAGAAGTGGCATTATTTTCTCAGTTAATATTCCATGAGCTGTTTTACAAATGGTTAGAGACACATATGAAAATTGTGCTTAAAGCCAATGCCTGTAGTGGTGCCATAGGTTTATAGATAAAGAACCCGGACTGAAGCAGATTAGTAGAGCTTATGTGTGATGATAAATTGTGTAGATTTAGGATATCCAGGCCTTGTTTGTTTTCCAATATGTAGCTATCATGTGTGTTACTAAAGAATCAATACATTTTGTATCTGTAGGGCTATAAAAAAAGTAAGATTATAAAGGGGTGTACTCTTCTGGCTAAATTAATTAATCTGCATTTTCCTGTTTACTGTAAAAATGTTGAGATTTTTGGTATAGTTTTCAATTTTGTTTTAAACTTGCACACAAATCATGTTAATGTTGACCTCTCATTTGCTTTTGATTGGTTGTGTATAATCAAGGAGATTTTATCTAGATTTTTTAAATTATATTTGTATATGTTATTCTGTTACGTTGAAGTTAGATGTACCTCAAATAATGATGGTCACATTGGTAATATGATAAAATTGCTATCAAGTCACTGTGTAATTTCAATTTTTTTCACCTAATTTCCAATGGAGGTGTATGGTCAGAAGTGGTTTGTTTGGTTCAGTTATTGGGCCCTTCTTGGATATTGGTGCTGCATGTGTAGTGCAATAATTTAGGGTAGGTCCCTTTAGCTGGATTTGTTCAGAGCAATAAAGAGAGTTGTAATGCTTAAGTTATTGCTTCTCTCTCAGGATACAATTGTGTGGTCTGAGATGGTATCATGTTTGTTTTGGAGAAATGCCCGAGACCAATAAACTTGGAAGGTATTGGGAATAGAGACGTGCTTTTTTCAAAATTCCATGTAGGTGTCGTGGTATGGCACCATTTGCTTGTTAGGAAGTCATATGAGTTTATTTTATATGATGGTGTTCACTATGTTATTTTAGTCTTTGAAACCAGTGACTCCATAGGGACTTGGTTTTGGTAAATTTGCTACCAGTCTGTACTTATTTGTCCCAGAGTAGTATGTGATATCTGATAGGCAGGGATTTGAAACTATTTTTTCAAGAATTCTGGACTGACTTCGTTTCCTGGATGACGAGGTCTTATCCTATGGGAACTTTACTGTTTGCTGCTTTTAATAATAAGTAACGCAAAGGATTGGTAAAGACACCAATTTTGGAGATGGAGAGGCAAGGCTGAAGGGGAGGAGGAGGCCTTAATTTGAACATAACAACTCTTGTGTTGTTATGTTCAAAAGTCTTATCTAGTAAGTTTCCCATAGCTCGCTATCTTTAATTCTAGATTGTAAAGGGGTATACACTTCTGGGTGAATTAATTCTGTGTTTTCCTGTTTTCTGTGAAAAAGTTGGGATTTTTTGGTATAGTTTTCAATTTTGTTTTATACTTGCACACATTTCATGTTAATGTTGTCCTCTCATTTGGTTTTGATCAGTTGTGTATAATCATAGAGATTTTATTTAGATTATGTTACTATATTTTATGTTATTCTGTTACGTTGAAGTTATATGTACCTCAAGTCATTATAGTTACATTGTTGATATGGTGAGATTGCTATCATATCACTGTGTCATTTCCATTACGTTCATCTAATTTCCAATGGAGATGTCTGGTCAGAAGTGGTTTGTTTGGTTTAGTTGCTGGGCCCTCCTTGGATATTGGTGCTTCATGTGTAGTAGAATAACTTAGGGTAGGTCCCTTTTGCTAGATTTGGTCAGGGCAATAAAGAGAGATGTAATGCTTATGTTATTGCTCCACTCTCTCTCTCTGTAAAATTGTGTGGTGTGAGATGGTATCATGTTTGTTTTGGAGAAATGCCAGAGACCAATAACCTTGAAAGGTATTGGGAATAAAGATATCTGCTTTTTTCAAAATTCTGTGTAGGTGTCGTAGTATGGCACCATTTGCTGGTTAGAAAGTCATCTGACCTCATTTTAGTGATGTTGTTCACTGTGTTTTTTTAGTCTTTGAGACCAGTGACTCCACAGGGACTTTGTTTTGGTAAGTTTGTCACCAGTCTCTACTTCTATGTTCCAGAGTAGTATGTGATATCTGATAGCCAGGGGTTTGAAACTTTTTCTTTTAGAATATTGTACTGACTGGATTTCCGAATGATGGGGTTCTAGGCTATAGGAACTTTAATATTTGCTTCTATTTACAATAAGTGACCCAAAAGATTGGTAAAGACACCAATTTGGAGATGGAGAGGCAAGGCTGAAGGGGAGGAGGAGGCCTTTATTTGAACATAACAATAATTGTGTTGTTATGTTCAAAAGTCTTACCTAGTAAATTTCCCATAGCTCGCTATCTCTTTGCCCATATTTTTTACGTACCCACTATCTGACCAATATAATAGAAGTGGCATTATTTTCTCAGCTAATATTCCATGAGCTGTTTTACAAATGGTTAGAGACACATATGAAAATTGTGCTTAAAGCCAATGCCTGTAGTGGTGCCATAGGTTTATAGATAAAGAACCCGGACTGAAGCAGATTAGTAGAGTTTATGTGGGATGATAAATTGTGTAGATTTAGGATATCCAGGCCTTGTTTGTTTTCCAATATGTAGCTATCATGTGTGTTACTAAAGAATCAATACATTTTGTATCTGTAGGGCTATAAAATAAGTAAGATTATAAAGGGGTGTACTCTTCTGGCTAAATTAATTAATCTGCATTTTCCTGTTTACTGTAAAAAAGTTGAGATTTTTGGTATAGTTTTCAATTTTGTTTTAAACTTGCACACAAATCATGTTAATGTTGACCTCTCATTTGCTTTTGATTGGTTGTGTATAATCAAGGAGATTTTATCTAGATTTTTTAAATTATATTTGTATATGTTATTCTGTTACGTTGAAGTTAGATGTACCTCAAATAATGATGGTCACATTGGTAATATGATAAAATTGCTATCAAGTCACTGTGTAATTTCAATTTTTTTCACCTAATTTCCAATGGAGGTGTATGGTCAGAAGTGGTTTGTTTGGTTCAGTTATTGGGCCCTTCTTGGATATTGGTGCTGCATGTGTAGTGCAATAATTTAGGGTAGGTCCCTTTAGCTGGATTTGTTCAGAGCAATAAAGAGAGTTGTAATGCTTAAGTTATTGCTTCTCTCTCAGGATACAATTGTGTGGTCTGAGATGGTATCATGTTTGTTTTGGAGAAATGCCCGAGACCAATAAACTTGGAAGGTATTGGGAATAGAGACGTGCTTTTTTCAAAATTCCATGTAGGTGTCGTGGTATGGCACCATTTGCTTGTTAGGAAGTCATATGAGTTTATTTTATATGATGGTGTTCACTATGTTATTTTAGTCTTTGAAACCAGTGACTCCATAGGGACTTGGTTTTGGTAAATTTGCTACCAGTCTGTACTTATTTGTCCCAGAGTAGTATGTGATATCTGATAGGCAGGGATTTGAAACTATTTTTTCAAGAATTCTGGACTGACTTCGTTTCCTGGATGATGAGGTCTTATCCTATGGGAACTTTACTGTTTGCTGCTTTTAATAATAAGTAACGCAAAGGATTGGTAAAGACACCAATTTTGGAGATGGAGAGGCAAGGCTGAAGGGGAGGAGGAGGCCTTAATTTGAACATAACAACTCTTGTGTTGTTATGTTCAAAAGTCTTATCTAGTAAGTTTCCCATAGCTCGCTATCTTTAATTCTAGATTGTAAAGGGGTATACACTTCTGGGTGAATTAATTCTGTGTTTTCCTGTTTTCTGTGAAAAAGTTGGGATTTTTTGGTATAGTTTTCAATTTTGTTTTATACTTGCACACATTTCATGTTAATGTTGTCCTTTCATTTGGTTTTGATCAGTTGTGTATAATCATAGAGATTTTATTTAGATTATGTTACTATATTTTATGTTATTCTGTTACGTTGAAGTTATATGTACCTCAAGTCATTATAGTTACATTGTTGATATGGTGAGATTGCTATCATATCACTGTGTCATTTCCATTACGTTCATCTAATTTCCAATGGAGATGTCTGGTCAGAAGTGGTTTGTTTGGTTTAGTTGCTGGGCCCTCCTTGGATATTGGTGCTTCATGTGTAGTAGAATAACTTAGGGTAGGTCCCTTTTGCTAGATTTGGTCAGGGCAATAAAGAGAGATGTAATGCTTATGTTATTGCTCCACTCTCTCTCTCTCTGTAAAATTGTGTGGTGTGAGATGGTATCATGTTTGTTTTGGAGAAATGCCAGAGACCAATAACCTTGAAAGGTATTGGGAATAAAGATATCTGCTTTTTTCAAAATTCTGTGTAGGTGTCGTAGTATGGCACCATTTGCTGGTTAGAAAGTCATCTGACCTCATTTTAGTGATGTTGTTCACTGTGTTTTTTTAGTCTTTGAGACCAGTGACTCCACAGGGACTTTGTTTTGGTAAGTTTGTCACCAGTCTCTACTTCTATGTTCCAGAGTAGTATGTGATATCTGATAGCCAGGGGTTTGAAACTTTTTCTTTTAGAATATTGTACTGACTGGATTTCCGAATGATGGGGTTCTAGGCTATAGGAACTTTAATATTTGCTTCTATTTACAATAAGTGACACAAAAGATTGGTAAAGACACCAATTTGGAGATGGAGAGGCAAGGCTGAAGGGGAGGAGGAGGCCTTTATTTGAACATAACAATAATTGTGTTGTTATGTTCAAAAGTCTTACCTAGTAAATTTCCCATAGCTCGCTATCTCTTTGCCCATATTTTTTACGTACCCACTATCTGACCAATATAATAGAAGTGGCATTATTTTCTTAGCTAATATTCCATGAGCTGTTTTACAAATGGTTAGAGACACATATGAAAATTGTGCTTAAAGCCAATGCCTGTAGTGGTGCCATAGGTTTATAGATAAAGAACCCGGACTGAAGCAGATTAGTAGAGTTTATGTGGGATGATAAATTGTGTAGATTTAGGATATCCAGGCCTTGTTTGTTTTCCAATATGTAGCTATCATGTGTGTTACTAAAGAATCAATACATTTTGTATCTGTAGGGCTATAAAATAAGTAAGATTATAAAGGGGTGTACTCTTCTGGCTAAATTAATTAATCTGCATTTTCCTGTTTACTGTAAAAAAGTTGAGATTTTTGGTATAGTTTTCAATTTTGTTTTAAACTTGCACACAAATCATGTTAATGTTGACCTCTCATTTGCTTTTGATTGGTTGTGTATAATCAAGGAGATTTTATCTAGATTTTTTAAATTATATTTGTATATGTTATTCTGTTACGTTGAAGTTAGATGTACCTCAAATAATGATGGTCACATTGGTAATATGATAAAATTGCTATCAAGTCACTGTGTAATTTCAATTTTTTTCACCTAATTTCCAATGGAGGTGTATGGTCAGAAGTGGTTTGTTTGGTTCAGTTATTGGGCCCTTCTTGGATATTGGTGCTGCATGTGTAGTGCAATAATTTAGGGTAGGTCCCTTTAGCTGGATTTGTTCAGAGAAATAAAGAGAGTTGTAATGCTTAAGTTATTGCTCCTCTCTCAGGATACAATTGTGTGGTCTGAGATGGTATCATGTTTGTTTTGGAGAAATGCCCGAGACCAATAAACTTGGAAGGTATTGGGAATAGAGACGTGCTTTTTTCAAAATTCCATGTAGGTGTCGTGGTATGGCACCATTTGCTTGTTAGGAAGTCATATGAGTTTATTTTACATGATGGTGTTCACTATGTTATTTTAGTCTTTGAAACCAGTGACTCCATAGGGACTTGGTTTTGGTAAATTTGCCACCAGTCTGTACTTATTTGTCCCAGAGTAGTATGTGATATCTGATAGGCAGGGATTTGAAACTATTTTTTCAAGAATTCTGGACTGACTGGTTTCCTGGATGATGAGGTCTTAGGCTATGGAAACTTTACTGTTTGCTGCTTTTAATAATAAGTAACGCAAAGGATTGGTAAAGACACCAATTTTGGAGATGGAGAGGCAAGGCTGAAGGGGAGGAGGAGGCCTTAATTTGAACATAACAACTCTTGTGTTGTTATGTTCAAAAGTCTTATCTAGTAAGTTTCCCATAGCTCGCTATCTTTAATTCTAGATTGTAAAGGGGTATACACTTCTGGGTGAATTAATTCTGTGTTTTCCTGTTTTCTGTGAAAAAGTTGGGATTTTTTGGTATAGTTTTCAATTTTGTTTTATACTTGCACACATTTCATGTTAATGTTGTCCTCTCATTTGGTTTTGATCAGTTGTGTATAATCATAGAGATTTTATCTAGATTATGTTACTATATTTTATGTTATTCTGTTACGTTGAAGTTATATGTACCTCAAGTCATTATAGTTACATTGTTAATATGGTGAGATTGCTATCATATCACTGTGTCATTTCCATTACGTTCATCTAATTTCCAATGGAGATGTCTGGTCAGAAGTGGTTTGTTTGGTTTAGTTGCTGGGCCCTCCTTGGATATTGGTGCTTCATGTGTAGTAGAATAACTTAGGGTAGGTCCCTTTTGCTAGATTTGGTCAGGGCAATAAAGAGAGATGTAATGCTTATGTTATTGCTCCACTCTCTCTCTCTGTAAAATTGTGTGGTGTGAGATGGTATCATGTTTGTTTTGGAGAAATGCCAGAGACCAATAACCTTGAAAGGTATTGGGAATAAAGATATCTGCTTTTTTCAAAATTCTGTGTAGGTGTCGTAGTATGGCACTATTTGCTGGTTAGGAAGTCATCTGACCTCATTTTAGTGATGTTGTTCACTGTGTTTTTTTAGTCTTTGAGACCAGTGACTTCACAGGGACTTTGTTTTGGTAAATTTGTCACCAGTCTCTACTTCTATGTTCCAGAGTAGTATGTGATATCTGATAGCCAGGGGTTTGAAACTTTTTCTTTAAGAATATTGTACTGACTGGATTTCCGAATGATGGGGTTCTAGGCTATAGGAACTTTAATATTTGCTGCTATTTACAATAAGTGACACAAAAGATTGGTAAAGACACCAATTTGGAGATGGAGAGGCAAAGCTGAAGGGGAGGAGGAGGCCTTTATTTGAACATAACAATAATTGTGTTGTTATGTTCAAAAGTCTTACCTAGTAAATTTCCCATAGCTCGCTATCTCTTTGCCCATATTTATAACGTACCCACTATCTGACCAATATAATAGAAGTGGCATTATTTTCTCAGCTAATATTCCATGAGCTGTTTTACAAATGGTTAGAGACACATATGAAAATTGTACTTAAAGCCAATGCCTGTAGTGGTGCCATAGGTTTATAGATAAAGAACCCGGACTGAAGCAGATTAGTAGAGCTTATGTGTGATGATAAATTGTGTAGATTTAGGATATCCAGGCCTTGTTTGTTTTCCAATATGTAGCTATCATGTGTGTTACTAAAGAATCAATACATTTTGTATCTGTAGGGCTATAAAAAAAAAGTAAGATTATAAAGGGGTGTACTCTTCTGGCTAAATTAATTAATCTGCATTTTCCTGTTTACTGTAAAAAAGTTGAGATTTTTGGTATAGTTTTCAATTTTGTTTTAAACTTGCACACAAATCATGTTAATGTTGACCTCTCATTTGCTTTTGATTGGTTGTGTATAATCAAGGAGATTTTATCTAGATTTTTTAAATTATATTTGTATATGTTATTCTGTTACGTTGAAGTTAGATGTACCTTAAATAATGATGATCACATTGGTAATATGATAAAATTGCTATCAAGTCACTTCCAATGGAGGTGTATGTTCAGAAGTGGTTTGTTTGGTTCAGTTATTGGGCCCTTCTTGGATATTGGTGCTGCATGTGTAGTGCAATAATTTAGGGTAGGTCCCTTTAGCTGGATTTGTTCAGAGCAATAAAGAGAGTTGTAATGTTAAAGTTATTGCTCCTCTCTCAGGATACAATTGTGTGGTCTGAGATGGTATCATGTTTGTTTTGGAGAAATGCCCGAGACCAATAAACTTGGAAGGTATTGGGAATAGAGACGTGCTTTTTTCAAAATTCCATGTAGGTGTCGTGGTATGGCACCATTTGCTTGTTAGGAAGTCATATGAGTTTATTTTATATGATGGTGTTCACTATGTTATTTTAGTCTTTGAAACCAGTGACTCCATAGGGACTTGGTTTTGGTAAATTTGCCACCAGTCTGTACTTATTTGTCCCAGAGTAGTATGTGATATCTGATAGGCAGGGATTTGAAACTATTTTTTCAAGAATTCTGGACTGACTGGTTTCCTGGATGATGAGGTCTTAGGCTATGGAAACTTTACTGTTTGCTGCTTTTAATAATAAGTAACGCAAAGGATTGGTAAAGACACCAATTTTGGAGATGGAGAGGCAAGGCTGAAGGGGAGGAGGAGGCCTTAATTTGAACATAACAACTCTTGTGTTGTTATGTTCAAAAGTCTTAGCTAGTAAGTTTCCCATAGCTCGCTATCTTTAATTCTAGATTGTAAAGGGGTATACACTTCTGGGTGAATTAATTCTGTGTTTTCCTGTTTTCTGTGAAAAAGTTGGGATTTTTTGGTATAGTTTTCAATTTTGTTTTATACTTGCACACGTTTCATGTTAATGTTGTCCTCTCATTTGGTTTTGATCAGTTGTGTATAATCATAGAGATTTTATCTAGATTATGTTACTATATTTTATGTTATTCTGTTACGTTGAAGTTATATGTACCTCAAGTCATTATAGTTACATTGTTGATATGGTGAGATTGCTATCATATCACTGTGTCATTTCCATTACGTTCATCTAATTTCCAATGGAGATGTCTGGTCAGAAGTGGTTTGTTTGGTTTAGTTGCTGGGCCCTCCTTGGATATTGGTGCTTCATGTGTAGTAGAATAACTTAGGGTAGGTCCTTTTTGCTAGATTTGGTCAGGGCAATAAAGAGAGATGTAATGCTTATGTTATTGCTCCACTCTCTCTCTGTAAAATTGTGTGGTGTGAGATGGTATCATGTTTGTTTTGGAGAAATGCCAGAGACCAATAACCTTGAAAGGTATTGGGAATAAAGATATCTGCTTTTTTCAAAATTCTGTGTAGGTGTCGTAGTATGGCACCATTTGCTGGTTAGGAAGTCATCTGACCTCATTTTAGTGATGTTGTTCACTGTGTTTTTTTAGTCTTTGAGACCAGTGACTCCACAGGGACTTTGTTTTGGTAAATTTGTCACCAGTCTCTACTTCTATGTTCCAGAGTAGTATGTGATATCTGATAGCCAGGGGTTTGAAACTTTTTCTTTAAGAATATTGTACTGACTGGATTTCCGAATGATGGGGTTCTAGGCTATAGGAACTTTAATATTTGCTGCTATTTACAATAAGTGACACAAAAGATTGGTAAAGACACCAATTTGGAGATGGAGAGGCAAGGCTGAAGGGGAGGAGGAGGAGGCCTTTATTTGAACATAACAATAATTGTGTTGTTATGTTCAAAAGTCTTACCTAGTAAATTTCCCATAGCTCACTATCTCTTTGCCCATATTTTTTACGTACCCACTATCTGACCAATATAATAGAAGTGGCATTATTTTCTCAGCTAATATTCCATGAGCTGTTTTACAAATGGTTAGAGACACATATGAAAATTGTGCTTAAAGCCAATGCCTGTAGTGGTGCCATAGGTTTATTGATAAAGAACCCGGACTGAAGCAGATTAGTAGAGCTTATGTGTGATGATAAATTGTGTAGATTTAGGATATCCAGGCCTTGTTTGTTTTCCAATATGTAGCTATCATGTGTGTTACTAAAGAATCAATACATTTTGTATCTGTAGGGCTATAAAAAAAGTAAGATTATAAAGGTGTGTACTCTTCTGGCTAAATGAATTAATCTGCATTTTCCTGTTTACTGTAAAAAAGTTGAGATTTTTGGTATAGTTTTCAATTTTGTTTTAAACTTGCACACAAATCATGTTAATGTTGACCTCTCATTTGCTTTTGATTGGTTGTGTATAATCAAGGAGATTTTATCTAGATTTTTTAAATTATATTTGTATATGTTATTCTGTTACGTTGAAGCTAGATGTACCTCAAATAATGATGGTCACATTGGTAATATGATAAAATTGCTATCAAGTCACTGTGTAATTTCAATTTTTTTCACCTAATTTCCAATGGAGGTGTATGGTCAGAAGTGGTTTGTTTGGTTCAGTTATTGGGCCCTTCTTGGATATTGGTGGTGCATGTGTAGTGCAATAATTTAGGGTAGGTCCCTTTAGCTGGATTTGTTCAGAGCAATAAAGAGAGTTGTAATGCTTAAGTTATTGCTCCTCTCTCAGGATTCAATTGTGTGGTCTGAGATGGTATCACGTTTGTTTTGGAGAAATGCCCGAGACCAATAAACTTGGAAGGTATTGGGAATAGAGACGTGATTTTTTCAAAATTCCATGTAGGTGTCGTGGTATGGCACCATTTGCTTGTTAGGAAGTCATATGAGTTTATTTTATATGATGGTGTTCACTATGTTATTTTAGTCTTTGAAACCAGTGACTCCATAGGGACTTGGTTTTGGTAAATTTGCCACCAGTCTGTACTTATTTGTCCCAGAGTAGTATGTGATATCTGATAGGCAGGGATTTGAAACTATTTTTTCAAGAATTCTGGACTGACTGGTTTCCTGGATGATGAGGTCTTAGGCTATGGAAACTTTACTGTTTGCTGCTTTTAATAATAAGTAACGCAAAGGATTGGTAAAGACACCAATTTTGGAGATGGAGAGGCAAGGCTGAAGGGGAGGAGGAGGCCTTAATTTGAACATAACAACTCTTGTGTTGTTATGTTCAAAAGTCTTATCTAGTAAGTTTCCCATAGCTCGCTATCTTTAATTCTAGATTGTAAAGGGGTATACACTTCTGGGTGAATTAATTCTGTGTTTTCCTGTTTTCTGTGAAAAAGTTGGGATTTTTTGGTATAGTTTTCAATTTTGTTTTATACTTGCACACATATCATGTTAATGTTGTCCTCTCATTTGGTTTTGATCAGTTGTGTATAATCATAGAGATTTTGTCTAGATTATGTTACTATATTTTATGTTATTCTGTTACGTTGAAGTTATATGTACCTCAAGTCATTATAGTTACATTGTTGATATGGTGAGATTGCTATCATATCACTGTGTCATTTCCATTACGTTCATCTAATTTCCAATTGAGATGTCTGGTCAGAAGTGGTTTGTTTGGTTTAGTTGCTGGGCCCTCCTTGGATATTGGTGCTTCATGTGTAGTAGAATAACTTAGGGTAGGTCCCTTTTGCTAGATTTGGTCAGGGCAATAAAGAGAGATGTAATGCTTATGTTATTGCTCCACTCTCTCTCTCTGTAAAATTGTGTGGTGTGAGATGGTATCATGTTTGTTTTGGAGAAATGCCAGAGACCAATAACCTTGAAAGGTATTGGGAATAAAGATATCTGCTTTTTTCAAAATTCTGTGTAGGTGTCGTAGTATGGCACCATTTGCTGGTTAGGAAGTCATCTGACCTCATTTTAGTGATGTTGTTCACTGTGTTTTTTTAGTCTTTGAGACCAGTGACTCCACAGGGACTTTGTTTTGGTAAATTTGTCACCAGTCTCTACTTCTATGTTCCAGAGTAGTATGTGATATCTGATAGCCAGGGGTTTGAAACTTTTTCTTTAAGAATATTGTACTGACTGGATTTCCGAATGATGGGGTTCTAGGCTATAGGAACTTTAATATTTGCTGCTATTTACAATAAGTGACACAAAAGATTGGTAAAGACACCAATTTGGAGATGGAGAGGCAAGGCTGAAGGGGAGGAGGAGGCCTTCATTTGAACATAACAATAATTGTGTTGTTATGTTCAAAAGTCTTACCTAGTAAATTTCCCATAGCTCGCTATCTCTTTGCCCATATTTTTTACGTACCCACTATCTGACCAATATAATAGAAGTGGCATTATTTTCTCAGCTAATATTCCATGAGCTGTTTTACAAATGGTTAGAGACACATATGAAAATTGTGCTTAAAGCCAATGCCTGTAGTGGTGCCATAGGTTTATAGATAAAGAACCCGGACTGAAGCAGATTAGTAGAGCTTATGTGTGATGATAAATTGTGTAGATTTAGGATATCCAGGCCTTGTTTGTTTTCCAATATGTAGCTATCATGTGTGTTACTAAAGAATCAATACATTTTGTATCTGTAGGGCTATAAAAAAAGTAAGATTATAAAGGGGTGTACTCTTCTGGCTAAATTAATTAATCTGCATTTTCCTGTTTACTGTAAAAAAGTTGAGATTTTTGGTATAGTTTTCAATTTTGTTTTAAACTTGCACACAAATCATGTTAATGTTGACCTCTCATTTGCTTTTGATTGGTTGTGTATAATCAAGGAGATTTTATCTAGATTTTTTAAATTATATTTGTATATGTTATTCTGTTACGTTGAAGTTAGATGTACCTCAAATAATGATGGTCACATTGGTAATATGATAAAATTGCTATCAAGTCACTGTGTAATTTCAATTTTTTTCACCTAATTTCCAATGGAGGTGTATGGTCAGAAGTGGTTTGTTTGGTTCAGTTATTGGGCCCTTCTTGGATATTGGTGGTGCATGTGTAGTGCAATAATTTAGGGTAGGTCCCTTTAGCTGGATTTGTTCAGAGCAATAAAGAGAGTTGTAATGCTTAAGTTATTGCTCCTCTCTCAGGATTCAATTGTGTGGTCTGAGATGGTATCACGTTTGTTTTGGAGAAATGCCCGAGACCAATAAACTTGGAAGGTATTGGGAATAGAGACGTGCTTTTTTCAAAATTCCATGTAAGTGTCGTGGTATGGCACCATTTGCTTGTTAGGAAGTCATATGAGTTTATTTTATATGATGGTGTTCACTATGTTATTTTAGTCTTTGAAACCAGTGACTCCATAGGGACTTGGTTTTGGTAAATTTGCCACCAGTCTGTACTTATTTGTCCCAGAGTAGTATGTGATATCTGATAGGCAGGGATTTGAAACTATTTTTTCAAGAATTCTGGACTGACTGGTTTCCTGGATGATGAGGTCTTAGGCTATGGAAACTTTACTGTTTGCTGCTTTTAATAATAAGTAACGCAAAGGATTGGTAAAGACACCAATTTTGGAGATGGAGAGGCAAGGCTGAAGGGGAGGAGGAGGCCTTAATTTGAACATAACAACTCTTGTGTTGTTATGTTCAAAAGTCTTATCTAGTAAGTTTCCCATAGCTCGCTATCTTTAATTCTAGATTGTAAAGGGGTATACACTTCTGGGTGAATTAATTCTGTGTTTTCCTGTTTTCTGTGAAAAAGTTGGGATTTTTTGGTATAGTTTTCAATTTTGTTTTATACTTGCACACATATCATGTTAATGTTGTCCTCTCATTTGGTTTTGATCAGTTGTGTATAATCATAGAGATTTTGTCTAGATTATGTTACTATATTTTATGTTATTCTGTTACGTTGAAGTTATATGTACCTCAAGTCATTATAGTTACATTGTTGATATGGTGAGATTGCTATCATATCACTGTGTCATTTCCATTACGTTCATCTAATTTCCAATGGAGATGTCTGGTCAGAAGTGGTTTGTTTGGTTTAGTTGCTGGGCCCTCCTTGGATATTGGTGCTTCATGTGTAGTAGAATAACTTAGGGTAGGTCCCTTTTGCTAGATTTGGTCAGGGCAATAAAGAGAGATGTAATGCTTATGTTATTGCTCCACTCTCTCTCTCTGTAAAATTGTGTGGTGTGAGATGGTATCATGTTTGTTTTGGAGAAATGCCAGAGACCAATAACCTTGAAAGGTATTGGGAATAAAGATATCTGCTTTTTTCAAAATTCTGTGTAGATGTCGTAGTATGGCACCATTTGCTGGTTAGGAAGTCATCTGACCTCATTTTAGTGATGTTGTTCACTGTGTTTTTTTAGTCTTTGAGACCAGTGACTCCACAGGGACTTTGTTTTGGTAAATTTGTCACCAGTCTCTACTTCTATGTTCCAGAGTAGTATGTGTTATCTGATAGCCAGGGGTTTGAAACTTTTTCTTTAAGAATATTGTACTGACTGGATTTCCGAATGATGGGGTTCTAGGCTATAGGAACTTTAATATTTGCTGCTATTTACAATAAGTGACACAAAAGATTGGTAAAGACACCAATTTGGAGATGGAGAGGCAAGGCTGAAGGGGAGGAGGAGGCCTTCATTTGAACATAACAATAATTGTGTTGTTATGTTCAAAAGTCTTACCTAGTAAATTTCCCATAGCTCGCTATCTCTTTGCCCATATTTTTTACGTACCCACTATCTGACCAATATAATAGAAGTGGCATTATTTTCTCAGCTAATATTCCATGAGCTGTTTTACAAATGGTTAGAGACACATATGAAAATTGTGCTTAAAGCCAATGCCTGTAGTGGTGCCATAGGTTTATAGATAAAGAACCCGGACTGAAGCAGATTAGTAGAGCTTATGTGTGATGATAAATTGTGTAGATTTAGGATATCCAGGCCTTGTTTGTTTTCCAATATGTAGCTATCATGTGTGTTACTAAAGAATCAGTACATTTTGTATCTGTAGGGCTATAAAAAAAAGTAAGATTATAAAGGGGTGTACTCTTCTGGCTAAATTAATTAATCTGCATTTTCCTGTTTACTGTAAAAAAGTTGAGATTTTTGGTATAGTTTTCAATTTTGTTTTAAACTTGCACACAAATCATGTTAATGTTGACCTCTCATTTGCTTTTGATTGATTGTGTATAATCAAGGAGATTTTATCTAGATTTTTAAAATTATATTTGTATATGTTATTCTGTTACGTTGAAGTTAGATGTACCTCAAATAATGATGGTCACATTGGTAATATGATAAAATTGCTATCAAGTCACTGTGTAATTTCAATTTTTTTCACCTAATTTCCAATGGAGGTGTATGGTCAGAAGTGGTTTGTTTGGTTCAGTTATTGGGCCCTTCTTGGATATTGGTGGTGCATGTGTAGTGCAATAATTTAGGGTAGGTCCCTTTAGCTGGATTTGTTCAGAGCAATAAAGAGAGTTGTAATGCTTAAGTTATTGCTCCTCTCTCAGGATTCAATTGTGTGGTCTGAGATGGTATCACGTTTGTTTTGGAGAAATGCCCGAGACCAATAAACTTGGAAGGTATTGGGAATAGAGACGTGCTTTTTTCAAAATTCCATGTAGGTGTCGTGGTATGGCACCATTTGCTTGTTAGGAAGTCATATGAGTTTATTTTATATGATGGTGTTCACTATGTTATTTTAGTCTTTGAAACCAGTGACTCCATAGGGACTTGGTTTTGGTAAATTTGCCACCAGTCTGTACTTATTTGTCCCAGAGTAGTATGTGATATCTGATAGGCAGGGATTTGAAACTTTTTTTTCAAGAATTCTGGACTGACTGGTTTCCTGGATGATGAGGTCTTAGGCTATGGAAACTTTACTGTTTGCTGCTTTTAATAATAAGTAACGCAAAGGATTGGTAAAGACACCAATTTTGGAGATGGAGAGGCAAGGCTGAAGGGGAGGAGGAGGCCTTAATTTGAACATAACAACTCTTGTGTTGTTATGTTCAAAAGTCTTATCTAGTAAGTTTCCCATAGCTCGCTATCTTTAATTCTAGATTGTAAAGGGGTATACACTTCTGGGTGAATTAATTCTGTGTTTTCCTGTTTTCTGTGAAAAAGTTGGGATTTTTTGGTATAGTTTTCAATTTTGTTTTATACTTGCACACATATCATGTTAATGTTGTCCTCTCATTTGGTTTTGATCAGTTGTGTATAATCATAGAGATTTTGTCTAGATTATGTTACTATATTTTATGTTATTCTGTTACGTTGAAGTTATATGTACCTCAAGTCATTATAGTTACATTGTTGATATGGTGAGATTGCTATCATATCACTGTGTCATTTCCATTACGTTCATCTAATTTCCAATGGAGATGTCTGGTCAGAAGTGGTTTGTTTGGTTTAGTTGCTGGGCCCTCCTTGGATATTGGTGCTTCATGTGTAGTAGAATAACTTAGGGTAGGTCCCTTTTGCTAGATTTGGTCAGGGCAATAAAGAGAGATGTAATGCTTATGTTATTGCTCCACTCTCTCTCTCTGTAAAATTGTGTGGTGTGAGATGGTATCATGTTTGTTTTGGAGAAATGCCAGAGACCAATAACCTTGAAAGGTATTGGGAATAAAGATATCTGCTTTTTTCAAAATTCTGTGTAGGTGTCGTAGTATGGCACCATTTGCTGGTTAGGAAGTCATCTGACCTCATTTTAGTGATGTTGTTCACTGTGTTTTTTTAGTCTTTGAGACCAGTGACTCCACAGGGACTTTGTTTTGGTAAATTTGTCACCAGTCTCTACTTCTATGTTCCAGAGTAGTATGTGATATCTGATAGCCAGGGGTTTGAAACTTTTTCTTTAAGAATATTGTACTGACTGGATTTCCGAATGATGGGGTTCTAGGCTATAGGAACTTTAATATTTGCTGCTATTTACAATAAGTGACACAAAAGATTGGTAAAGACACCAATTTGGAGATGGAGAGGCAAGGCTGAAGGGGAGGAGGAGGCCTTCATTTGAACATAACAATAATTGTGTTGTTATGTTCAAAAGTCTTACCTAGTAAATTTCCCATAGCTCGCTATCTCTTTGCCCATATTTTTTACGTACCCACTATCTGACCAATATAATAGAAGTGGCATTATTTTCTCAGCTAATATTCCATGAGCTGTTTTACAAATGGTTAGAGACACATATGAAAATTGTGCTTAAAGCCAATGCCTGTAGTGGTGCCATAGGTTTATAGATAAAGAACCCGGACTGAAGCAGATTAGTAGAGCTTATGTGTGATGATAAATTGTGTAGATTTAGGATATCCAGGCCTTGTTTGTTTTCCAATATGTAGCTATCATGTGTGTTACTAAAGAATCAATACATTTTGTATCTGTAGGGCTATAAAAAAAGTAAGATTATAAAGCGGTGTACTCTTCTGGCTAAATTAATTAATCTGCATTTTCCTGTTTACTGTAAAAAAGTTGAGATTTTTGGTATAGTTTTCAATTTTGTTTTAAACTTGCACACAAATCATGTTAATGTGGACCTCTCATTTGCTTTTGATTGGTTGTGTATAATCAAGGAGATTTTATCTAGATTTTTTAAATTATATTTGTATATGTTATTCTGTTACGTTGAAGTTAGATGTACCTCAAATAATGATGGTCACATTGGTAATATGATAAAATTGCTATCAAGTCACTGTGTAATTTAAATTTTTTTCACCTAATTTCCAATGGAGGTGTATGGTCAGAAGTGGTTTGTTTGGTTCAGTTATTGGGCCCTTCTTGGATATTGGTGGTGCATGTGTAGTGCAATAATTTAGGGTAGGTCCCTTTAGCTGGATTTGTTCAGAGCAATAAAGAGAGTTGTAATGCTTAAGTTATTGCTCCTCTCTCAGGATACAATTGTGTGGTCTGAGATGGTATCACGTTTGTTTTGGAGAAATGCCCGAGACCAATAAACTTGGAAGGTATTGGGAATAGAGACGTGCTTTTTTCAAAATTCCATGTAGGTGTCGTGGTATGGCCCCATTTGCTTGTTAGGAAGTCATATGAGTTTATTTTACATGATGGTGTTCACTATGTTATTTTAGTCTTTGAAACCAGTGACTCCATAGGGACTTGGTTTTGGTAAATTTGCCACCAGTCTGTACTTATTTGTCCCAGAGTAGTATGTGATGTCTGATAGGCAGGGATTTGAAACTATTTTTTCAAGAATTCTGGACTGACTGGTTTCCTGGATGATGAGGTCTTAGGCTATGGAAACTTTACTGTTTGCTGCTTTTAATAATAAGTAACGCAAAGGATTGGTAAAGACACCAATTTTGGAGATGGAGAGGCAAGGCTGAAGGGGAGGAGGAGGCCTTAATTTGAACATAACAACTCTTGTGTTGTTATGTTCAAAAGTCTTATCTAGTAAGTTTCCCATAGCTCGCTATCTTTAATTCTAGATTGTAAAGGGGTATACACTTCTGGGTGAATTAATTCTGTGTTTTCCTGTTTTCTGTGAAAAAGTTGGGATTTTTTGGTATAGTTTTCAATTTTGTTTTAGGCGGGATTCACACGACAGGGTTTCCCGGCCGGGTGCCGGCCGTTCATAAATCGGCCGGCACCCGGCTGCATTAGGAATAATAGACCCCTAATGGGGCTATTCACACGACCGATTTTTTGACGGCCGGGAAAACCGGCCGTCAAAAAATAGGACATGCTCTATTTTCGGCCGGGTGCCCGGCCGCCCGGCTCCCATAGAAGTCTATGGGGCCGGGTAATACCCGGCCATCACCGGAATGTGTCCCGAGTGATGGCCGGGTCTACCGTCGCTCGCGCACTCTCTCTCCTCCTCCTCACAGTGCAGAGTGCATGTGAGGAGGAGGAGGAGGGTCTTTTATTGCTCGCTGTAGGAGTCGGAATCCCCAATCCCCGGCCGGGGATTGGGGATTCCGCTACAGGAGAAGTGCGTGACTACACTGTCCAGATATGGACACAGCGAAGTCACTCACTTCTGCAGCGGAATCCCCGACTCTATGGCCGGGGATGCCGCTACAGGAGAAGTGAGTGACTACACTGTCCAGATATGGACACAGCGAAGTCACTCACTTCTGCAGCGGAATCCCCGACTCTATGGCCGGGAATGCCGCTACAGGAGAAGTGCGTGACTACACTGTCCATATATGGACACAGCGAAGTCACGCACTTCTGCAGCGGAATCCCGGACTCTATGGCCGGGGATGCCGCTACAGGAGAAGTGCGTGACTACACTGTCCAGATATGGACACAGCGAAGTCACTCACTTCTGCAGCGGAATCCCCGACTCTATGGCCGGGGATGCCGCTACAGGAGAAGTGCGTGACTACACTGTCCATATATGGACACAGCGAAGTCACGCACTTCTGCAGCGGAATCCCCGACTCTATGGCCGGGGATGCCGCTACAGGAGAAGTGAGTAACTACACTGTCCATATATGGACACAGCGAAGTCACGCACTTCCGCAGCAGAATCCCCGACTCTATGGCCGGGGATGCCGCTACAGGAGATGTGCATGACTACACTGTCCATATATGGACACAGCAAAGTCACGTACTTCTGCAGCGGAATCCCCGACTCTATGGCCGGGGATGCCGCTACAGGAGAAGTGAGTGACTACACTGTCCAGATATGGACACAGCGAAGTCACTCACTTCTGCAGCGGAATCCCCGACTCTATGGCCGGGAATGCCGCTACAGGAGAAGTGCGTGACTACACTGTCCATATATGGACACAGCGAAGTCACGCACTTCTGCAGCGGAATCCCCGACTCTATGGCCGGGGATGCCGCTACAGGAGAAGTGCGTGACTACACTGTCCAGATATGGACACAGCGAAGTCACTCACTTCTGCAGCGGAATCCCCGACCTGTGGCAGGGAATTCCTCTTCAGGAGAAGTCAGTGACTACACTGGCCATATATGGACATTGAAGTCAGTGACTTCTCCTGGAAGGGGGGGGATGGGTGCAACCTACAGGGGGCTGTGTGGGATCACCTACAGGGGACTTGGTGGCATCACCTACAGGGGGCTGGGTGGCATCACCTACAGGGGGCTGGGTGGCATCACCTACAGGGGGCTGGGTGGCATCACCTACAGGGGGCTGGGTGGCATCACCTACAGGGGGCAGGGTGGAATCAACTACAGGGGGCAGGGTGGCATCACCTACAGGGGGCTGGTGGGTGGCATCACCTACAGGGGGCTGGTGGGTGGCATCACCTACAGGGGGCTGGTGGGTGGCATCACCTACAGGGGGCTGGTGGGTGGCATCACCTACAGGGGCAGGGTGGTATCGCCTACAGGGGGCAGGGTGGCATCGCCTACAGGGGGCAGGGTGGCATTACCTACAGGGAGCTGGGTGGCATTACCTACAGGGGACAGGGTGGTATTCCTACAGGGGGCTGGGTGGCATCGCCTACAGGGGGCAGGGTGGCATCACCAACAGGGGACTGTGTGGCATCACCTACAGGGGGCTGGGTGGCATTACCTACAGGGGGCTGGGTGGCATTACCTACAGGGGGCAGGGTGGCATCACCAACAGGGGGCTGTGTGGCATCACCTACAGGGGGCTGGGTGGCATTACTTGCAGGGGGCTGGGTGGCATTACCTACAGGGGGCTGTGTGGCATCACCAACAGGGGGCTGGGTGGCATTACCTACCAGGGGGGCTGTGGCATTATCTACAAAGGGCTGTGTGTGGCAACAAATTTAAATGAAATTCATCCGATTTTAAAACGGACAGGGAAAAAAACGGATGCAAATCGGGTCCAAATCGGCCAGTAAAAACGGCAACTCGGGCCGGAACGGAATCGGAACGGATGCAAATCGGATGCAAACCGGCCGGGAAAATCGGCCAAAAACGGCCGATTTTCCCGGCCGACACTCGGACCCTGTCGTGTGAATGAGGCCTTATACTTGCACACATATCATGTTAATGTTGTCCTCTCATTTGGTTTTGATCAGTTGTGTATAATCATAGAGATTTTATCTAGATTATGTTACTATATTTTATGTTATTCTGTTACGTTGAAGTTATATGTACCTCAAGTCATTATAGTTACATTGTTGATATGGTGAGATTGCTATCATATCACTGTGTCATTTCCATTACGTTCATCTAATTTCCAATGGAGATGTCTGGTCAGAAGTGGTTTGTTTGGTTTAGTTGCTGGGCCCTCCTTGGATATTGGTGCTTCATGTATAGTAGAATAACTTAGGGTAGGTCCTTTTTGCTAGATTTGGTCAGGGCAATAAAGAGAGATGTAATGCTTATGTTATTGCTCCACTCTCTCTCTCTCTGTAAAATTGTGTGGTGTGAGATGGTATCATGTTTGTTTTGGAGAAATGCCAGAGACCAATAACCTTGAAAGGTATTGGGAATAAAGATATCTGCTTTTTTCAAAATTCTGTGTAGGTGTCGTAGTATGGCACCATTTGCTGGTTAGGAAGTCATCTGACCTCATTTTAGTGATGTTGTTCACTGTGTTTTTTTAGTCTTTGAGACCAGTGACTCCACAGGGACTTTGTTTTGGTAAATTTGTCACCAGTCTCTACTTCTATGTTCCAGAGTAGTATGTGATATCTGATAGCCAGGGGTTTGAAACTTTTTCTTTAAGAATATTGTACTGACTGGATTTCCGAATGATGGGGTTCTAGGCTATAGGAACTTTAATATTTGCTGCTATTTACAATAAGTGACACAAAAGATTGGTAAAGACACCAATTTGGAGATGGAGAGGCAAGGCTGAAGGGGAGGAGGAGGCCTTCATTTGAACATAACAATAATTGTGTTGTTATGTTCAAAAGTCTTACCTAGTAAATTTCCCATAGCTCGCTATCTCTTTGCCCATATTTTTTACGTACCCACTATCTGACCAATATAATAGAAGTGGCATTATTTTCTCAGCTAATATTCCATGAGCTGTTTTACAAATGGTTAGAGACACATATGAAAATTGTGCTTAAAGCCAATGCCTGTAGTGGTGCCATAGGTTTATAGATAAAGAACCCGGACTGAAGCAGATTAGTAGAGTTTATGTGTGATGATATATTGTGTAGATTTAGGATATCCAGGCCTTGTTTGTTTTCTAATATGTAGCTATCATGTGTGTTACTAAAGAATCAATACATTTTGTATCTGTAGGGCTATAAAAAAAAGTAAGATTATAAAGGGGTGTACTCTTCTGGCTAAATGAATTAATCTGCATTTTCCTGTTTACTGTAAAAAAGTTGAGATTTTTGGTATAGTTTTCAATTTTGTTTTAAACTTGCACACAAATCATGTTAATGTTGACCTCTCATTTGCTTTTGATTGGTTGTGTATAATCAAGGAGATTTTATCTAGATTTTTTAAATTATATTTGTATATGTTATTCTGTTACGTTGAAGTTAGATGTACCTCAAATAATGATGGTCACATTGGTAATATGATAAAATTGCTATCAAGTCACTGTGTAATTTCAATTTTTTTCACCTAATTTCCAATGGAGGTGTATGGTCAGAAGTGGTTTGTTTGGTTCAGTTATTGGGCCCTTCTTGGATATTGGTGCTGCATGTGTAGTGCAATAATTTAGGGTAGGTCCCTTTATCTGGATTTGTTCAGAGCAATAAAGAGAGTTGTAATGCTTAAGTTATTGCTCCTCTCTCAGGATACAATTGTGTGGTCTGAGATGGTATCATGTTTGTTTTGGAGAAATGCCCGAGACCAATAAACTTGGAAGGTATTGGGAATAGAGACGTGCTTTTTTCAAAATTCCATGTAGGTGTCGTGGTATGGCATCATTTGCTTGTTAGGAAGTCATATGAGTTTATTTTATATGATGGTGTTCACTATGTTATTTTAGTCTTTGAAACCAGTGACTCCATAGGGACTTGGTTTTGGTAAATTTGCCACCAGTCTGTACTTATTTGTCCCAGAGTAGTATGTAATATCTGATAGGCAGGGATTTGAAACTAATTTTTAAGAATTCTGGACTGACTGGTTTCCTGGATGATGAGGTCCTATCCTATGGAAACTTTACTGTTTGCTGCTTTTAATAATAAGTAACGCAAAGGATTGGTAAAGACACCAATTTTGGAGATGGAGAGGCAAGGCTGAAGGGGAGGAGGAGGCCTTAATTTGAACATAACAACTCTTGTGTTGTTATGTTCAAAAGTCTTATCTAGTAAGTTTCCCATAGCTCGCTATCTTTAATTCTAGATTGTAAAGGGGTATACACTTCTGGGTGAATTAATTCTGTGTTTTCCTGTTTTCTGTGAAAAAGTTGGGATTTTTTGGTATAGTTTTCAATTTTGTTTTATACTTGCACACATTTCATGTTAATGTTGTCCTCTCATTTGGGTTTGATCAGTTGTGTATAATCATAGAGATTTTATCTAGATTATGTTACTATATTTTATGTTATTCTGTTACGTTGAAGTTATATGTACCTCAAGTCATTATAGTTACATTGTTGATATGGTGAGATTGCTATCATATCACTGTGTCATTTCCATTACGTTCATCTAATTTCCAATGGAGATGTCTGGTCAGAAGTGGTTTGTTTGGTTTAGTTGCTGGGCCCTCCTTGGATATTGGTGCTTCATGTGTAGTAGAATAACTTAGGGTAGGTCCCTTTTGCTAGATTTGGTCAGGGCAATAAAGAGAGATGTAATGCTTATGTTATTGCTCCACTCTCTCTCTCTGTAAAATTGTGTGGTGTGAGATGGTATCATGTTTGTTTTGGAGAAATGCCAGAGACCAATAACCTTGAAAGGTATTGGGAATAAAGATATCAGCTTTTTTCAAAATTCTGTGTAGGTGTCGTAGTATGGCACCATTTGCTGGTTAGGAAGTCATCTGACCTCATTTTAGTGATGTTGTTCACTGTGTTTTTTTAGTCTTTGAGACCAGTGACTCCACAGGGACTTTGTTTTGGTAAATTTGTCACCAGTCTCTACTTCTATGTTCCAGAGTAGTATGTGATATCTGATAGCCAGGGGTTTGAAACTTTTTCTTTAAGAATATTGTACTGACTGGATTTCCGAATGATGGGGTTCTAGGCTATAGGAACTTTTTTATTTGCTTCTATTTACAATAAGTGACACAAAAGATTGGTAAAGACACCAATTTGGAGATGGAGAGGCAAGGCTGAAGGGGAGGAGGAGGCCTTTATTTGAACATAACAATAATTGTGTTGTTATGTTCAAAAGTCTTCCCTACTAAATTTCCCATAGCTCGCTATCTCTTTGCCCATATTTTTTACGTACCCACTATCTGACCAATATAATAGAAGTGGCATTATTTTCTCAGCTAATATTCCATGAGCTGTTTTACAAATGGTTAGAGACACATATGAAAATTGTGCTTAAAGCCAATGCCTGTAGTGGTGCCATAGGTTTATAGATAAAGAACCCGGACTGAAGCAGATTAGTAGAGCTTATGTGTGATGATAAATTGTGTCGATTTAGGATATCCAAGCCTTGTTTGTTTTCCAATATGTAGCTATCATGTGTGTTACTAAAGAATCAATACATTTTGTATCTGTAGGGCTATAAAAAAAGTAAGATTATAAAGGGGTGTACTCTTCTGGCTAAATGAATTAATCTGCATTTTCCTGTTTACTGTAAAAAAGTTGAGATTTTTGGTATAGTTTTCAATTTTGTTTTAAACTTGCACACAAATCATGTTAATGTTGACCTCTCATTTGCTTTTGATTGGTTGTGTATAATCAAGGAGATTTTATCTAGATTTTTTAAATTATATTTGTATATGTTATTCTGTTACGTTGAAGCTAGATGTACCTCAAATAATGATGGTCACATTGGTAATATGATAAAATTGCTATCAAGTCACTGTGTAATTTCAATTTTTTTCACCTAATTTCCAATGGAGGTGTATGGTCAGAAGTGGTTTGTTTGGTTCAGTTATTGGGCCCTTCTTGGATATTGGTGGTGCATGTGTAGTGCAATAATTTAGGGTAGGTCCCTTTAGCTGGATTTGTTCAGAGCAATAAAGAGAGTTGTAATGCTTAAGTTATTGCTCCTCTCTCAGGATACAATTGTGTGGTCTGAGATGGTATCACGTTTGTTTTGGAGAAATGCCCGAGACCAATAAACTTGGAAGGTATTGGGAATAGAGACGTGCTTTTTTCAAAATTCCATGTAGGTGTCGTGGTATGGCCCCATTTGCTTGTTAGGAAGTCATATGAGTTTATTTTACATGATGGTGTTCACTATGTTATTTTAGTCTTTGAAACTAGTGACTCCATAGGGACTTGGTTTTGGTAAATTTGCCACCAGTCTGTACTTATTTGTCCCAGAGTAGTATGTGATATCTGATAGGCAGGGATTTGAAACTATTTTTTCAAGAATTCTGGACTGACTGGTTTCCTGGATGATGAGGTCTTAGGCTATGGAAACTTTACTGTTTGCTGCTTTTAATAATAAGTAACGCAAAGGATTGGTAAAGACACCAATTTTGGAGATGGAGAGGCAAGGCTGAAGGGGAGGAGGAGGCCTTAATTTGAACATAACAACTCTTGTGTTGTTATGTTCAAAAGTCTTATCTAGTAAGTTTCCCATAGCTCGCTATCTTTAATTCTAGATTGTAAAGGGGTATACACTTCTGGGTGAATTAATTCTGTGTTTTCCTGTTTTCTGTGAAAAAGTTGGGATTTTTTGGTATAGTTTTCAATTTTGTTTTATACTTGCACACATATCATGTTAATGTTGTCCTCTCATTTGGTTTTGATCAGTTGTGTATAATCATAGAGATTTTGTCTAGATTATGTTACTATATTTTATGTTATTCTGTTACGTTGAAGTTATATGTACCTCAAGTCATTATAGTTACATTGTTGATATGGTGAGATTGCTATCATATCACTGTGTCATTTCCATTACGTTCATCTAATTTCCAATGGAGATGTCTGGTCAGAAGTGGTTTGTTTGGTTTATTTGCTGGGCCCTCCTTGGATATTGGTGCTTCATGTGTAGTAGAATAACTTAGGGTAGGTCCCTTTTGCTAGATTTGGTCAGGGCAATAAAGAGAGATGTAATGCTTATGTTATTGCTCCACTCTCTCTCTCTCTGTAAAATTGTGTGGTGTGAGATGGTATCATGTTTGTTTTGGAGAAATGCCAGAGACCAATAACCTTGAAAGGTATTGGGAATAAAGATATCTGCTTTTTTCAAAATTCTGTGTAGGTGTCGTAGTATGGCACCATTTGCTGGTTAGGAAGTCATCTGACCTCATTTTAGTGATGTTGTTCACTGTGTTTTTTTAGTCTTTGAGACCAGTGACTCCACAGGGACTTTGTTTTGGTAAATTTGTCAGCAGTCTCTACTTCTATGTTCCAGAGTAGTATGTGTTATCTGATAGCCAGGGGTTTGAAACTTTTTCTTTAAGAATATTGTACTGACTGGATTTCCGAATGATGGGGTTCTAGGCTATAGGAACTTTAATATTTGCTGCTATTTACAATAAGTGACACAAAAGATTGGTAAAGACACCAATTTGGAGATGGAGAGGCAAGGCTGAAGGGGAGGAGGAGGCCTTCATTTGAACATAACAATAATTGTGTTGTTATGTTCAAAAGTCTTACCTAGTAAATTTCCCATAGCTCGCTATCTCTTTGCCCATATTTTTTACGTACCCACTATCTGACCAATATAATAGAAGTGGCATTATTTTCTCAGCTAATATTCCATGAGCTGTTTTACAAATGGTTAGAGACATATATGAAAATTGTGCTTAAAGCCAATGCCTGTAGTGGTGCCATAGGTTTATAGATAAAGAACCCGGACTGAAGCAGATTAGTAGAGCTTATGTGTGATGATATATTGTGTAGATTTAGGATATCCAGGCCTTGTTTGTTTTCTAATATGTAGCTATCATGTGTGTTACTAAAGAATCAATACATTTTGTATCTGTAGGGCTATAAAAAAAAGTAAGATTATAAAGGGGTGTACTCTTCTGGCTAAATTAATTAATCTGCATTTTCCTGTTTACTGTAAAAAAGTTGAGATTTTTGGTATAGTTTTCAATTTTGTTTTAAACTTGCACACAAATCATGTTAATGTTGACCTCTCATTTGCTTTGGATTGGTTGTGTATAATCAAGGAGATTTTATCTAGATTTTTTAAATTATATTTGTATATGTTATTCTGTTACGTTGAAGTTAGATGTACCTCAAATAATGATGGTCACATTGGTAATATGATAAAATTGCTATCAAGTCACTGTGTAATTTCAATTTTTTTCACCTAATTTCCAATGGAGGTGTATGGTCAGAAGTGGTTTGTTTGGTTCAGTTATTGGGCCCTTCTTGGATATTGGTGCTGCATGTGTAGTGCAATAATTTAGGGTAGGTCCCTTTATCTGGATTTGTTCAGAGCAATAAAGAGAGTTGTAATGCTTAAGTTATTGCTCCTCTCTCAGGATACAATTGTGTGGTCTGAGATGGTATCATGTTTGTTTTGGAGAAATGCCAGAGACCAATAAACTTGGAAGGTATTGGGAATAGAGACGTGTTTTTTTCAAAATTCCATGTAGGTGTCGTGGTATGGCATCATTTGCTTGTTAGGAAGTCATATGAGTTTATTTTATATGATGGTGTTCACTATGTTATTTTAGTCTTTGAAACCAGTGACTCCATAGGGACTTGGTTTTGGTAAATTTGCCACCAGTCTGTACTTATTTGTCCCAGAGTAGTATGTAATATCTGATAGGCAGGGATTTGAAACTAATTTTTAAGAATTCTGGACTGACTGGTTTCCTGGATGATGAGGTCCTATCCTATGGAAACTTTACTGTTTGCTGCTTTTAATAATAAGTAACGCAAAGGATTGGTAAAGACACCAATTTTGGAGATGGAGAGGCAAGGCTGAAGGGGAGGAGGAGGCCTTAATTTGAACATAACAACTCTTGTGTTGTTATGTTCAAAAGTCTTATCTAGTAAGTTTCCCATAGCTCGCTATCTTTAATTCTAGATTGTAAAGGGGTATACACTTCTGGGTGAATTAATTCTGTGTTTTCCTGTTTTCTGTGAAAAAGTTGGGATTTTTTGGTATAGTTTTCAATTTTGTTTTATACTTGCACACATATCATGTTAATGTTGTCCTCTCATTTGGTTTTGATCAGTTGTGTATAATCATAGAGATTTTGTCTAGATTATGTTACTATATTTTATGTTATTCTGTTACGTTGAAGTTATATGTACCTCAAGTCATTATAGTTACATTGTTGATATGGTGAGATTGCTATCATATCACTGTGTCATTTCCATTACGTTCATCTAATTTCCAATGGAGATGTCTGGTCAGAAGTGGTTTGTTTGGTTTAGTTGCTGGGCCCTCCTTGGATATTGGTGCTTCATGTGTAGTAGAATAACTTAGGGTAGGTCCCTTTTGCTAGATTTGGTCAGGGCAATAAAGAGAGATGTAATGCTTATGTTATTGCTCCACTCTCTCTCTCTGTAAAATTGTGTGGTGTGAGATGGTATCATGTTTGTTTTGGAGAAATGCCAGAGACCAATAACCTTGAAAGGTATTGGGAATAAAGATATCTGCTTTTTTCAAAATTCTGTGTAGGTGTCGTAGTATGGCACCATTTGCTGGTTAGGAAGTCATCTGACCTCATTTTAGTGATGTTGTTCACTGTGTTTTTTTAGTCTTTGAGACCAGTGACTCCACAGGGACTTTGTTTTGGTAAATTTGTCACCAGTCTCTACTTCTATGTTCCAGAGTAGTATGTGTTATCTGATAGCCAGGGGTTTGAAACTTTTTCTTTAAGAATATTGTACTGACTGGATTTCCGAATGATGGGGTTCTAGGCTATAGGAACTTTAATATTTGCTTCTATTTACAATAAGTGACACAAAAGATTGGTAAAGACACCAATTTGGAGATGGAGAGGCAAGGCTGAAGGGGAGGAGGAGGCCTTCATTTGAACATAACAATAATTGTGTTGTTATGTTCAAAAGTCTTACCTAGTAAATTTCCCATAGCTCGCTATCTCTTTGCCCATATTTTTTACGTACCCACTATCTGACCAATATAATAGAAGTGGCATTATTTTCTCAGCTAATATTCCATGAGCTGTTTTACAAATGGTTAGAGACATATATGAAAATTGTGCTTAAAGCCAATGCCTGTAGTGGTGCCATAGGTTTATAGATAAAGAACCCGGACTGAAGCAGATTAGTAGAGCTTATGTGTGATGATAAATTGTGTCGATTTAGGATATCCAAGCCTTGTTTGTTTTCCAATATGTAGCTATCATGTGTGTTACTAAAGAATCAATACATTTTGTATCTGTAGGGCTATAAAAAAAGTAAGATTATAAAGGGGTGTACTCTTCTGGCTAAATGAATTAATCTGCATTTTCCTGTTTACTGTAAAAAAGTTGAGATTTTTGGTATAGTTTTCAATTTTGTTTTAAACTTGCACACAAATCATGTTAATGTTGACCTCTCATTTGCTTTTGATTGGTTGTGTATAATCAAGGAGATTTTATCTAGATTTTTTAAATTATATTTGTATATGTTATTCTGTTACGTTGAAGCTAGATGTACCTCAAATAATGATGGTCACATTGGTAATATGATAAAATTGCTATCAAGTCACTGTGTAATTTCAATTTTTTTCACCTAATTTCCAATGGAGGTGTATGGTCAGAAGTGGTTTGTTTGGTTCAGTTATTGGGCCCTTCTTGGATATTGGTGGTGCATGTGTAGTGCAATAATTTAGGGTAGGTCCCTTTAGCTGGATTTGTTCAGAGCAATAAAGAGAGTTGTAATGCTTAAGTTATTGCTCCTCTCTCAGGATACAATTGTGTGGTCTGAGATGGTATCACGTTTGTTTTGGAGAAATGCCCGAGACCAATAAACTTGGAAGGTATTGGGAATAGAGACGTGCTTTTTTCAAAATTCCATGTAGGTGTCGTGGTATGGCCCCATTTGCTTGTTAGGAAGTCATATGAGTTTATTTTACATGATGGTGTTCACTATGTTATTTTAGTCTTTGAAACTAGTGACTCCATAGGGACTTGGTTTTGGTAAATTTGCCACCAGTCTGTACTTATTTGTCCCAGAGTAGTATGTGATATCTGATAGGCAGGGATTTGAAACTATTTTTTCAAGAATTCTGGACTGACTGGTTTCCTGGATGATGAGGTCTTAGGCTATGGAAACTTTACTGTTTGCTGCTTTTAATAATAAGTAACGCAAAGGATTGGTAAAGACACCAATTTTGGAGATGGAGAGGCAAGGCTGAAGGGGAGGAGGAGGCCTTAATTTGAACATAACAACTCTTGTGTTGTTATGCTCAAAAGTCTTATCTAGTAAGTTTCCCATAGCTCGCTATCTTTAATTCTAGATTGTAAAGGGGTATACACTTCTGGGTGAATTAATTCTGTGTTTTCCTGTTTTCTGTGAAAAAGTTGGGATTTTTTGGTATAGTTTTCAATTTTGTTTTATACTTGCACACATATCATGTTAATGTTGTCCTCTCATTTGGGTTTGATCAGTTGTGTATAATCATAGAGATTTTATCTAGATTATGTTACTATATTTTATGTTATTCTGTTACGTTGAAGTTATATGTACCTCAAGTCATTATAGTTACATTGTTGATATGGTGAGATTGCTATCATATCACTGTGTCATTTCCATTACGTTCATCTAATTTCCAATGGAGATGTCTGGTCAGAAGTGGTTTGTTTGGTTTAGTTGCTGGGCCCTCCTTGGATATTGGTGCTTCATGTGTAGTAGAATAACTTAGGGTAGGTCCCTTTTGCTAGATTTGGTCAGGGCAATAAAGAGAGATGTAATGCTTATGTTATTGCTCCACTCTCTCTCTCTGTAAAATTGTGTGGTGTGAGATGGTATCATGTTTGTTTTGGAGAAATGCCAGAGACCAATAACCTTGAAAGGTATTGGGAATAAAGATATCTGCTTTTTTCAAAATTCTGTGTAGGTGTCGTAGTATGGCACCATTTGCTGGTTAGGAAGTCATCTGACCTCATTTTAGTGATGTTGTTCACTGTGTTTTTTTAGTCTTTGAGACCAGTGACTCCACAGGGACTTTGTTTTGGTAAATTTGTCACCAGTCTCTACTTCTATGTTCCAGAGTAGTATGTGATATCTGATAGCCAGGGGTTTGAAACTTTTTCTTTAAGAATATTGTACTGACTGGATTTCCGAATGATGGGGTTCTAGGCTATAGGAACTTTAATATTTGCTTCTATTTACAATAAGTGACACAAAAGATTGGTAAAGACACCAATTTGGAGATGGAGAGGCAAGGCTGAAGGGGAGGAGGAGGCCTTTATTTGAACATAACAATAATTGTGTTGTTATGTTCAAAAGTCTTCCCTACTAAATTTCCCATAGCTCGCTATCTCTTTGCCCATATTTTTTACGTACCCACTATCTGACCAATATAATAGAAGTGGCATTATTTTCTCAGCTAATATTCCATGAGCTGTTTTACAAATGGTTAGAGACACATATGAAAATTGTGCTTAAAGCCAATGCCTGTAGTGGTGCCATAGGTTTATAGATAAAGAACCCGGACTGAAGCAGATTAGTAGAGCTTATGTGTGATGATAAATTGTGTCGATTTAGGATATCCAAGCCTTGTTTGTTTTCCAATATGTAGCTATCATGTGTGTTACTAAAGAATCAATACATTTTGTATCTGTAGGGCTATAAAAAAAGTAAGATTATAAAGGGGTGTACTCTTCTGGCTAAATCAATTAATCTGCATTTTCCTGTTTACTGTAAAAAAGTTGAGATTTTTGGTATAGTTTTCAATTTTGTTTTAAACTTGCACACAAATCATGTTAATGTTGACCTCTCATTTGCTTTTGATTGGTTGTGTATAATCAAGGAGATTTTATCTAGATTTTTTAAATTATATTTGTATATGTTATTCTGTTACGTTGAAGCTAGATGTACCTCAAATAATGATGGTCACATTGGTAATATGATAAAATTGCTATCAAGTCACTGTGTAATTTCAATTTTTTTCACCTAATTTCCAATGGAGGTGTATGGTCAGAAGTGGTTTGTTTGGTTCAGTTATTGGGCCCTTCTTGGATATTGGTGGTGCATGTGTAGTGCAATAATTTAGGGTAGGTCCCTTTAGCTGGATTTGTTCAGAGCAATAAAGAGAGTTGTAATGCTTAAGTTATTGCTCCTCTCTCAGGATACAATTGTGTGGTCTGAGATGGTATCACGTTTGTTTTGGAGAAATGCCCGAGACCAATAAACTTGGAAGGTATTGGGAATAGAGACGTGCTTTTTTCAAAATTCCATGTAGGTGTCGTGGTATGGCCCCATTTGCTTGTTAGGAAGTCATATGAGTTTATTTTACATGATGGTGTTCACTATGTTATTTTAGTCTTTGAAACTAGTGACTCCATAGGGACTTGGTTTTGGTAAATTTGCCACCAGTCTGTACTTATTTGTCCCAGAGTAGTATGTGATATCTGATAGGCAGGGATTTGAAACTATTTTTTCAAGAATTCTGGACTGACTGGTTTCCTGGATGATGAGGTCTTAGGCTATGGAAACTTTACTGTTTGCTGCTTTTAATAATAAGTAACGCAAAGGATTGGTAAAGACACCAATTTTGGAGATGGAGAGGCAAGGCTGAAGGGGAGGAGGAGGCCTTATTTTGAACATAACAACTCTTGTGTTGTTATGTTCAAAAGTCTTATCTAGTAAGTTTCCCATAGCTCGCTATCTTTAATTCTAGATTGTAAAGGGGTATACACTTCTGGGTGAATTAATTCTGTGTTTTCCTGTTTTCTGTGAAAAAGTTGGGATTTTTTGGTATAGTTTTCAATTTTGTTTTATACTTGCACACATATCATGTTAATGTTGTCCTCTCATTTGGTTTTGATCAGTTGTGTATAATCATAGAGATTTTGTCTAGATTATGTTACTATATTTTATGTTATTCTGTTACGTTGAAGTTATATGTACCTCAAGTCATTATAGTTACATTGTTGATATGGTGAGATTGCTATCATATCACTGTGTCATTTCCATTACGTTCATCTAATTTCCAATGGAGATGTCTGGTCAGAAGTGGTTTGTTTGGTTTATTTGCTGGGCCCTCCTTGGATATTGGTGCTTCATGTGTAGTAGAATAACTTAGGGTAGGTCCCTTTTGCTAGATTTGGTCAGGGCAATAAAGAGAGATGTAATGCTTATGTTATTGCTCCACTCTCTCTCTCTGTAAAATTGTGTGGTGTGAGATGGTATCATGTTTGTTTTGGAGAAATGCCAGAGACCAATAACCTTGAAAGGTATTGGGAATAAAGATATCTGCTTTTTTCAAAATTCTGTGTAGGTGTCGTAGTATGGCACCATTTGCTGGTTAGGAAGTCATCTGACCTCATTTTAGTGATGTTGTTCACTGTGTTTTTTTAGTCTTTGAGACCAGTGACTCCACAGGGACTTTGTTTTGGTAAATTTGTCACCAGTCTCTACTTCTATGTTCCAGAGTAGTATGTGTTATCTGATAGCCAGGGGTTTGAAACTTTTTCTTTAAGAATATTGTACTGACTGGATTTCCGAATGATGGGGTTCTAGGCTATAGGAACTTTAATATTTGCTGCTATTTACAATAAGTGACACAAAAGATTGGTAAAGACACCAATTTGGAGATGGAGAGGCAAGGCTGAAGGGGAGGAGGAGGCCTTCATTTGAACATAACAATAATTGTGTTGTTATGTTCAAAAGTCTTACCTAGTAAATTTCCCATAGCTCGCTATCTCTTTGCCCATATTTTTTACGTACCCACTATCTGACCAATATAATAGAAGTGGCATTATTTTCTCAGCTAATATTCCATGAGCTGTTTTACAAATGGTTAGAGACATATATGAAAATTGTGCTTAAAGCCAGTGGCGTAACTACCGCGGTAGCAGCAGTAGCGGCTGCTACGGGGCCCGGGGCTTGAGGGGGCCCCTGCCGCCAGCCGACACGCCCTCCCAAATGCCCGGTGGCGCCGCTAGCAGCCGTTATGGCTGCTACAGGGGTAGCACCGCTACTGTGGGGCCCGCGCCGCCGAGCCTTACACAGGCACTCTCATGCCTGTAGGTGTCGCTAGCACCGGAGGGGGCCCCGGTGCTAGCGGCAGCCAAATACATGTATTAGCGCTGAATGGCCGGGCATGTTCCGTGCCTGACCATCCAGTGCCTTACAATGACACTGATTGGCTAGCGGCGCGATGACATCATCGCGCCGCTTCCATGCTTGGAAGGTGCTGATTGGCGGGGCAAGTCATTCTGCCCCGCCAATCAGCGTCATTGAAGGACGCTCATTCAGCTCCTGCAGACATGCTCAGAAGAGAGCATGTCTGCATCGCCAGTGAACAGCGTGGGAACCGGAGAATGTGAGTATGTCAACTTTATATATTTTTTTCCTCAGAAAAATGTGAATGGCATTATCTATAGTGGGGGGGGGGGTCTATCTACAGGGGGGGGGGGTCGTCTTTATGTGGGCTATTATATATAGGGGGGTCTATATGTGGGGCAGTAGCTACAGGGGGGTCTATATGTGGGGCAGTAGCTACAGGGGGGTCTATATGTGGGGGTGTGGGCCACTATCTACAGGGGGGTCTATATGTGGGGCAGTATATGTGAGACACTATACAGGGGTGGGCTATATGTAGAGCACTATCTATAGGGGAGCTATTTTTTAGGGTACTTTCTATAGGGGTGGGCTATGTGTGGGACACTATATACAGGGGTGGGTTACCTGTGGGGCACTAGCAACAGGGTGGCTATATGTAGTGCACAGTCTACAGGGGTGGGCTATATGTGGGACAATATCTACAGAGGTGGGCTATACGTGGAGCACTAACTATAGGGGAAGCTATATGTAGGGCAGCACGGTGGCTCAGTGGTTAGCACTATTGCCTTGCAGCTCTGGAGTCCATATGTGGGCACTATCTACAGGGGCTTCTATGTAGGTCACTATCTACAGGGGGCACTATCTACAGGGGGCACTATCTACAGGGGGCACGGTGTGTGTGTGTGTGTGTGTGTGTGTGTGTGTGTGAGACAGTTATATTTAGATGTGTTGAGAATTGTAACTTTGTTTACAGGTGCAGAAATGTTTTAAAAGTGAGAAGCTGAAGACATCTAAACGGAAAACTGCAGAAGTGGGTCATGGCCGGGAGAAATCCATCATAGATGTCTGAACCGGAGGGAGAAGAAAAGAACTAGAATCTGAGACGTCACCGGTGAGTCACTTAATGTAAATGTTTATTCTGCCTCTAATCAGTAATGTAGTCACTGTATGATCTGCAGCGAGATGATGGTGGTATGTTTTTTTTTGTGAAACCGCATCTCCCAGCATATCCTTATCATTGTTTCGGCCATGCTGGGAGCTGTAGTTTTACGCCGTACAAACCTATGCGCAGTGGCGTAAATACCGCTATAGCAGCCGTAGCGACATCTACGGGGCCTGCAGCATGAGGGGGCCTGTGCCACCCGCCGGCACGGCCCCTCCCATGGCCGCAGGCTCCGCTAGCAGCCGCTATGGCTGCTACAGCGCGACGCCACTGAACGGGTTGTTCCTACAAAAGACATGCATCCCCTATCCACAGGACAGGGGATACATGTGGGATCGCTGGGACGCCCAGCGATGAGGAGCACGGGGGACCGAAAGTCCCCCCTAAGTTCTCCATGACAAACCTCGGACTTCCGGTGTCTGTGTCGGCAGCTCCATGGAAATGACTTGCGCACCGGTCGTGCTTGTGCGCATGCGTGACCAGCGCTCCTTTCATTTTTATTGAACTGCGCAGACGCCGGAAGTCAGAGGTTAGTCATGGAGAACTTCGGGGGACTTTCGGTCCCCCGTTCTCCTTATCGCTGCCAGCGATCACACATGTATCCCCTATCCTGTGGATAGGGGATGCATGTCTTTTGTAGGACAAACTATAGGCCGTTTTTTTTTGGGGGGGGTCTGTATGGCGTAATCTACAGAGGGGGCTGTATGGCGTTATCTACAGGGGGGTCTGTATGGTGTTATCTACAGGAGGGTTCTGTATGGCGTTATCTACAGGTGGGGCTGTATGGCGTTATCTACAGGGGGGCTGTATGGCGTTATCTACAGAGGGGGCTGTATGGCGTTATCTACAGAGGGGGCTGTATGGCGTTATCTACAGGGGGCTGTGTATTGTGCTATCTATAGGGGGCGCTGTGTGGTGGAATCTATAGGGAGGCACTATCTACAAGGGGGGGGGGGGTTGTGTGATACCCAGCAGAGGGGGGGGGGCCCAGTCAAAAGTTTGCTATGGGGCCCAGTCTTTCCTAGTTACGCCCCTGCTTAAAGCCAATGCCTGTAGTGGTGCCATAGGTTTATAGATAAAGAACCCGGACTGAAGCAGATTAGTAGAGCTTATGTGTGATGATAAATTGTGTCGATTTCGGATATCCAGGCCTTGTTTGTTTTCCAATATGTAGCTATCATGTGTGTTACTAAAGAATCAATACATTTTGTATCTGTAGGGCTATAAAAAAAGTAAGATTATAAAGGGGTGTACTCTTCTGGCTAAATGAATTAATCTGCATTTTCCTGTTTACTGTAAAAAAGTTGAGATTTTTGGTATAGTTTTCAATTTTGTTTTAAACTTGCACACAAATCATGTTAATGTTGACCTCTCATTTGCTTTTGATTGGTTGTGTATAATCAAGGAGATTTTATCTAGATTTTTTAAATTATATTTGTATATGTTATTCTGTTACGTTGAAGTTAGATGTACCTCAAATAATGATGGTCACATTGGTAATATGATAAAATTGCTATCAAGTCACTGTAATTTCAATTTTTTTCACCTAATTTCCAATGGAGGTGTATGGTCAGAAGTGGTTTGTTTGGTTCAGTTATTGGGCCCTTCTTGGATATTGGTGCTGCATGTGTAGTGCAATAATTTAGGGTAGGTCCCTTTATCTGGATTTGTTCAGAGCAATAAAGAGAGTTGTAATGCTTAAGTTATTGCTCCTCTCTCAGGATACAATTGTGTGGTCTGAGATAGTATCATGTTTGTTTTGGAGAAATGCCCGAGACCAATAAACTTGGAAGGTATTGGGAATAGAGACGTGCTTTTTTCAAAATTCCATGTAGGTGTCGTGGTATGGCACCATTTGCTTGTTAGGAAGTCATATGAGTTTATTTTATATGATGGTGTTCACTATGTTATTTTAGTCTTTGAAACCAGTGACTCCATAGGGACTTGGTTTTGGTAAATTTGCCACCAGTCTGTACTTATTTGTCCCAGATTAGACAGGATGTCTCACAGGACAAATACGTATAAAGGTGGGAAAAACACTCAACCACCCATGTGGAAAATTAGAGATAAGGACTCTAACAATATATGATAAACCGGAGAAACAGAGTCCATATATATCAATGTATGAAACAACTAAATATCTTTATTGAAGAACAGGAATAAAATACATTAAATGACATAGACAGAGAATCTAAAAATAATCCTTATACGGATCACAGATCTATACATTGAGTCTATATATATATATTGGAAAACACTGATGGTATACACAGTTACTGTGACTCAATATGACTCCAACATGGGGTGCATCAACATAGGGATGGTTTCAAAGTATGAATTGTGTGAAAAAAGACAATATGCCTAACTCTGAAAAGGTCTGTGGTGACTAGAAAGTAAGTAATTATTGCCTGAAAAAATGGCAAAAAAGCCAAATGTAGATCCAGAGTATGCACTTACCCATGTATGGGAGGTGGAGTGTGACCCAGCAGTATAGGATAGCGCCCCGACGCGCGTTTCGCCCGTAGCTTTCTCAAGGGGACTTGGTTTTGGTAAATTTGCCACCAGTGTCTACTTATTTGTCCCAGAGTAGTATGTGATATCTGATAGGCAGGGATTTGAAACTATTTTTTAAGAATTCTGGACTGACTGGTTTCCTGGATGATGAGGTCCTATCCTATGGAAACTTTACTGTTTGCTGCTTTTAATAATAAGTAACGCAAAGGATTGGTAAAGACACCAATTTTGGAGATGGAGAGGCAAGGCTGAAGGGGAGGAGGAGGCCTTAATTTGAACATAACAACTCTTGTGTTGTTATGTTCAAAAGTCTTATCTAGTAAGTTTCCCATAGCTCGCTATCTTTAATTCTAGATTGTAAAGGGGTATACACTTCTGGGTGAATTAATTCTGTGTTTTCCTGTTTTCTGTGAAAAAGTTGGGATTTTTTGGTATAGTTTTCAATTTTGTTTTATACTTGCACACATTTCATGTTAATGTTGTCCTCTCATTTGGGTTTGATCAGTTGTGTATAATCATAGAGATTTTATCTAGATTATGTTACTATATTTTATGTTATTCTGTTACGTTGAAGTTATATGTACCTCAAGTCATTATAGTTACATTGTTGATATGGTGAGATTGCTATCATATCACTGTGTCATTTCCATTACGTTCACCTAATTTGCAATGGAGATGTCTGGTCAGAAGTGGTTTTTTGGTTTAGTTGCTGGGCCCTCCTTGGATATTGGTGCTTCATGTGTAGTAGAATAACTTAGGGTAGGGGTATAGTTAGCATTTTGACCAAACAGGTTTTTCGCTAAATATATTGGAATTAGTCTGTAAAAATGAAAATCTACTTTTTTTCTGAAAAAACAGAAATTTGTAACATTTACGAGGAATAATGAAGAAAATCACCCCAACATTTGTAAAGCAATGTCTCCTGATTACAGCAATATCCCATATGTGGTAATAAACTGCTGATTGGACCCACAGCAGGGCTCAGAAGAGAAGGAGTGCCATTTGGATTGTGGAGCACAGATTTTGCTGGATTGGTTTTCGGTGCCATGTCGCGTTTGCAACGCCCTGGAGAGACCAAAACAGGGAAAACCCCACAAAAGTGACCCCATTTTGGAAACTACACCTCTCAAGGAATTTATCTAGGGGTATAGTTAGCATTTTGACCACACAGGTTTTTTGCAGAATTTAGTGGAATTAGGCAGTGAAAATGAAAATCAACTTTTTTTCTGAAAAAGCATAGAAATGTTACATTTTTACAAGGAATAAAGGAAAAAAGAACCACAACATTTGTAAAGCATTTTCTCCTGATTACGGCAATATCCCATATGTGGTAATAAACTGCTGATTGGACCCATGGCAGCGCTCAGAAGAGAAGTAGCGCCATTTGGATTTTGGAGCACGGATTTTGCTGGATTGTTTTTCGGTGCCATGCCGCCTTTGCAACGCCCTGGAGGGACCAAAACAGTGGAAGCCCCCCAAGTTACCCCATTTTGGAAACACTCCTCAAGGAATTTTTCTAGGGGTATAGTGAGCATTTAGACTCCACGCGTCTTTTGCAGAATTTGTTAGAATTAGGCGGAGAGAATTAATATCACAATTTTTTTCCACTAAAATGTTGAATTTTCTCATTTTCACAAGGGATAAAGGAGAAATAAACAACCAATTTTTGTAAAGCTATTTCTCCCGGGTACGGACATACCCCACATGTGGTCATACATTTTTTTCATTAGAAATGAATTAACCCTTTCAGGACTGATCCATTTTTTGCTTTCTTATTTTCGTTTTTCACTACCCGCCTTCCAAGAGTCATAACTTTTTTCTTTTTCCGTCAGTAGAGTGATGTGAGAGCTTATTTCTTGCGGGAGGAATTGTAGTTTCTATTGATACCATTTAAAGTGCCATAAAAAGTACTGGGAAACTGAGACAAAATAGGAAAATATAGGAATATAGGAAGAAAATCTGATTCAATTTTTTGGGGTTTTCGTTTTTACAGCTTTCGCCATGCGGTAAAAACGAAAACTACAGCGATTTTGGTGGTTTAAATTATTTACGTTTTTTACGGTGTTCACCGTGCGAGTTAAATAATGGTATATTGTAATAGTTCGGCCTTTTACGGACGTAGCGATAACAATTCTGTTTATTTTTTGACATTACTTTTGAAGAAAAATGGGAAAAGGTTTTTTTTTTTAACTAAACTTTTTTCTTTCTCACTACTGATAACTTTAATTCTTCTACACATTTTATTAGTCCCCTTAGGGGACTTGTACCAGCGATCATCGGATCCACGGGTACAATATGCTGCAATACTAATGTATTGCAGTATATTGTTATTTTTACAGACTCCTGTAACAGCGCGATCGCTGTTCCTGTCCGTTAGTCCCGGGTGTCAGCTGTAATACACAGCCGACACCCGCAGCGTATGGAGCGGGCTCAGCACGTGAGCCCGCTCCATACATCAACCCGCGCACCATGACGTGCTATTAAGTCAAAGTGCTCAAAGGGGTTAATGCAAAGCGGATGGTGGGAATATTGCAATTTTCCACTGATATGCCATTTTAGTGCATAATATGTTGTGCCCAGTTTGTGCCACTGAAGATAAATACCTCATAAAATGTTAAACGGGTTCTTCTGGGTATCGCGATGCCATATATGTGGACGCAAACAGCTGTTTGGGCATGCTGCAGAGCTCAGAAGGGAGGCATGCCATTTTGCTTTTGTAGCGCAGATTTTGCTTGTTAGTTTTTCTGTTTTCGGTTTTGCTGGTATTTCAGTTTATAATGTGGGGACATATGTAATCTGTGCGGAGAACATCAGCGCATAATAAGAGGGTATAATAATGCGGTAAAGAAATAATAATTCATAGATGTGTGGCCGATGTCGCACTGATAAATGGTGTCGGATGTTATCTGCACATTTTGCATCGCCATATTCCTGGAAGCCAGAACTTCTTTATTTTTTCACCACCGGAGCTGAGTGAGGGCTTATTTGTTGCGAGACAATCTGTACTTTTCATTGGTACCATTTTGGGGTACATGCGATTTTTTTGATCACTTTTTATTAAATTTTTTTGCAAGCTGGGTGACCAAAAACAAGCAATTCTGACAATGTTTTTTAGTTTATTTTTTGCGGCATTCACCGTGCACTATAAATGACCATTATATTTTATTCTGCGGGTCGGTACGATTACGGCGATACCATATGTATATAGGGTTTTTTTTAAGTTTTGCAGCGTTTGCGCAATAAAATCACTTTTTTATAAAATTATTTATTTTCTGTGTCACCATATTCTGAGCCGTAACTTTTTTATTTTTCAGTCAAATAAGCTGTGTAAGAGCTTGTTTTTTGCAGGACGGGTTCTAGTTTTTATCGGTATTATTTTCGGGTACATGCAAATTTTTGATCACTTTTTATTCTCTATTTTGGGAGGGGTGGTGACCAAAAAATAGCGATTCTGGTGTCGTTTTTTTATTGATTTTTTTGGGGGTGTTCATCGTGCGGAAAAAATAACATTATAGTTTTATAGTTGGGGTCGTTACGAACATGGGGATACCAAATATGTGTACTTTTCTTAACATGTTCATTTTTTTCCTATAATGAAAGACTTATTATAGGGAAAAAATGCAGTGTTTGTTTATTTAACTTTTATTTTTACACTTTTTTTAAAACATTTTTATTCTTTTTTTTACTTTTTTCACTTGTCCCACTAGGGGACACTTAGACTTGCAGCTTTGATCGCTGCTAGAGTACATTACACTACACACGTAGGCTGGAGTGTCAGCTGTCAGGGACAGCTGACCTCCCGGTTCCCGGACACTGTCAGTTAGGACAGTGTGCGCCGGGAACTACTCCGCAATAGTACGTCTGGATGCGGGAACTAACCCCTCTACAGGACGTACTATTGCGGCGCAGAGCGGGAAGAAGTTAATTCTAGATTGTAAAGGGGTATACACTTCTGGGTGAATTAATTCTGTGTTTTCCTGTTTTCTGTGAAAAAGTTGGGATTTTTTGGTATAGTTTTCAATTTTGTTTTATACTTGCACACATTTCATGTTAATGTTGTCCTCTGATTTGGTTTTGATCAGTTGTGTATAATCATAGAGATTTTATCTAGATTATGTTACTATATTTTATGTTATTCTGTTACGTTGAAGTTATATGTACCTCAAGTCATTATAGTTATATTGTTGATATGGTGAGATTGCTATCATATCACTGTGTCATTTCCATTACGTTCATCTAATTTCCAATGGAGATGTCTGGTCAGAAGTGGTTTGTTTGGTTTAGTTGCTGTGCCCTCCTTGGATATTGGTGCTTCATGTGTAGTGGAATAATTTAGGGTATTTCCATTTTGCTGGATTTGGTCAGGGCAATAAAGAGAGATGTAATGCTTATGTTATTGCTCCACTCTCTCTCTGTAAAATTGTGTGGTCTGAGATGGTATCATGTTTGTTTTGGAGAAATGCCAGAGACCAATAACCTTGAAAGGTATTGGGAATAAAGATATCTGCTTTTTTCAAAATTCTGTGTAGGTGTCGTAGTATGGCACCATTTGCTGGTTAGGAAGTCATCTGACCTCATTTTAGTGATGTTGTTCACTGTGTTTTTTTAGTCTTTGAGACCAGTGACTCCACAGGGACTTGGTTTTGGTAAATTTGTCACCAGTCTCTACTTCTATGTTCCAGAGTAGTATGTGATATCTGATAGCCAGGGGTTTGAAACTATTTCTTTAAGAATTTTGTACTGACTGGATTTCCGAATGATGGGGTTATAGGCTATAGGAACTTTAATATGCTTTTAATAATAAGTGACACAAAAGATTGGTAAAGACACCAATTTGGAGATGGAGAGGCAAGGCTGAAGGGAAGGAGGAGGCCTTTATTTGAACATAACAATAATTGTGTTGTTATGTTCAAAAGTCTTACCTAGTAAATTTCCCATAGCTCGCTATCTCTAGCTCGCATAGCTCGCTATTTTTATAGTTTTCAATTTTGTTTTAAACTTGCACACATATCATGTTAATGTTGACCTCTCATTTGCTTTTGATTGGTTGTGTATAATCAAGGAGATTTTATCTCGATTTTTTAAATTATATTTGTATATGTTATTCTGTTACGTTGAAGTTAGATGTACCTCAAATAATGATGGTCACATTGGTAATATGATAAAATTGCTATCAAGTCACTGTGTAATTTCAATTTTTTTCACCTAATTTCCAATGGAGGTGTATGGTCAGAAGTGGTTTGTTTGGTTCAGTTATTGGGCCCTTCTTGGATATTGGTGCTGCATGTGTAGTGGAATAATTTAGGGTATTTCCCTTTAGCTGGATTTGTTCAGAGCAATAAAGAGAGTTGTAATGCTTAAGTTATTGCTCCTCTCTCAGGGTACAATTGTGTGGTCTGAGATGGTATCTGTAGCGCCCATGGCCGCGGGCCGTCGGGTTTACTCACCTCCCGCCGCCAAGGATCTGTGAGTGCTGGCCTCCGTCTCCCTCCTAGGAGATGGCAGCGCTCACTTCCGCTCCGTTCGGCTGGGTCCCATAGGGTGCGCACGCTCGCGCCCGGTCTTAAAGGGCCAGCGCGCACAATTAGAAAATCGTCATCACTATCAACTGCCACGATTTCCTGGTCTATAAGAAGGCCCCTGGCCTTCTAATCTTTGCCTGAGCGTTGTTAGTCTTTCCCAGTCTGTCTCGCAAATGGTCCCTTAGTGTCTCCCGTTTCAGCTGTTACCCGTGCCCTGTTACCGTTCCTGTATTCCGTATTGTTCCTGTGCCTACCAGCGTTCAAGTGTCTTTCGCCACGTCAAGTGTCACCTGCCACGTCAAGTGCCATCTGCCACGTCAAGTGTCTTCTGCCACGTCAAGTGTCTTCTGCCACGTCTAGTGTCATCTGCCACGTCAAGTGTCTTCTGCCACGCCAAGTGTCTACCGCTTCATCGGATACTGCCCGCCACGTCTAGCGCCACTTGCCGCACCTGCCTCTATCCGTGCTGAAGCCACAGCCACCGCCCGGACTATTTCAGGTACCCAAGCATTACTGTCTGGCTTTTACTTCCGCATAGACTGTGACCTGGTCAGCTGCCTCCCCGCTACGGCGGAGCGGCCTAGTGGGTCCACATACCCTGTGCTCGTGACAGTACGCTCAGGTCATGGAACCCGCTGGCCAGCTCAAGACCCCAGTACAGAAGATTCAGACAGAGATGCATGACCTACGCAGACGTCAGGATCAACTCCTTGAGGCGGTGAATTCTTTCCTGGTCCGCCTGGATCTACTCGCTGTTCCACCACCGGATCTTCCTCCTGAAGCGGTTGCCGTACCACTGCCTGTTGCTCCCCCTGTTTGTTCCAGATCCTCAGCTCCTCTGCCTCTTCCTCCTCACTACGACGGTGATCCCAGAGCATGTAGAGGATTTCTCAATCAATGCACGGTGCATTTTAGGCTGCGGCCTCATCTCTTCCCCTCTGAGGAGGCCAAAGTGGCATTTATTATCTCCATCCTCGCTGGCAAGTCCCTCGCATGGGCGAACCCAATCTTGGAGCAACAAGGACCTGTATCCTCGGACCTAGCCTTGTTCCTGCAGTCCTTTCGTGCCGTGTTCGAGGAGCCGGGTCGAACATCCTCTGCCGCAGCCACTCTGTTGACCCTCAAGCAAGAACGCTCCACAGTAGGGGAGTATGCGATCTCCTTCCGTACCCTAGCAGCCGAGCTGTTATGGAACAATGAGGCACTGGTGGCGACCTTCTGGCAGGGACTCTCCTCTCACATCAAGGACGAGCTGGCAGCCCGCGACCTTCCTTCTACCTTGGATGCCCTCATCCTGTTAGCTACCCGGGTTGATATGAGAATCCGGGAGCGCTCTCAAGAGGTTCGTCAGGAGAGCCGGGCCCACAGACCAGCACCCTCTGCCCAGAGACCACTATTGTCCACTCCTAGTGCGCTACCTGAGGAACCCATGCAGGTAGACAGAGTCCGGTTATCTGAACAGGAGAAGCAGCGCAGACGCTCCTCTGGACTTTGTATGTATTGTGGCCTCAAGGGTCATTTTGTGCGCCAATACCCACAGATACCGGGAAACTCCAGTACCTAGGGTTGGTCGGAGAGGCAACTCTAGGTGGAACGTCTCCAAACGTTAAAACCTCTTCCAAATTATCGATATCTGTGGCCATCGTCATCGGACAGACATCATATCCTTCCTCCGCCTATCTTGACTCTGGAGCAGATGCCTCTGTGAATGGTCTACCGTTGCCTGATCAGATCATGCTCATCACAGAGCCGTTGACACTACGGGTTGGAGCTCTTCACTCAGAACAGATCACCTTCCTGGTACTACCCAAGGCTATCAATCTTTTCCTGCTGGGTCTGCCATGGCTCCGTCTACACGCCCCGACACTCGACTGGAGTTCTGGAGAAGTTCTTCAATGGGGTTCCAGTTGCCATAGCCATTGCCTGTCACAAGTCCGTCCAGTTGTGCCCCCTCTGCCTCAGTCACTCTTCGATCTACCTTCTCAGTATGCCAGTTTTGCGAATGTCTTTTGCAAACGAGAGGCTGAGACGTTACCTCCACATCGGAATTATGACTGTCCCATTAAACTGGTTCCCAATGCTTCTCTTCCCCGTGGACGAGTATATCCTCTCTCCTTGCCAGAGACTTTATCGATGTCAGCCTATATCAAGGAGAACTTGGAGAGGGGTTTTATTCGAAAATCTTCCTCCCCGGCCGGGGCAGGCTTCTTCGTCGTTGAAAAGAGAGATGATCTCTCTGACCCTGCATTGACTACCGTGGTCTCAATCAGATCGCGGTCAAGAACAAATACCCGTTGCCACTCATTTCCGAGCTGTTTGATCGCATACGAGGAGCCAAAATTTTTTCCAAGCTAGATCTGCGGGGGGCCTATAATCTAATCCGGATTCGCCGGGGTGACGAATGGAAGACAGCATTTAACACCCGCGATGGGCACTACGAATACCTAGTGATGCCCTTCGGACTGTGTAACGCTCCCGCAGTATTTCAGGAGTTCGTTAATGATATCTTCCGAGATCTCCTCTATATGTGTGTTGTAGTTTATCTCGATGATATTCTAATTTTCTCCCCAGATCTGATGACCCATCGGAGGCATGTTCGTCAAGTTCTTCTGCGACTCAGAGAGAATCGCTTGTATGCCAAGTTAGAGAAATGCACCTTTGAAAAGAGGTCTTTGCCCTTCCTGGGCTATGTAATCTCGGTTCAAGGCCTTAAGATGGACCCTGAGAAGTTAAAGTCTATCCTGGAATGGCCACGTCCTCAAGGCCTAAGGGCCATACAGCGGTTCCTGGGTTTCGCCAATTTCTACAGGCAGTTTATTCCGAACTTTTCTTCTCTGACGGCCCCCATCTCTACCCTTACCAAGAAGGGTGTGAAGGCCAAGGTATGGACTCCAGAGGCAGAGTCCGCATTCATTAGCCTCAAGAAAGCCTTCACTTCAGCTTCGATCCTCCATCACCCTGACGTATCTCGGCAGTTCTCACTAGAAGTGGACGCTTCCTCTGTTGGTGCAGGCGCACACTTCTGTTCCAGAGGAGCTCCAAAGGAAAGGCAGTTGTCTGTGGCTACTACTCAAGACTGTTTTCCTCTGCTGAGCGCAATTACTCCATTGGAGATCGGGAGCTACTGGCTATCAAATTGGCCCTGGAGGAGTTGGAACATCTTCTGGAGGGCGCTGCTCACCCCATCCTGATCTTCACCGACCACAAGAATCTTACTTACCTTCAGTCCACTCAAAGACAGAATCCTCGTCAAGCCAGGTGGTCACTATTCTTCACCCGTTTCCAATTTCTGCTCCACTACCGTCCCGCTGACAAGAATGTGAGGGCCGATGTGCCTTGTCCAGATCATTTGAGATGGAAGACACGGTGGAGTCCCTTCAGACGATCATAGACCCATCCTGCGTTGTCACCGCCAATCCTCTGCAGCTTAGAAATATCCCTCCGGGGAGAACTTTTGTTCGGTTGGCAGACAGAAAAAGAATTCTCCGCTGGGGACACAGTTCTAAACTAGCTGGGCACGCCGGTGTCCGTAAAACCCAAGACCTGATCGCTCGTCACTTCTGGTGGCCCACGCTACCTAAGGATGTTCTGGACTTTGTCTCTGCTTGCACGGTCTGTGCCTCTAATAAAGTGACTCATTCCAAGCCTGCCGGCCTGCTTCAGCCTCTGCCTGTACCCAGTGCCCCCTGGATGCACATCGCTATGGACTTCGTCACAGACCTTCCTCTCTCAGCAGGATGCAACATGGTGGTCTGGGTGGTGGTGGACCGGTTCTCTAAGATGGCACATTTTATCCCGCTGCTCCTCGACTGGCGAGTCTCTTCATTCAGCATATCTTTCGCTTGCATGGCTTGCCTCTTCACATTGTGTCCGACCGGGGGGTTCAGTTTACCTCTAAGTTCTGGAGAGCCCTCTGTAAACTCCTGGATGTGAGTTTGGACTTTTCCTCTGCCTATCACCCCCAGTCCAATGGGCAAGTTGAGAGGATCAACCAGATCATGGAAAATTATCTCCGCCACTTCATCTCTTCACAGCACGATAACTGGGTACAGCTTCTTCCATGGGCCGAGTTTTCCTACAACAACCACACAAGTGAGTCCACCACTTCCACTCCGTTTCACATCGTGTACAGTCAACATCCCAGAGTTCCTCTTCCTGTATCAACTTCATCTCAGGTACCCGCTGCTGACTCTGCATATGGGGACTTCCTGCAAATCTGGCAACAGACCCGGTCCTCTATTTTGCTGGCGGTAGATCGCATGAAGCGAAAGGCAGACAACAAGAGAAGAGAGCCACCTGAGTATCTTCCTAAAACTAAGGTCTGGCTGTCCTCTCGTAACATTCGCTTGAGGGTGCCTTCATACAAGTTTGCTACCAGGTTCCTTGGTCCTTTCGAGATCCTGCAACAAATTAACCCTGTCTCCTATAAGCTGCGGCTGCCCCCTACCCTCAGGATCCCTAACTCCTTCCATAAGTCCCTCCTGAAACCAGTGGTCCTGAACCGCTACAGCAAGACTTCTAGTTCCACAGTTGCTCCCAGCGGTCCTTCTGATGTATTCGAGGTAAAGGAGATCCTGGACCGCAAGAGGGTAGGAGGAAGGACTTTCTATTTGGTGGACTGGAGAGGATTAGGTCCTGAGGAGAGGTCCTGGGAGCCAGAAGAGAACCTCAGCGCCCCTACTCTTATTAAAAAGTTCCTCTCTCACTCTGGCCCCAAGAAGAGGGGACGTAAGAGGGGGGATACTGTAGTGCCCATGGCCACGGGCCGTCGGGTTTACTCACCTCCCGATGCCCGCAGCAATGGATCTGTGAGCACTGGCCTCCGTCTCCCTCCTAGGAGATGCCAGCGCTCACTTCCGCTCCGTTCAGCTGGGTCCCATAGGGAGCGTGCACGCTCGTGCCCGGCCTTAAGGGGCCAGCGCGCGCAATTAGGAAATCGTCGTCACTATCAACTGCCACGATCTCCTGGTCTACAAGAAGGCCCCTGGCCTTCTAATCTTTGCCTGAGCGTTGTTAGTCTTTCCCAGTCTGTCTCGCAAATGGTCCCTTAGTGTCTCCCGTTCCAGCTGTTACCCATGCCCTGTTACCGTTCCTGTATTCCGTATTGTTCCTGTGCCTACCAGCGTTCAAGTGTCTTCCGCCACGTCAAGTGTCATCTACCACGACAAGTGTCATCTGCCACGTCAAGTGCCATCTGCCACGTCAAGTGCCATCTGCCACGTCAAGTGTCTTCTGCCACGTCAAGTGTCTTCTGCCACATCTAGTGTCATCTGCCACGTCAAGTGTCTTCTGCCACGCCAAGTGTCTACCGCTTCATCGGATACTGCCCGCCACGTCTGGCGCCACTTGCCGCACCTGCCTCCATACGTGCTGAAGCCACAGCCACCGACCGGACTATTTCAGGTACCCAAGCATTACTGTCTGCCTTTTACTTCCGCATAGACTGTGACCTGGTCAGCTGCCTCCCCGCTACGGCAGAACGGCCTGGTGGGTCCACATACCCTGTGCTCGTGACAGTATCATGTTTGTTTTGGAGAAATGCCCGAGACCAATAAACTTGGAAGGTATTGGGAATAGAGACGTGCTTTTTTCAAAATTCCATGTAGGTGTCGTGGTATGGCACCATTTGCTTGTTAGGAAGTCATATGAGTTTATTTTACATGATGGTGTTCACTATGTTATTTTAGTCTTTGAAACCAGTGACTCCATAGAGACTTGGTTTTGGTAAATTTGCCACCAGTCTGTACTTATTTGTCCCAGAGTAGTATGTGATATCTGATAGGCAGGGATTTGAAACAATTTTTTTAAGAATTCTGGATTGACTGGTTTCCTGGATGATGAGGTCCTAGGCTATGGGAACTTTACTGTTTGCTGCTTTTAATAATAAGTAACGCAAAGGATTGGTAAAGACACCAATTTTGGAGATGGAGAGGCAAGGCTGAAGGGGAGGAGGAGGCCTTAATTTGAACATAACAACTCTTGTGTTATGTTCAAAAGTCTTATCTAGTAAGTTTCCCATAGCTCGCTATCTTTAATTCTAGATTGTAAAAGGGTATACATTTCTGGGTGAATTAATTCTGTGTTTTCCTGTTTTCTGTGAAAAAGTTGGGATTTTTTGGTATAGTTTTCAATTTTGTTTTATACTTGCACGCATTTCATGTAAATCTTGTCCTCTCATTTGGTTTTGATCAGTTGTGTATAATCATAGAGATTTTACCTAGATTATGTTACTATATTTTATGTTATTCTGTTACGTTGAAGTTATCTGTACCTCAAGTCATTATAGTTACATTGTTGATATGGTGAGATTGCTATCATATCACTGTGTCATTTCCATTACGTTCATCTAATTTCCAATGGAGGTGTATGGTCAGAAGTGGTTTGTTTGGTTCAGTTATTGGGCCCTTCTTGAATATTGGTGCTTAATGTGTAGTAGAATAACTTAGGGTAGGTCCCTTTTGCTGGATTTGGTCAGGGCAATAAAGAGAGATGTAATGCTTATGTTATTGCTCCACTCTCTCTCTCTCTGTAAAATTGTGTGGTCTGAGATGGTATCATGTTTGTTTTGGAGAAATGCCAGAGACCAATAACCTTGAAAGATAATGGGAATAAAGATATCTGCTTTTTTCAAAATTCTGTGTAGGTGTCGTAGTATGGCACTATTTGCTGGTTAGGAAGTCATCTGACCTCATTTTAGTGATGTTGTTCACTGTGTTTTATTAGTCTTTGAGACCAGTGACTCCACAGGGACTTGGTTTTGGTAAATTTGTCACCAGTCTCTATTTAAGAATTTTGTACTGACTGGATTTCCGAATGATGGGGTTCTAGGCTATAGGAACTTTAATATTTGCTGCTATTTACAATAAGTGACACAAAAGATTGGTAAAGACACCAATTTGGAGATGGAGAGGCAAGGCTGAAGGGGAGGAGGAGGCCTTAATTTGAACATAACAACTCTTCTGTTGTTATGTTCAAAAGTCTTATCTAGTAAGTTTCCCATAGCTCGCTATCTTTAATTCTAGATTGTAAAAGGGTATACATTTCTGGGTGAATTAATTCTGTGTTTTCCTGTTTTCTGTGAAAAAGTTGGGATTTTTTGGTATAGTTTTCAATTTTGTTTTATACTTGCACGCATTTCATGTAAATGTTGTCCTCTCATTTGGTTTTGATCAGTTGTGTATAATCATAGAGATTTTACCTAGATTATGTTACTATATTTTATGTTATTCTGTTACGTTGAAGTTATATGTACCTCAAGTCATTATAGTTACATTGTTGATATCGTGAGATTGCTATCATATCACTGTGTCATTTCCATTACGTTCATCTAATTTCCAATGGAGGTGTATGGTCAGAAGTGGTTTGTTTGGTTCAGTTATTGGGCCCTTCTTGGATATTGGTGCTTAATGTGTAGTAGAATAACTTAGGGTAGGTCCCTTTTGCTGGATTTGGTCAGGGCAATAAAGAGAGATGTAATGCTTATGTTATTGCTCCACTCTCGCTCTCTGTAAAATTGTGTGGTCTGAGATGGTATCATTTTTGTTTTGGAGAAATGCCAGAGACAAATAACCTTGAAAGGTATTGGGAATAAAGATATCTGCTTTTTTCAAAATTCTGTGTAGGTGTCGTAGTATGGCACCATTTGCTGGTTAGGAAGTCATCTGACCTCATTTTAGTGATGTTGTTCAATGTGTTTTTTTAGTCTTTGAGACCAGTGACTCCACAGGGACTTGGTTTTGGTAAATTTGTCACCAGTCTCTACTTCTATGTTCCAGAGAAGTATGTGATATCTGATAGCCAGGGGTTTGAAACTATTTCTTTAAGAATTTTGTACTGACTGGATTTCCGAATGATGGGGTTCTAGGCTATAGGAACTTTAAAATTTGCTGCTATTTACAATAAGTGACACAAAAGATTGGTAAAGACACCAATTTGGAGATGGAGAGGCAAGGCTGAAGGGGAGGAGGAGGCCTTTATTTGAACATAACAATAATTGTGTTGTTATGTTTAAAAGTCTTACCTAGTAAATTTCCCATAGCTCGCTATCTCTTTGCCCATATTTTTTACGTACCCACTATCTGACCAATATAATAGAAGTAGCATTATTTTCTCAGCTAATATTCCAAGAGCTGTTTTATAAATGGTTAGAGACACATATGAAAATTGTGCTTAAAACCAATGCCTGTAGTGGTGCCATAGGTTTATAGATAAAGAACCCGGACTGAAGCAGATTAGTAGAGCTTATGTGTGATGATAAATTGTGTAGATTTAGGATATCCAGGCCTTGTTTCTTTTCCAATATGCAGCTATCATGTGTGTTACTAAAGAATCAATATATTTTGTATCTGTAGGGCTATAAAAAAGTAAGATTATAAAGGGGTGTACTCTTCTGGCTGAATTAATTCATCTGCATTTTCCTGTTTACTGTAAAAGAGTTGAGATTTTTGGTATTGTTTTCAATTATGTTTTAAACTTGCACACATATCATGTTAATGTTGACCTCTCATTTGCTTTTGATTGGTTGTGTATAATCAAGGAGATTTTATCTAGATTTTTAAAATTATATTTGTATATGTTATTCTGTTACGTTGAAGTTAGATGTACCTCAAATAATGATGGTCACATTGGTAATATTTTACAATTGCTATCAAGTCACTGTGTAATTTCAATTTTTTTCACCTAATTTCCAATGGAGGTGTATGGTCAGAAGTGGTTTGTTTGGTTCAGTAATTGGGCCCTTCTTGGAAATTGGTGCTGCATGTTTAGTGGAATAATTTAGGGTAGGTCCCTTTAGCTGGATTTTTTCAGAGCAATAAAGAGAGTTGTAATGCTTAAGTTATTGCTCCTCTCTCAGGATACAATTGTGTGGTCTGAGATGGTATCATGTTTGTTTTGGAGAAATGCCCGAGACCAATAAACTTGGAAGGTATTGGGAATAGAGACGTGTTTTTTTTCAAAATTCCATGTAAGTGTCGTGGTATGGCACCATTTGCTTGTTAGGAAGTCATATGAGTTTATTTTACATGATGGTGTTCACTATGTTATTTTAGTCTTTGAAACCAGTGACTCCATAGGGACTTCGTTTTGGTAAATTTGCCACCAGTCTCTACTTATTTGTCCCAGAGTAGTATGTGATATCTGATAGGCAGGGATTTGAAACTATTTTTTTAAGAATTCTGGACTGACTGGTTTCCTGGGTGATGAGGTCCTAGGCTATGGAAACTTTACTGTTTGCTCCTTTTAATAATAAGTAACGCAAAGGATTGGTAAAGACACCAATTTTGGAGATGGAGAGGCAAGGCTGAAGGGGAGGAGGAGGCCTTAATTTGAACATAACAACTCTTGTGTTGTTATGTTCAAAAGTCTTATCTAGTAAGTTTCCCATAGCTCGCTATCTTTAATTCTAGACTGTAAAGGGGTATACACTTCTGGGTGAATTAATTCTGTGTTTTCCTGTTTTCTGTGAAAAAGTTGGGATTTTTTTGGGATAGTTTTCAATTTTGTTTTATACTTGCACACATTTCATGTTAATGTTGTCCTCTCATTTGGTTTTGATCAGTTGTGTATAATTATAGAGATTTTATCTAGATTATGTTACTATATTTTATGTTATTCTGTTACGTTGAAGTTATATGTACCTCAAGTCATTATAGTTACATTGTTGATATGGTGAGATTGCTATCATATCACTGTGTCATTTCCATTACGTTCATCTAATTTCCAATGGAGATATCTGGTCAGAAGTGGTTTGTTTGGTTTAGTTGCTGGGCCCTCCTTGGATATTGGTGCTTCATGTGTAGTAGAATAACTTAGGGTAGGTCCCTTTTGCTGGATTTGGTCAGGGCAATAAAGAGAGATGTAATGCTTATGTTATTGCTCCACTCTCTCTCTCTCTGTAAAATTGTGTGGTCTGAGATGGTATCATGTTTGTTTTGGAGAAATACCAGAGACCAATAACCTTGAAAGGTATTGGGAATAAAGATATCTGCTTTTTTCAAAATTCTGTGTAGGTGTCGTAGTATGGCACCATTTGCTGGTTAGGAAGTCATCTGACCTCATTTTAGTGATGTTGTTCACTGTGTTTTATTAGTCTTTGAGAACAGTGACTCCACAGGGACTTGGTTTTGGTAAATTTGTCACCAGTCTCTATTTAAGAATTTTGTACTGACTGGATTTCCGAATGATGGGGTTCTAGGCTATAGGAACTTTAATATTTGCTGCTATTTACAATAAGTGACACAAAAGATTGGTAAAGACACCAATTTGGAGATGGAGAGGCAAGGCTGAAGGGGAGGAGGAGGCCTTTATTTGAACATAACAATAATTGAGTTGTTATGTTCAAAAGTCTTACCTAGTAAATTTCCCATAGCTCGCTATCTCTTTGCCCATATTTTTTACGTACCCACTATCTGACCAATATAATAGATGTAGCATTATTTTCTCAGCTAATATTCCAAGAGCTGTTTTACAAATGGTTAGAGACACATATGAAAATTGTGCTTAAAGCCAATGCCTGTAGTTGTGCCATAGGTTTATAGATAAAGAACCCGGACTGAAGCAGATTAGTAGAGCTTATGTGTGATGATAAATTGTGTAGATTTAGGATATCCAGGCCAAGCTTGTTTTCCAATATGTAGCTATCATGTGTGTTACTAAAGAATCAATATATTTTGTATCTGTAGGGCTATAAAAAAAAGTAAGATTATAAAGGGGTGTACTCTTCTGGCTAAATTAATTAATCTGCATTTTCCTGTTTACTGTAAAAAAGTTGAGATTTTTGGTATAGTTTTCAATTTTGTTTTAAACTTGCCCACATATCATGTTAATGTTGACCTCTCATTTGCTTTTGATTGGTTGTGTATAATCAAGGAGATTTTATCTAGATTTTTTAAATTATATTTGTATATGTTATTCTGTTATGTTGAAGTTAGATGTACCTCAAATAATGATGGTCATATTGGTAATATGATAAAATTGCTATCATGTCTCTGTGTAATTTCAATTTTTTTCACCTAATTTCCAATGGAGGTGTATGGTCAGAAGTGGTTTGCTTGGTTCAGTTATTGGGCCCTTCTTGGATATTGGTGCTGCATGTGCAGTGGAATAATTTAGGGTAGGTCCCTTTAGCTGGATTTGTTCAGAGCAATAAAGAGAGTTGTAATGCTTAAGTTATTGCTCCTCTCTCAGGGTACAATTGTGTGGTCTGAGATGGGTTTGTTTTGGAGAAATGCTCGAGACCAATAAACTTGGAAGGTATTGGGAATAGAGACGTGCTTTTTTCAAAATTCCATGTAGGTGTCGTGGTATGGCACCATTTGCTTGTTAGGAAGTCATATGAGTTTATTTTACATGATGGTGTTCACTATGTTATTTTAGTCTTTGAAACCAGTGACTCCATAGGGACATGGTTTTGGTAAATTTGCCACCAGTCTCTACTTATTTGTCCCAGAGTAGTATGTGATATCTGATAGGCAGGGATTTGAAACTATTTTTTTAAGAATTCTGGACTGACTGGTTTCCTGGATGATGAGGTCTTAGGCTATAGTAACTTTACTGTTTGCTGCTTTTAATAATAAGTAACGCAAAGGATTGGTTAAAACATCAATTTTGGAGATGGAGAGTCAAGGCTGAAGGGGAGGAGGAGGCCTTAATTTGAACTTAACAACTCTGGTGTTGTTATGTTCAAAAGTCTTATCTAGTAAGTTTCCCATAGCTCGCTACCTTTAATTCTAGATTGTAAAGGGGTATACACTTCTGGGTGAATTAATTCTGTGTTTTCCTGTTTTCTGTGAAAAAGTTGGGATTTTTTGGTATGGTTTTCAATTTTGTTTTATACTTGCACACATTTCATGTTAATGTTGTCCTCTCATTTGGTTTTGATCAGTTGTGTATAATCATAGATATTTTATCTAGATTATGTTACTATATTTTAGGTTATTCTGTTACGTTGAAGTTATATGTACCTCAAGTCATTATAGTTACATTGTTAATATGGTGAGATTGCTATCATATCACTGTGTCATTTCCATTACGTTCATCTAATTTCCAATGGAGATGTCTGGTCAGAAGTGGTTTGTTTGGTTTAGTTGCTGGGCCCTCCTTGGATATTGTTGCTTCATGTGTAGTAGAATAACTTAGGGTAGGTCCCTTTTGCTGGATTTGGTCAGGGCAATGAAGAGAGATGTAATGCTTATGTTATTGCTCCACTCTCTCTCTCTGTAAAATTGTGTGGTGTGAGATGGTATCATGTTTGTTTTGGAGAAATGCCAGAGACCAATAACCTTGAAAGGTATTGGGAATAAAGATATCTGCTTTTTTCAAAATCCTGTGTAGGTGTCGTAGTATGGCACCATTTGCTGGTTAGGAAGTCATCTGACCTCATTTTAGTGATGTTGTTCAATCTGTTTTTTTAGTCTTTGAGACCAGTGACTCCACAGGGACTTGGTTTTGGTAAATTTGTCACCAGTCTCTACTTCTATGTTCCAGAGTAGTATGTGATATCTGATAGCCAGGGGTTTGAAACTATTTCTTTAAGAATTTTGTACTGACTGGATTTCCGAATGATGGGGTTCTAGGCTATAGGAACTTTAATATTTGCTGCTATTTACAATAAGTGACACAAAAGATTGGTAAAGACACCAATTTGGAGATGGAGAGGCAAGGCTGAAGGGGAGGAGGAGGAGGCCTTTATTTGAACATAACAATAATTGTGTTGTTATGTTCAAAAGTCTTACCTAGTAAATTTCCCATAGCTCGCTATCTCTTTGCCCATATTTTTTACATACCCACTATCTGACCAATATAATAGAAGTAGCATTATTTTCTCAACTAATATTCCAAGAGCTGTTTTACAAATGGTTAGAGACACATATGAAAATTGTGCTTAAAGCCAATGCCTGTAGTGGTGCCATAGGTTTATAGATAAAGAACCCGGACTTAAGCAGATTAGTAGAGCTTTTGTGTGATGATAAATTGTGTAGATTTAGGATATCCAGGCCCTGTTTGTTTTCAATATGTAGCTATCATATGTGTTACTAAAGAATCAATACATTTTGTATCTGTAGGGCTATAAAAAAAAAAGTAAGATTATAAAGGGGTGTACTCTTCTGGCTAAATTAATTAATCTGCATTTTCCTGTTTACTGTTAAAAAGTTGAGATTTTTGGTATAGTTTTCAATTTTGTTTTAAACTTGCACACATATCATGTTAATGTTGACCTCTCATTTGCTTTTGATTGGTTGTATATAATCAAGGAGATTTTATGTAGATTTTTTTAATTATATTTGTATATGTTATTCTGTTACGTTGAAGTTAGATGTACCTCAAATAATGATGGTCACATTGGTAATATGATAAAATTGCTATCATGTCACTGTGTAATTTCAATTTTTTTCACCTCATTTCCAATGCAGGTGTATGGTTAGAAGTGGTTTGTTTGGTTCAGTTATTGGGCCCTTCTTGGATATTGGTGCTGCATGTGTAGTGGAATAATTTAGGGTAGGTCCCTTTAGCTGGATTTGTTCAGAGCAATAAAGAGAGTTGTAATGCTTAAGTTATTGCTCCTCTCTAAGGGTACAATTGTGTGGTCTGAGATGGTATCATGTTTGTTTTGGAGAAATGCCCGAGACCAATAAACTTGGAAGGTATTGGGAATAGAGACATGCTTTTTTCAAAATTCCATGTAGGTGTCGTGGTATGTCACCATTTGCTTGTGAGGAAGTCATATGAGTTTATTTTACATGATGGTGTTCACTATGTTATTTTAGTCTTTGAAACCAGTGACTCCATAGGGACTTGGTTTTGGTAAATTTGCCACCAGTCTCTACTTATTTGTCCCAGAGTAGGATGTGATATCTGATAGGCAGGGATTTGAAACTATTTTTTTAAGAATTCTGGACTGACTGGTTTCCTGGATGATGAGGTCCTAGGCTATGGGAACTTTACTGTTTGCTGCTTTTAATAATAAGTAACGCAAAGGATTGGTAAAGACACCAATTTTGGAGATGGAGAGGCAAGGCTGAAGGGGAGGAGGAGGCCTTAATTTGAACATAACAACTCTTGTGTTGTTATGTTCAAAAGTCTTATCTAGTAAGTTTCCCATAGCTCGCTATCTTTAATTCTAGATTGTAAAGGGGTATACACTTCTGGTTCAATTAATTCTGTGTTTTCCTGTTTTCTGTGAAAAAGTTGGGATTTTTTGGTATAGTTTTCAATTTTGTTTTATACTTGCACACATTTCATGTTAATGTTGTCCTCTCATTTGGTTTTGATCAGTTGTGTATAATCATAGAGATTTTATCTAGATTATGTTACTATATTTGAAGTTATATGTACCTCAAGTCATTATAGTTACATTGTTGATATGGTGAGATTGCTATCATATCACTGTGTCATTTCCATTACGTTCATCTTTTTTCCAATGGAGATGTCTGGTCAGAAGTGGTTTGTTAGGTTTAGTTGCTGGGCCCTCCTTGGATATTGGTGCTTCATGTGTAGTAGAATAACTTAGGGTAGGTCCCTTTTGCTGGATTTGGTCAGGGCAATAAAGAGAGATGTAATGCTTATGTTATTGCTCCACTCTCTCTCTCTGTAAAATTGTGTGGTCTGAGATGGTATCATGTTTGTTTTGGAGAAATGCCAGAGACCAATAACCTTGAAAGGTATTGGGAATAAAGATATCTGCTTTTTTCAAAATTCTGTGTAGGTGTCGTAGTATGGCAACATTTGCTGGTTAGGAAGTCATCTGACCTCATTTTAGTGATGTTGTTCACTGTGTTTTTTTAGTCTTTGAGACCAGTAACTCCACAGGGACTTGGTTTTGGTAAATTTGTCACCAGTCTCTACTTCTATGTTCCAGAGTAGTATGTGATATCTGATAGCCAGGGGTTTGAAACTATTTCTTTAAGAATTTTGTACTGACTGGATTTCCGAATGATGGGGTTCTAGGCTATAGGAACTTTAATATTTGCTGCTATTTACAATAAGTGACACAAAAGATTGGTAAAGACACCAATTTGGAGATGGAGAGGCAAGGCTGAAGGGGAGGAGGAGGCCTTTATTTGAACATAACAATAATTGTGTTGTTATGTTCAAAAGTCTTACCTAGTAAATTTCCCATAGCTCGCTATCTTTTTGCCCATATTTTTTACGTACCCACTATCTGACCAATATAATAGAAGTAGCATTATTTTCTCAGCTAATATTCCAAGAGCTGTTTTACAAATGGTTAGAGACACATATGAAAATTGTGCTTAAAGTCAATGCCTGTAGTGGTGCCATAGGTTTATAGATAAAGAACCCGGACTGAAGCAGATTAGTAGAGCTTATGTGTGATGATAAATTGTGTAGATTTAGGATATCCAGGCCTTGTTTGTTTTCCAATATGTAGCTATCATGTGTGCTACTAAAGAATCAATACATTTTGTATCTGTAGGGCTATAAAAAAAAAGTAAGATTATAAAGGGGTGTACTCTTCTGGATAAATTAATTAATCTGCATTTTCCTGTTTACTGTAAAAAAGTTGAGATTTTTGGTATAGTTTTCAATTTTGTTTTAAACTTGCACACATATCATGTTAATGTTGACCTCTCATTTGCTTTTGATTGGTTGTGTATAATCAAGGAGATTTTATCTAGATTTTTTAAATTATATTTGTATATGTCATTCTGTTACGTTGAAGTTAGATGTACCTCAAATATTGATAGTCACATTGGTACTATGATAAAATTGCTATCAAGTCACTGTGTAATTTCAATGTTTTTCACTTAATTTCCAATGGAGGTGTATGGTCAGAAGTGGTTTGTTTGGTTCAGTTATTGGGCCCTTATTGGATATTGGTGCTGCATGTGTAGTGGAATAATTTAGGGTAGGTCCCTTTAGCTGGATTTGTTCAGAGCAATAAAGAGAGTTGTAATGCTTAAGTTATTGCTCCTGTCTAAGGGTACAATTGTGTGGTCTGAGATGGTATCATGTTTGTTTTGGAGAAATGCCCGAGACCAATAAACTTGGAAGGTATTGGGAATAGAGACATGCTTTTTTCAAAATTCCATGTAGGTGTCGTGGTATGGCACCATTTGCTTGTTAGGAAGTCATATGAGTTTATTTTACATGATGGTGTTCACTATGTTATTTTAGTCTTTGAAACCAGTGACTCCATAGGGACTTGGTTTTGGTAAATTTGCCACCAGTCTCTACTTATTTGTCCCAGAGTAGTATGTGATATCTGATAGGCAGGGATTTGAAACTATTTTTTTCAGAATTCTGGACTGACTGGTTTCCTGGATGATGAGGTCCTAGGCTATGGGAACTTTACTGTTTGCTGCTTTTAATAATAAGTAACGCAAAGGATTGGTAAAGACACCAATTTTGGAGATGGAGAGGCAAGGCTGAAGGGGAGGAGGAGGCCTTAATTTGAACATAACAACTCTTGTGTTGTTATGTTCAAAAGTCTTATCTAGTAAGTTTCCCATAGCTCGCTATCTTTAATTCTAGATTGTAAAGGGGTATACACTTCTGGTTCAATTAATTCTGTGTTTTCCTGTTTTCTGTGAAAAAGTTGGGATTTTTTGGTATAGTTTTCAATTTTGTTTTATACTTGCACACATTTCATGTTAATGTTGTCCTCTCATTTGGTTTTGATCAGTTGTGTATAATCATAGAGATTTTATCTAGATTATGTTACTATATTTGAAGTTATATGTACCTCAAGTCATTATAGTTACATTGTTGATATGGTGAGATTGCTATCATATCACTGTGTCATTTCCATTACGTTCATCTTTTTTCCAATGGAGATGTCTGGTCAGAAGTGGTTTGTTAGGTTTTAGTTGCTGGGCCCTCCTTGGATATTGGTGCTTCATGTGTAGTAGAATAACTTAGGGTAGGTCCCTTTTGCTGGATTTAATCAGGGCAATAAAGAGAGATGTAATGCTTATGTTATTGCTCCACTCTTTCTCTCTGTAAAATTGTGTGGTCTGAGATGGTATCATGTTTGTTTTGGAGAAATGCCAGAGACCAATAACCTTGAAAGGTATTGGGAATAAAGATATCTGCTTTTTTCAAAATTCTGTGTAGGTGTCGTAGTATGGCACCATTTGCTGGTTAGGAAGTCATCTGACCTCATTTTAGTGATGTTGTTCACTGTGTTTTTTTAGTCTTTGAGACCAGTGACTCCACAGGGACTTGGTTTTGGTAAATTTGTCACCAGTCCCTACTTCTTTGTTCCAGAGTAGTATGTGATATCTGATAGCCAGGGGTTTGAAACTATTTCTTTAAGAATTTTGTACTGACTGGATTTCCGAATGATGGGGTTCTAGGCTATAGGAAATTTAATATTTGCTGCTATTTACAATAAGTGACACAAAAGATTGGTAAAGACACCATTTTGGAGATGGAGAGGCAAGGCTGAAGGGGAGGAGGAGGCCTTTATTTGAACATAACAATAATTGTGTTGTTATGTTCAAAAGTCTTACCTAGTAAATTTCCCATAGCTCGCTATCTCTTTGCCCATATTTTTTACGTACCCACTATCTGACCAATATAATAGAAGTAGCATTATTTTCTCAGCTAATATTCCTAGAGCTGTTTTACAAATGGTTAGAGACACATATGAAAATTGTGCTTAAAGCCAATGCCTGTAGTGGTGCCATAGGTTTATAGATAAAGAACCCGGTGTAATGATGGGGGTAGGGAAACGGACAAGTGAGCCCTAATCTACCCGCCACTCTGTCCCTGCCTACATTCAACGACCCTCCCTAGGCGACGGGGTACAACTGGGCGTCGGTCCCTACGCTCAGTAAGTGCACGAGACAAACAGACAAGGGTACACAAAGCTAAGGGATATGGGGCAGTTGCCCACGGCAACACCGTGAGCAACAAGAGTGGTGAACGAGCCGAGTCAAACGAGGAGTGTACGAGGTACCAAACGCAGAGCAGGAGAGTAGTCAGTAAGCCAGGCTCAGTATGGAGCAGGATCAAATAGTTAAAAGCTGTAGCTGGGCCAGGAAACACACGAGAAGAATCACAAGCAAAGGAGGAACAGGAAAGGCAGGTATAAATAGACAGAGGGCGGGAGCTAGCTCCGTCTGGCCAGGCTGCGATAGGCTCTCCCACTCCTAAGCCTGCCATCCTGAGTGGTGGAAGATGGAGTCAGTCTCAGAGACATAGACTCAGGTGCAGACTGATTACCTATGGGCGTATACACAGAAGTTGTGCCTGGCAGATCCTTTACAGTACCCCCCCTTTTATGAGGGGCCACCGGACCCTTTCTAAGTGGACCTGGTTTATTGGGGAAACGAAGGTGGAACTTCCTGACCAATACCCCAGCGTGAACATCCCGGGCGGGTACCCAAGTCCTCTCCTCAGGCCCGTATCCTCTCCAATGGACTAGGTACTGGAGGGAGCCTTGGACCATCTTGCTGTCCACAATCTTGGCCACCTCGAATTCCACCCCCTCAGGGGTGAGAATGGGAACAGGAGGTTTCCTCGAGGGAGCCAAGGACGGGGAGCAGTGTTTAAGGAGGGAGGCATGAAACACGTCGTGTATTCGAAAAGATGGGGGCAACTCCAGTCAGAAGGAGGCAGGATTGAGGACTTCAATGACCTTATACGGCCCAATAAACCGGGGAGCAAACTTCTTGGACGGGACCTTAAGGCGCAAATTCCTAGACGATAACCACACCAGATCCCCGACCATAAACAAGGGGTTGGCAGAACGTCTTCTATCAGCCTGAGTTTTTTGTACGCTCTGGGACGCCTCTAGGTTCTTCTGAACCTGGGCCCAGACTGTGCACAGTTCCCGATGAACGACCTCTACCTCGGGATTGTTGGAACTACCAGGTGAAACGGAGGAGAACCGTGGATTAAACCCAAAATTACAGAAAAAGGGGGAGACCCCTGACGAGTTACTGACCCGGTTATTAAGGGAAAATTAGGCGAGGGGAATGAATGAGACCCAATCATATTGACAGTCAGAGATAAAACACCTTAAATATTGTTCTAGAGATTGATTAGTCCTCTCAGTTTGGCCATTAGTTTCAGGATGGAAGGCAGAGGAGAAGGACAGATCAATCTCCAACTTTTTACAGAAGGCTCTCCAAAATAATGAAACAAATTGTACCCCTCTGTCCGAAACAATATTGACAGGGACCCCATGGAGACGCAGGATGTGTTTGACAAACAAGGTAGCTAACGTCTTGGCATTGGGTAGTTTCTTGAGGGGCACAAAGTGACACATCTTACTGAAGCGGTCTACTACAACCCACACCACCGACTTGCCTTGAGATGGAGGCAAATCGGTGATAAAATCCATGGAGATATGGGTCCAAGGTCTCTGGAGAATGGGCAAAGAACGTAGTAAGCCCGCTGGTCGGGACCTGGGAGTCTTGGACCTAGCACAAACCTCACAAGCGGCGACATAGGCCTTAAGGTCTTTAGGCAACCCAGGCCACCAATAGTTTCTGGCAATGAGGTGTTTGGTACCCAGGATGCCTGGATGACCAGATAGAGCGGAGTCATGATTTTCCCTAAGTACCCTTAGCCGGAATTGCAGGGGAACAAACAGCTTGTCCTCAGGAAGGTTCCCGGGAGCTGAACCTTGATCAGCTGCAATTTCAGAGATTAAATCAGAATCAATAGAAGAAATGATTATACCAGGAGGCAAAATACAAGCAGGATCTTCCTCCGAAGGAGGGCTGGCCATGAAGCTACGCGACAGGGCATCGGCCTTAATATTTTTAGACCCAGCCCTATAGGTAACCAAAAAGTTGAATCTGGTAAAAAATAGCGCCCATCGAGCTTGTCTCGGGTTTAGCCTCCGGGCAGATTCTAGGAAAACCAGATTCTTGTGGTCGGTAAGGACCGTTACCTGGTGCCTAGCCCCCTCCAGGAAGTGGCGCCACTCTTCAAATGCCCATTTAATGGCTAAGAGTTTGCGGTTGCCAATATCATAGTTACTCTCAGTGGGCGAAAACTTCCTGGAGAAGTAGGCACAGGGACGGAGATGGGTGAGGGACCTGGTACCCTGGGACAAGACAGCCCCCACTCCCACCTCGGATGCGTCAACTTCCACGATAAATGGCTCCATTTGGTTGGGCTGAACCAGCACCAGGGCCGAGATAAAGCACTTCTTAAGGACCTCAAAAGCCTGGACAGCCTCAGGAGGCCAGTGGAGGAGATCAGCACCTTTTCGAGTGAGGTCCGTAAGAGGCTTAGCGATGACCGAGCAGTTAGCAATAAATCTCCTGTAATAATTAGCGAACCCCAAGAAACACTGTAACGCCTTCAGGGAGGCAGGTTGGACCCATTCCGCCACAGCCTGGACCTTGGCGGGGTCCATGCGGAATTCATGAGGAGTGAGGATTTGACCCAAAAATGGTATCTCCTGTACCCCAAACACACATTTTTCGGTTTTAGCAAACAGTTTGTTTTCCCGAAGGACCTGGAGCACCTTCCTGACATGCTCAATGTGGGAGGACAAGTCCTTGGAAAACACCAGTATGTCATCAAGGTACACTACAAGAAATACCCCCAGGCAATCTCTTAAAATCTCATTTATGAAATTCTGGAAGACCGCAGGAGCATTACACAACCCAAAGGGCATGACGAGGTATTCTAAATGACCTTCGTGCGTGTTAAACGCAGTCTTCCACTCATCCCCCTCTTTGATGCGGATAAGGTTATACGCCCCCCGTAGATCAAACTTAGAGAACCATTGGGCCCCCTGAACCTGATTAAAGAGATCAGGAATTAAAGGAAGGGGATACTGGTTCCTTACAGTGACCTTATTCAAGTTACGGTAGTCAATGCATGCCTAAGACCACCATCCTTCTTCCCTACGAAGAAGAAGCCAGCACCTACCGGAGAAGTAGAGGGGCGAATGTAACCCTTGGCCAGACATTCCTGGATATACTCTCTCATGGCTTCACGTTCAGGACAAGAAAGATTAAATATCCTACCCTTAGGGAGCTTAGCTCCTGGTACCAATTCGATAGCGCAATCGTATTCTCTATGAGGAGGTAACACTTCGGAGGCCTCATTAGAGAAAACATCAGCGAAGTCCTGAACAAACTCAGGTAGCGTGTTCACCTCCTCAGGGGGAGAAATAGAATTAACAGAAAAACATGACGTCAAATATTCATTACCCCATTTGGTAAGCTCCCCAGTATTCCAGTCAAACGTGGGATTATGCAACTGCAACCAGGGAAGGCCTAAAACCAAATCGGACGATAATCCCTGCATCAACAGTACAGAGCACTGCTCCAAATGCATGGAGCCAACAAGGAGTTCAAAAACAGGGGTATGCTGTGTAAAATAACCATTAGCGGGGGGGCGGAGTTACCGCGCATCGTGATGGACGCTTAACTCGAGAGCTCCTCACTTCACCTCCAGAAACAACAGCTTCTAAGTGGATTACAGCGACAAAATGGTGAGAACCTCTAAGGATAAGTACAAAGACTCTCCTGGTCTGACAAAACAGGGGAAACAACAACCAGAAATGGACAAATTTCTGAAGAAAAAACTCACATCCCCGACTAAAATGGCGCTGGAACGCCAAGCAGAAGAGGCCGGAGATGACGACTCCGATGGAGAAAGTTCGACAGCATACTCGGACACGGCAAGGAGCAGAGATACATTATCGAAATCATATTTTAAGAAAGTCCTGACACAGGCGGTCTCATCGATAATGCAGGAGTTAGCAGATATAAAAAACGACATCAGACAAATTGGACACAGAGTGGATGCGCTGGAAGAAGCCCAGTCCTCCATTTTGGAACATAGTGCCGCGGTTAATACCACGCTTGCATCACATCAACTCCACATTAATAATACTCACCTGATGATAGAGGATCAAGAAAATCGCAGCAGAAGACGGAATATAAGAATAAGAGGCCTCTCCGAACTGACAACAGGAGAAGTGCTGCAACAGGTGACGAACCAAATTTTTGTGGAACTAGTGGTGCAAGAGAGAGCTGCTACAATGGTGATAGAGCGGGTACATAGAGCTCTTAGACCAAAACCTGCACTACATGAACCGCCGAGAGATATAATTTGTGGACTGTTGAGCTTCGTGGATACGGCATGTTTGTTGAAGGCGGCAAGAGAAAAAGGAGACTTTCAGTTCGAAGAGTCCAAACTATTATTTTTTCAGGATCTTGCTCCTAGTACCCTTGCAAAGAGGAGAATTTTGAAACCTGTCACGGATAAATTGAGATCTCAGAAATTACCAGTGAGATGGCTATATCCGTTCGGACTAGCAACCATAAAAGATGGACGGCAAATTTCTATTCGAGCTCCAGAGGATTTACCGAAGTTCTGGGAGAAGACAGAAATTCAACCAATTGAAATCCCGTCCTGGCTACCGGCACAACTAGATACAAATTTTCCGGTGCTACCGACACAAGAAGAGTGGCAGAGAGCTTCTAGAATGAAGTCTCCAAGAAATAAGAAACAACAAGCGACCGACTTCAGGCCTCGAGACATTTGACCTGGATAGAAGGACGTTATGTTATAATATATTATTTTCTCATCTCTACAGATAGCGGTGAAATTAGCAGATTGCGTGAGTGATGTAAAACAAATGTTTTAATTATATCTCACCGTACACGTAACTTTATTATATTTTATTTCAAGTTTACGCTATTTTATCTTATTGTATGCTGAAAGGTTAACTTTTCATAGTATATATAGGGAGATGAGAAAATGTAAAATGGCCGCTTTCGGGAGTTCCTGTATAAAATAAGTCTGTATTCAGTTTAACATAAACAGAGGAGAAGCTGTTCTTTACCGCAAAGATTGTTTAGTTCGCCACTAAAGTTTCTGGAGGGGGAATTTATATCTGGTGGCGCTATGCTTACCCCCCCCCCCCCTCTTGTCTTTCCTTACTTTATTACTGTTCTAGTAAGAGAAAACAAACGGCGACCAGGGAGAATGTTTATCTCTCTATGGTCATCAGACTATGGTTAATTCTATGTCTTGACATATCGCTAAGCTCAGTTAAACACGGCGGGCAAGATATGGAAGAAGAGCTTAAAAATGCATTTGTACATAATTTGTTAAGTTTATACTGTGATCGTACTTGGATAATACTGCGTCTGTCTCACAATGAGGTAGATAGATGGCTTTGTGCAAAATAATATTGTTTAATGTTAAAGGATTGAATATTCCGCAAAAAAGAAGCCAGATATTTAATTTAATGAGATGGGAAGCTGCCGATTTGGTCTTCTTGCAGGAAACACACTTTAAAACAAACAAGATCCCATCACATCATACTAAAACATATGATAAATGGTATCATTGTACTCACAATGCAGCTTCTAGAGGCGTCTCAATTGGCATACGGAATACTATACCATTTACCCTGGAAACCTCACAAGTAGACCCATTAGGTAGATATATCTTTGTAAAAGGTACTATCTCCGGTAGGAAAGTCACACTAGTAAACCTCTATGCACCGAACGTGAGACAGGCGCAGTGGTTGCTGAAAGTAATGCGATTATTGCAACCCTTTTTTGAGGGCCTAGTGGTAGTAGGGGGAGACTTTAACCTAACTTTAGATCCGATTATGGATTCCTCTTCAAAAATATCTCCAATTGCCCACAAAAACCTTAGACGTCTTAAAGTTATGCTAACCAAATTTCAGTTAATAGATGTATGGAGACTTCAACACCCATCTATGAGAGATTACACCTTCTACTCTAATCATCATGATTCGTACCATCGCTTAGATTACTTATTTTTATCTAAACAGTATTTGCCCCAAATATGTTCTTCTACAATTGGGAACATTACCATTTCAGATCATGCCCCAATTTCTGTTAAGATAACTTTGACAGAACTACCGGCCAGGGAGTGGAATTGGAGATTGAATGATACACTATTAGAAAGTACTACAGATGTAGCCTCAATTGAAAGTAAATTGAAAGAATTCTTTGCATTTAACGATGATCCTCTCATATCAAGACCTATATTATGGGAGACACATAAGGCGTTTGTGAGAGGAGAATTAATAGCTTTGGGCTCACGTGTAAAGAGACAGAGATCTCAACTCATAAATGAGGTGTTAAACCAAATCTCTTATTTAGAAACAGTACATAAGAAATCACAACTGCAAGCTAATCAGATAGAACTCCAGAATCTCAGACAGAAATTGAAATATGTATTGAATGTAAGAGCAGCGAAATCCCTTCAGTTACTTAAATATAAATCATATGCCCATGGGGATAAAGGGAATAAAATGATGTCAAATCTTATTAAACAACAGAGGGAAAATTTTTTATATCATCTATCCGAGACACCTTAAACAAGAAAATCACGAAGACGGCCCAAATAGCTCAAGATTTTCGGAACTATTATGAGGGGTTATATAACCTAGATACGGAAGATGATCAAAATAAAGAGGTTTCACGGGTTAATATGGTAGAGAATTTTTTGAAATCGATTGAGGCTCCATCCTTGACAGAAGAGGAAAAATCCTCGCTAATCGCCCCATGCACTTTAGAGGAAATAGAAAAAATTTTGAGTTCCATTCCAAATGGGAAAAGCCCTGGACCAGACGGTCTTCCTATTATTTACTTTAAAAAGTTTAACCCCTTAGTGACCAAGCTTGTTTGGACCTTAATGACCAAGCCAAATTTGTCAAATCTGGTATGTGTGACTTTATCAGAGAATAACTCTGTGAAAGTTTTGAATATCCAAGTAATTCTGACATTGTTTTTTCGTCACATGTTGTACTTTATTTTAGTGGTAAAAGTAGACTGATACGATTTGCGGAAATAACTTAAAAAATAGAAAAATTGAAGAAATTTTGTAAAAATTATCATTTTTCCCTATTTTTAACTGCAATATGTCACATATGTACACACATACTGTACAATTTTTTTTATTAAATATATATTTCCATCTCTTTACTCTATTTTGGCAGCACTTTTGAAAAAAAATATTAATTTTTGAGCAATTTAGAGGACTTACAAGTTAAAGAGGCTCTGTCACCAGATTTTGCAACCCCTATCTGCTATTGCAGCAGATAGGCGCTGCAATGTAGATTACAGTAACGTTTTTATTTTTAAAAAACGAGCATTTTTGGCCAAGTTATGACCATTTTTGTAGTTATGCAAATGAGGCTTGCAAAAGTCCAAGTGGGTGTGTTTAAAAGTAAAAGTCCAAGTGGGCGTGTATTATGTGCGTACATCGGGGCGTTTTTAATACTTTCACTAGCTGGGCGCTCTGATGAGAAGTAACATCCTCTTCTCTTCAGAACGCCCAGCTTGTGACAGTGCAGATCTGTGACGTCACTCACAGGTCCTGCATCGTGACGGCCACATCGGCACCAGAGGCTACAGTTGATTCTGCAGCAGCATCAGCGTTTGCAGGTAAGTCGATCTTACCTGCAAACGCTGATGCTGCTGCAGAATCAACTGTAGCCTCTGCTGCCGATGTGGCCGTCACGATGCAGGACCTGTGAGTGACGTCACAGATCTGCACTGTCAGAAGCTGGGCGTTCTGAAGAGAAGAGGATGTTACTTCTCATCAGAGCGCCCAGCTAGTGAAAGTATTAAAAACGCCCCGATGTACGCACCTAATACACGCCCACTTGGACTTTTACTTTTAAACACACCCACTTGGACTTTTGCAAGCCTCATTTGCATAATTACAAAAATGGTCATAACTTGGCCAAAAATGCTCGTTTTTTAAAAATAAAAACGCTACTGTAATCTACATTGCAGCGCCTATCTGCTGCAATAGCAGATAGGGGTTGCAAAATCTGGTGACAGAGCCTCTTTAAGTAATAATTTTATAAATTTTGTAGTACATTTTGTTTTCCTGCACCAAGCCAGGTTTTCATAGGCTCATAGGTGTCAGAATGGTGGAAACCCCCACAAGTGACCCCATTTTGAAAACTAGACTTAAGGTATTTATTAAGGGGTGTTGTAAGTATTTTGACCCCACAGTTTTTTTGTAAGAATTCATGCAAAGCAGGCATAAAAAAATATAATTTAACTTTTTTCATAAAAGTATCACTTTGAAGACCGATTTCTTTGTAAAGCGACCATGAGAATGAAGAAACACACCCAAAAATCTATCACCCTGTTTCTCCTGTTTTCAAAAATGCCCCCATTGTGACCCTAATGCGTTGCCTGGACACACAACAGGGCCCGAAAGGGAGGGAGCACCCGGAGGCTTTCAGGACTCATATTTTGCTTGAAAATGTTTTAGGCCCCACTGTACATTTGGAGAGGTTTTGAACTACCAGAACGATAGAAACTCCCCATAAACGACCCCATTTAGAAAACTAGACCCCTTAAGGTATTTATCTAGGGGTGTAGTGAGTATTTTGACCCCACAGTTTTTTGCTAAATTTAATGCATAGCAGGTGAAAAAAAATAAAAAATCACTTTTTTCATAAAAGTATCACTTTGAAGACCGATTTCTGTGTAAAGCGACCATTAGAATGAAGAAACACACCCCAAAATCTATCACCCTGTTTCTCCTGTTTTCAAAAATGCCCCCATTGTGACTCTAATGCATTGCCTTGACACACAGCTGGGCTTGAAAGGAAGGGAGCACCCAGAGGCTTTCAAGACTCATATTTTGCTTGAAAATGTTTTAGGCCCCACTGTACATTTGGAGAGGTTTTGAACTACCAGAACGATAGAAACTCCCCACAAACGACCCCATTTAGGAAACTAGACCCCTTAAGGTATTTATCTAGGGGTGTAGTGAGTATTTTGACCCCACAGTTTTTTGCTAAATTTAATGCATAGCAGGTGAAAAAAAATAAAAATTCACTTTTTTTAATAAAAGTATCACTTTGAAGACCGATTTCTGTGTAAAGCGACTATAAGAACGAAGAAACACACGCCAAAATCTATCACCCTGTTTCTCCTATTTTCAAAAATGCCCCCATTGTGACCCTAATGTGTTGCCTGGACACACAGCAGGGCCCGAAAGAAAGGGAGCACCCGGAGGCTTTCAGGACTCCTATTTTGCTTGAAAATGTTTTAGGCCCCACTGTACATTTGGAGAGGTTTTGAACTACCAGAACGATAGAAACTCCCCATAAACGACCCCATTTAGAAAACTAGACCCCTTAAGGTATTTATCTAGGGGTGTAGTGAGTATTTTGACCCCACAGTTTTTTGCTAAATTTAATGCATAGCAGGTGAAAAAAAATAAAAATTCACTTTTTTCATAAAAGTATCACTTTGAAGACCGATTTCTGTGTAAAGCGACCATAAGAATGAAGAAACACACCCCAAAATCTATCACCCTGTTTCTCCTGTTTTCAAAAATGCCCCCATTGTGACTCTAATGCATTGCCTGGACACACAGCAGGGCTTGAAAGGAAGGGAGCACCCAGAGGCTTTCAGGACTCATATTTTGCTTGAAAATGTTTTAGGCCCCACTGTATATTTGGAGAGGTTTTGAACTACCAGAACGATATAAACTCCCCATAAACGACCCCATTTAGAAAACTAGACCCCTTAAGGTATTTATCTAGGGGTGTAGTGAGTATTTTGACCCCACAGTTTTTTGCTAAATTTAATGCATAGCAGGTGAAAAAAAATAAAAATTCACTTTTTTAATAAAAGTATCACTTTGAAGACCGATTTCTGTGTAAAGCGACTATAAGAATGAAGAAACACACGGCAAAATCTATCACCCTGTTTCTCCTGTTTTCACAAATGCCCCCATTGTGACCCTAATGTGTTGCCTGGACACACAGCAGGGCCCGAAAGAAAGGGAGCACCCGGAGGCTTTCAGGACTCCTATTTTGCTTGAAAATGTTTTAGGCCCCACTGTACATTTGGAGAGGTTTTGAACTACCAGAACGATATAAACTCCCCATAAACGACCCCATTTAGAAAACTAGACCCCTTAAGGTATTTATCTAGGGGTGTAGTGAGTATTTTGACCCCACAGTTTTTTGCTAAATTTAATGCATAGCAGGTGAAAAAAAATAAAAATTCACTTTTTTCATAAAAGTATCACTTTGAAGACCGATTTCTGTGTAAAGCGACCATAAGAATGAAGAAACACACCCCAAAATCTATCACCCTGTTTCTCCTGTTTTCAAAAATGCCCCCATTGTGACTCTAATGCATTGCCTGGACACACAGCAGGGCTTGAAAGGAAGGGAGCACCCAGAGGCTTTCAGGACTCATATTTTGCTTGAAAATGTTTTAGGCCCCACTGTATATTTGGAGAGGTTTTGAACTACCAGAACGATAGAAACTCCCCATAAACGACCCCATTTAGAAAACTAGACCCCTTAAGGTATTTATCTAGGGGTGTAGTGAGTATTTTGACCCCACAGTTTTTTGCTAAATTTAATGCATAGCAGGTGAAAAAAAATAAAAATTCACTTTTTTAATAAAAGTATCACTTTGAAGACCGATTTCTGTGTAAAGCGACTGTAAGAATGAAGAATCACATGCCAAAATCTATCACCCTGTTTCTCCTGTTTTCAAAAATGCCCCCATTGTGACCCTAATGTGTTGCCTGGACACACAGCAGGGCCCGAAAGAAAGGGAGCCCCCGGAGGCTTTCAGGACTCCTATTTTGCTTGAAAATGTTTTAGGCCCCACTGTACATTTGGAGAGGTTTTGAACTACCAGAACGATAGAAACTCCCCATAAACGACCCCATTTAGAAAACTAGACCCCTTAAGGTATTTATCTAGGGGTGTAGTGAGTATTTTGACCCCACAGTTTTTTGCTAAATTTAATGCATAGCTGGTGAAATAAAATAAAAAAATCACTTTTTATATAAAAGTATCACTTTGAAGACCGATTTCTTTGTAAAGCGAACATGAAAATGAAGAAACACACCCCAAAATCTATCACCCCGTTTCTCCTGTTTTCAAAAATACTCTCATTGTTGCCATAATCTGCTTATTAGACGTGTGGCTGGGCCAAAAAGAGAGGGAGCACCCTTTGGCTTTCTGGGCACAATTGAATAAATTCTAGGCCCCATATCATGCATTTAGAGGCATTGAGCTGCCTGAACAAAAAAAAAACACGCAGAAATGACCCCATTTTAAAAACTAAACCCCTAAAGGTATTCATCTAGTGGTGTAGTGGGCATGCGGACCAAAATTTTTTAAAGGAGGAAATAATGGGTATAATTTCAGACACTATGGGTATATAATGTTTTCTTCAAGCTTTTATTACGTTTCCACATGAAATAGAGGAGACGTGGTAGAAGGTTATTTTGTTAGAAATATGCCACATTAATAAATTTGTGCGGCACAGAATAGAAGTGAAGCCGTGTATTCATAATGTATACACGTTGCTATAGCCGTATTTGCCTGTATTTATGACTATGTCTTGCTGAAGAAGCAGTTGGTGCCATTATGATGTCATTGTGGACAGAATTCTGTCCTAATATAAAATCAGTCAGAGAGGAAAAAATAAACTGTACTGGAGTGACGGGCAATATCTTCAAACAAATGGAGGAAAATGTATCCAACTATGTTGCAAACTCGAGTCTGTTCACTAGATAGAAGAACACCTGCAGGGCTGTCATGACAAGGATTTTTTTTTTTCAGTGACTGGTTGTACAACGTCTCTTTAGCTCCATCAATCCTTATGAGGGACGAATGTGCCAAGTGACGCGGTACACCATAACAGACCCCTACCCGGCAAGGTAGGAACCGCTATGTGCACAAAACAACCAATCACCTACAGAATATATAAAAGGACAGTGTCCAAAACCATCTATAGGAACAGTAAAGGATCACTAATCCCCAAAATGATGTCAGTATTTCCAGAAGAACCGTAACAAAGCCCATGGTGTATTGATAAGGAACAGCTCAATTATTAGAGATCCTCCAAATAAAAAAAAAAGATCATGCCCGTATCACGGTACAGAATTAGGAATGTAACAGCTGTATGTGGCAGGACATAGTCATAAGAACAGTCAAAATAAAAAAATTGTGGATGTGGGATTTTGTACTGGACAATTAATTCCAGCACTTGATCACCCACAAATAAATAAAAAAAATCATAAGGGGTAAAATTAGTTTCACGGTCTGAAAAAAATGTGCTCTACAACCTCTCCCACAAGAAATAATCCCTACTTGGAAAGCCCACGAACTAAAAAGAAAATATAAAGAAATTGACTCCCTAAAAAGGCCCCCAACCCATTTTTTTTTTTTGTGTTAAATTCTAGTAATTTGCAACCGTGTGAAAGGTTTCGAAACAGGGGTAGTAACAAAGGGCTGGTTTTGATGGACACATGGGGCAATAAAAGCGGGTATCCCTCCTCCTGCCATGCCTGCTACATACCCGACACCTTTTTTGGGGATATTTTTGGGTCTCAGTGGAGGGAATAGGGTGTAAAAAGTGGCGCTCTGAAAGCCTGCGCACATCCTCAGATTCGCAGGATTGTGCCGGTATAGTGGACTCAAAAAGGAGATGCTCAATGACCTTCTCCTGAAATTGAAGGAAAGTGAGCGTTCCTTGGGCTTTTTTGAAAATAACAAAACTGTTATAGGTAGCAACCTGGATGAGGTAGATTGCTACCTTTTTGTACCAGGCCTTATTTTTGCGCTTCACCAGGTAAGGCTGAAGCACCTGGTCGGAAAGGTCTACACCCCCCATAAATTTGTTGTAGTCTGTTACACAGACAGGTTTCTGCTTTGCAGTGGTAGCCCCCCTCTCCGTAATTGCCACAGTGGTGTCCGTGTGTACGGTGGACAGAATGTAGACATCCTTCTTGTCGGCCCACTTCACTGCAAGCAATTCCTGACTTGCAAGGGCCATGGATGTTCCCTTTCCCAAACGCCTGGACACCAACTGTTGTGGGAGTCCCACTCTGTTCTTCCGTACTGTCCCACAGGCCCCTGTATTTGTAGCATGGAGGGCTTTATAAAGGGCAACGCTGGTATAAAAATTGTCTGTAAAGACGTGGTACCCCTTGTGCAGAAATGGCTCCATTAGGTTCCACACAATTTTGCCAGAGGTGCCAATAGTTTCTGGGCAGCCTGGGGTATAAATTTGGCAGTCCCTGCCTTCATAGATTTTGAAACCGCAGGTGTAACCCGTTGTGCTCTCGCAAACTTTGTACAATTTCACCCCATATCTGGCTCGTTTGGAAGGGATGAATTGACGAAAGGAAAGACGCCCTTTGAAGCTCATGAGCGATTCATCTACTGACAAATTTTTGTCAGGGGTGTACAACTTTAAAAATAAATCATTTAGAAGGGTGATTAATGGCCTTAATTTATTAAGCCGATCATAAGCTGGGTCACTTCTTGGGGGGACTTGGGAATTATCAGTAAAATGCATGAATCGCATTAGGGCCTCATAGCGGTTTCTGGACATCACTGCTGCAAATACAGGGGTAGCGTGGACAGCACTACAAGTCCAGTAGGACCGGACAGAGGGTTTTTTAGCCAAACCCATATTGAGGGTAATGCCTAAAAATTTTTTTATTTCTGGGACACTTGTGGGTCTCCACATTCTGGAGTACATAGACGCAGGCTTTTGTAGAACAAACTGCCTAGCATACAGATTAGTCTGCTGGACTATCAAGTCTAGGACCGTATCACATATAAATAAATTAAAAAAATTATAGGGGGTAAAATTTTGGACGTCGACACTAATTCCTGGGGTCGCTTCAAATTGGGGTACTTGGGGGGAAAATGGTAGTGCAGGATCCCACATCACGGGAGGGACTGCAACACTCGGCCCTGCACTTGACACCTCTACAGCGACTGACGTATCCACCACCATAGGACTATGGGGTTCAGCGGTGGAAGTAGAATCGTCACTGTCACTGTCTGGAACAAATTCTGAAGCGGTGTCTGTTTCGCTTTCAGAAGTGTCGGAACATAGCAAGGCGTAGGCTTGCTCCGCGCTGTACATACGCTGAGACATATTTATAGATGTGTATGTATATATATATATATATATATATATATATATATGCCCTATAAGTCCTAACCCTAAAGTAAACCTAAAATCCTAAAAACGACACAAATTATTATTTTATTTTTTTATATATATTTTTTTTTTATATATATATTTTTTTTTTATATAACAGACGTAAAATTAATTCTAAACGGCCCTAAACACGAACGCTAAACTAGCCCTAACCCTAAAGTAACGCTAAACTAACGCTAAACTAGCACTAACGCTAAACTAGAACTAACGGTAAACTAGCACTAACGCTAAACTAGCGCTGACGCTAATCTAGCGCTGACGCTAATATAGATTTGATATATTATATATATATATATATATATGTGTGTATAAGAACTATGATTTTTTATCACTTTCTTTCTTCACAGCACAGGACTTAGACTGATTTCTCTCTCCTCTCAGAACAACTACAATGGGAGGAGAGAGAAACACAGCCCATGTCCTGGCTGTGTTTTGAAAATAACTGTCAGTGATCTCTGTGATAGGTTTTATCACAGAGATCACCTGATCAGGGACCAGTCACAACGGTCCCTGATTGTTGCTGTGCCAGATGACGACACAGGTAAGTTATGCAAAGCGCACTCGGGCGCCATTTTGGGGGGGGGAATCGGACCGTGGGGGGGGATCGGACCGGGGGGGGGGGAATCGGACATGAAGGGGAATCGGACGGGGGGGGATCGGATGTCGGAGGGGGGGGGGCGCACTATTTACCCGTTCTCTCTCCTCTCTAAGGAGTTATTCCATGAGAGGAGAGAGAAATGGCGATTATCCGCCGGTTTAGAGTGAACGCCGTGAAATAGCGATTCACGGCGATCACGTGACCAGAGACGACTCGTTATGGTCTCTGGTCATTGCCCCGAACTCTCAGCTACCTCCGGTAGCTGAGAGAACGGAGCCCCGAGCTTTAATTTCGGCGCTACTTTAGGCTAATGCGATCACGTTAAAAGGCGTCGCATTAGCCTAAAGCCCATTAGTGAGGAACGTAAAAAGGCGTACTGTTGGTCACTAAGGGGTTAAACAAACCCTATTGCCTTATTTAGGTACACACTTCCCAACACAAGCATTAGCAGCAAACATCACAATAATACCTAAAGAGGGGAGGGATCTGGAAAGATGCGGTAACTATAGACCTATATCCCTACTGAATGCGGATTTAAAATGGTGGGCAAAAATATTAGCGACAAGAATTGGTTCCTTTCTGGCCAAGCTGATAGGAGTGGAACAAGTGGGATTTGTGCCTGGATGAGAGGGGAAGTTTAACACCACTAGAACCATTCAAGCCCTGTTCTATGCAAAACAACACAAGATTCCTCTGATGCTACTTGGTACAGATGCAGAAAAAGCCTTTGACCGAATTGACTGGCCTTATTTAAAAGCGGTTCTGCATAAATTTGACTTCCCGCAACAATTCATTGACGCAATTTTCTCCTTATATAAGAACCCCACAGCAAGAATACAAGTAAACGGCGTCTTTTCAGCCCCTTTTCCTATTGGGAATGGAACACGTCAGGGATGTCCCCTATCCCCTACCTTGTTCATACTTGTAATGGAAACTTTGCTATTAAAGATAAGACAAACTCCCAAAATTAAAGGGCTTCAGGTAGGGAATTTTGAACATAAAACGGCAGCCTTTGCTGACGATTTGTTAATTTATATAACCAACCCCTTGGAAGCGCTTCCAAAAATTTTACAGATCTTTGAAGATTTTGGCCCAGTATCTAATTTTAAAATCAATTATGACAAATCAGAAGCGCTTAATGTGTCATTGCGACAGAGTATGTTCCTAGCTGTCAGCACACAATCTCCCTTTAAATGGCCGAAGTCTGAACTAAAATATTTAGGTTTAAAAATTACAGCGAACCCAAAGATGCTGTTTGATAGGAATTATAATCCGATATACTACAAAATAAAAAAGTTTTTAGCAAAATTGAAAATACCATTTATGACAATGCTAGGCAGGAAAAACCTGATTACAGCATTTGTCATACCTCAAATTCTTTACATCTTACAATCCTTGCCCATTGATATACCAACATATTACTTCGCTAGATTCAAAAGATTATTCATGGAGTTCTTATGGAATAAAAAACGTCCTAGACTCGCATACACACAATTGATGAGGAGAAAGGGGGAGGGAGGGCTGTCGTTCCCGGATCTACATACCTATTATAGAGCTATACAATTAGGGAGATGGGCACAGTTAGCAAATAAAAACATCTCACTTCCACATGTTGATATAGAAAGGTTTTCATTAGGTAATGGCCTGGTATCTTACTTATGGGTAAGGTCACAATTGCCCCCCCCAGAACATTGATTCAGAGTGACATGACTAGGGGACTAATTAAGATATGTCAAACCTCCTCGGCTTTACACCTACAAAATAATATTTACTCAATTCTGATGCCTCTGTCCATGGCACCATGTGTAGTTCATAAGAACTGTACTCGGATCCCAGAGACATGGTCACAGCTGCACTCCATAAAAATAGCAAGGCTCTTCGAAAAATCTGATTTACCATCTCTGGAGCAATTACACAGAGAATTACACATACCGCAACCCAACGATATACAGACGCTGGATTTTGCACACACATGTCAGAAGTTGAAGTTGTTAGCAAAGGAGAGAAAATCGGAGCCGACTTGGCTAGAAAATTATACACTATTTCCTACAATTCCCAAAAGATCTATTTCCAAGATATATAAAGAACTAGTAACTAATATGTCAAATAATGTCCCGAGTTATATGTGTGCTTGGGAAAAAGAGTTTGGTTGCAGATTCTCCGAAAAAGAGAGATCTATTATTATGAGACACTCCCATGGCTTCTCGAGATGTATGAGAGCACAGGAAAACTCATATAAAACACTCACACGTTGGTACAGAACACCTGAATTTTTACATAACATATCAGTCTCTCCAGTGAACACGTGCTGGAGATGTGATAAAGAAGTAGGTAATATGTCCCATATTTGGTGGTCTTGTACGAAAATTCAGGGTTTCTGGAGAGAAGTGGAAACCTTGATTTGGGATGTGTGTTCTGTCTCGATAAACCTCACGAAAGAACTAGTGTTACTTTGGTTGCCTATTAAAAAATTTTCACCTTCAGCTAAAAATCTACCTACTTATATAATATCTGCAGCAAAACTACTGATCCCGGCTCAATGGAAAAAGACATTTACACCTACTAGATCACAACTTATGGCTAAAATACATCAGATTTGTAGGTTGGAAGAACTAGCTGGGTGGGAAAACAAAAATAGAAGCTCTTTCTTAAATATATGGCAGCCCTGGATAGACTATAGAGATAAAGTTTAGAAATATGGAAGGGACACAGAGATGTAAACAGTCAGTAAAAAGTCAGAAGACTACGAAAGCCACAAAGAGACAGATAGATAGTAGATAGAAAATGGATATTTATTTACTTATCATTAACATTTCAATCCGGGTCTTTGGCCAAATGATATCAAAAATTTATATCTGAGATATGATCACAGTGGTTCACATGTTCTTTAATTGTTTGTATGTCTGTTAATTACTTGTTCTGAAAACCAGTAGACACACGCATGGTTAATGAAAAGAAGCACATTACTAACAGTTGACATGGTATGTAAATTTGCATGGTATGATAAGATGTGATGGTTCACTGATATACAGTGTTAATGTACTATGAAACACAGGAAAAGTTTGTAAAAACAATAATATTTGTTATGCTTTATATGTCTACTTTCAATAAAAAGAGTTTATACAAAAAAAAAATAACCATTAGCAAGAGGAGTGGAGTCGATACCCACTACCGGGACAGGTTTAGGCAAATCAATCAAAGGCATAGCTAGAGACATAGCAAATTCCACAGACATGATATTAGCAGAAGACCCTGAATCCACGAAGGCACTGCCGGTAGCAGACCTACCACCAAAAGAGACCTGAAAGGGAAGCAAGATTTTATAACGTTTCATATTTACAGAAATAACTGTGCGCCTAAGTGACCTCCCCGATGATCACTTAGGCGCGGAAGTTTTCCGGCTGCTTATTCTTACGCCTAGGACAGGTGTTCACTTGATGCTTGTCATCCCCACAATAGAAGCAGAGACCATTCTTCCTGCGGAACTCTCTACGTTGTCGGATCAGAATTAGGGAGCATGTGCGCGACATAGTCGCCGCTAGGGAAATTGAAGATCTTACATTGCTCAAAACAATCCCCAGACATTTTAAAACCTATCATGCATGTGACCCAAGATCATTTAAAGCTTGGGGTATAGATAGGGTGATGTGTGGTATCAGAGGTGGGGATGTCAAGAAATTGCTAGCTCAGAGGGAGTGCAAGTGGATTATCACCCTTGGAACAATGGCCCCTGTTGGTCTGAATGAGACACTTAGTTTTGCGCTCTTTCTATAATCCCTCTACCATTTTTTAAATGCTTGTGTTTTTAAACTGTATGTCTATTAATTTTTATATTTTTTCTCTCCTTCTAGTCTTCTACTTTGGCCATTTTCTGACCTTATGTATTCACATTGGTCCGAGATCGATATTTTTGAAACACCTGTCTTACTGTTTGTGGGACTTGAGTTCCCATTATGCAGATCTGCTTGAAATCGTGTCAAGTGTCTCTACACGTCGTGGGATAATTCACTGTATTTTATAATTTTTTGTCATTATTGTTGTATATATGTTATTTTATATGCTCTTTTGATGGACCGGGATACGGTTGGAGCAAATACACAATGTGTTCCACTTTAGAGTGGGACTCTCCTAATTTGTTATTTTTTCACTGTTGATTAAGTTCAGCATTGTATGCTGATAATATAACATAAACATGCTATTATAACCTGGACTGTATTCGTGCACTCTCAATATATTTATATATAAATTTCTCCATTTTTTTATTTATTCGACTATTTCTTACTGATGATTCTTTTTCTTTTTCTTTTTCTTTCTATGTATTATATTTATTAACTGATCACAGTACTTTGGGGTTCACCTGTCATTCATTACTTTTTCTGCGATTCCGGTTTATCGTATCGATTCTTTTATATTTATCTCATTATGATTGATTCCAGTGAGAACCCTCTTGGATCAATACGTGCTATAACATCTGCACTAAATAAATCACTGTAGTATATAACTTCGTAGCACTAAAATCCGCCTTTTAAACTTACCTTTACTTCATCCTATGATGTTGTATACCGGCCCTGCCTGTCATACGCGTCATCGCTGGCTCTAACTCTGTCTGCCGTTTGTGCTCCTCTGCGCGTGCGCGGTTTCCGGAGCCGCGCATGCGTAGTGGGGACTCGGCTGTCAGGTGTGCGAGTCTCGCGATGTTTCGGTCTGACAGGCACGGCCGTGTTGATCTCATTGGCCAACCCGTATCAGCTGACTGGATTAAACAGTGTATTTAAGGTAGAAAGACTAGGTAGAAGATAGTATACCCCTCTGAAAAAGCCATCCACGCGAAACGCGTGTCGGGGTCTCTCCGTACTCGGGAAGTCACTGAACTACAGGAACCATATGGGTTAGTAATACTTTATGCTGCACCCTATACCTTTTTACTTGCCTTTTCTTCTTGTGGCTTTACTTGCTGGGAAGACCTGTCTTGCTTGATGTGGGCTTATGGAAGCACTTTTTTGTCACTACTTGAGTCCAGCATATAATTATTTACTTAGAATGTTACCATGAGTCTGGCTGGATATATGATATAATTAAAATTACATATTTTGGCTTTTTGCCCTTACTGATACTTAATCATATTTAATTATATTTTTTTTGCTTGAGCCCTAGCTGATATGGCATTATTTGTTATAAAGACCTTTTTCTTCTCGTAGCTGCATTTATAAGAGGTGGTTCCTCTATGTTCTTTCATGCCACTTGGGAGGTGTACAGGTCTTGGATTTGCAGTCAAATTTTAAATTGTATGTAATTTGTATTGTCCTAATAAAGTTTATTTTTCTATGCCATTGGCAAACTTCATCCCAATAGTGTATGACTCCTTTGTTCTCAGAGTTTTCCATAATTATTTTGGAGTCTCTATTCTGACAGTAGGGAGGCCTAAATCCGCACTTGCTGGTGGTCTAACCTTGATAACCACTTTCCTGTTGAGACATATGTTTATATCATTGTATTTCTGTGTATTTTTCACAGCTGCTGGCTCCGGGCCAAAAATGGACTTCAGGACTCGAGATCAGTCCTGGATCTCACAATTAAACGAGGTTTTTAATGAAGACGCAAATCTGATTTTAAACACTAATGGTAGAAATATGAGGGAATCCATCAATAGGTTCAAAGAGCTACATAAAAAAAGAACCAAAATTTGGTGGAACAGGGCGTTCCTGGAAAAATATTTAACTAAGGGGTTAATACCTAGAGGCCTGAGAGTACAGGTCTTCCCCTCTTTCCCCATTGAAGATGAGACCTTTAAGACCAAATGGGAGGGTCTAGCCTCTGAGTGTTCCAGGGGTTTTATGGGATTATTATCACAAGGCAACCAAACAACTCTGATAGAGTTGGAAAAGGAAATAGAGGAGTTACAAACCATTTTGAAAAAAGATCTCTCAAATCTGGAATTGGAAAAACTTAATGTAGATCTGGATGGGGACTTTAAGAAATGGGAGCAGGAAATTCTCTCAGTCAAATCCTCCAAATTCCAAAGAGATAACAACGATTTTTTGGAGGGTAGAATGTACAAATGGCGCAAGCCTGGGCTAAGACCTACACCTAGATCGAGATCCACATCCTTCTTATCTGCAACATCTAGTGAGAACCCTTTGAGATCCAAACGTAATGAGGAAGGATTCAATTCCCACGAAATGATTTACCCTCGTAGGAATAGAGAGAGACAGGTGGCTAGACGTAAGGAGACCTCGTCATATCAACAGGGGAAGAAATCCAAGAACGTACTGCAGGTGATAAATCTATCTAAGCACTCCCTATCTGCAATACAATGTGACGTACTTAGTAGGGGACTAACGTTTTCCCCGAGTAATCCCTTTAACTTTTTTTCAGCCATGAAAGATCTTTACCTCTTTGCACGTAAGCTAGCACTTAAAAAACTACACAGTAGACCGGGTGGAGATCTGGGCCTTAATAGTGCAATGGAGAAGGAAGCTCTAAAGGCTCTTGAGGATCTCCTACAGGAGCAAATCACCACTGATCAAGGTAGGTTCCCCAAATCGGTTGTGCCCAGATCAGTGAGGTTCCCACCTTTGTCCATATGTCCGCAAGTTGAGATTTTTACTAAAATGGTAATAAATGACTTTAAATGCATTTCTTCAAATAGAAAAAATAACAATCTGTCTAAATGTCAACGCAATGCATTAAAGGAACTCCAAGGTTTTAAGGATGTTGTTTATAAGGCGGCGGACAAAGGTGGGAACATCGTGATATGGCCAACCGAAAAATATGAAAGGGAGGCGTATAGACAATTGAGGGATAAAGATACCTACCAAAAATTAGCATATAACCCAGTGGGCAAATTTTCAGCTGAGCTATCGAAGGTTCTTAATCTAGCCTTTGAGAAAGGTCTAATTCCCAAAAATATACTTACTGGCCTTACGGTTCAATACCCAAGGATACCTACGCTTTATTTTTTGACGAAGGTTCACAAAAGTATGACAGACCCCCCAGGACGTCCTATAGTATCAGGGATTGGGGGGCTTTGTGACCCTATCTGTAGATTTATTGACCACTACCTCAAACCCCTAGTGGAATGTTTACCATCCCACGTTAGGGATACAACAGACGTTTTGAGAAGGATAGATGGTGTTACCCTTGACGCTGATATGTTTCTGGTGACAGCTGATATTGAATCGCTGTATACCAGCATTCGACATGATGATGGGATTAACGCTGTACGCCTCTTCTTGGGGATGAGCAATTGAGACGGCCCTACCTGTGAACTGGTTGTGGAGCTATTAGAATATATTCTTACGCACAATTTCTTTGTTTTTAAGGACGCTTTTTATTTACAGAAGCGGGGCACTGCCATGGGTGCGGCGTGTGCACCGTCATATGCGAACCTGTTTCTCGGCCTCTGGGAGAGGCAGGTTTTCCTAGGTGACGGTGCGCACGCCGCTGACCATGTGCAGTGCTGGATGCGATATATAGATGATGTCCTTTTCATTTGGCAGGGGACGGAGACTGAACTCATACATTTCATGCTGGGTCTTAACACCAATGATTTGAATATAAAACTGACCTATGTTTTTGATAAACATCAGGTGGAGTTTTTGGATATCAGCATTGAGGTGGACAGTACAGGATGTCTTCAGACCGATGTGTTTCAGAAAAAGACATCCGTTAACTCCCTGCTACATGCCACATCTGCCCACAGCCAGTCCACGATTGGGGCCGTCCCTGTTGGTCAGTTCCTAAGAATGAGGCGTATTTGCTCATTATATGGAAATTTTGAGAGGCAATCAAGAGACCTGGAGGAGAGATTCCGAGATAGGGGATATAGCCATAGAAGCATAAAGAAGGGCTATAGAAGGGCAAAGGTTACGGATCGTAACTCAATCCTACATCCATCAAAAATGAACGCCACTAAAAAAAGTGATGATACTAGTATTCGATACATCACCACATACAATAATCAGTGGCAGGCAATGAGATCTGCATTGGAAAGACACTGGCCAATTTTACATTCTGAACCTGCCCTGGCTGATAAACTATCAAAAAAGCCACAAATGACAGCACGTAGGAGTATGAATTTAAAAGATATGCTGGTGAAAAGCCACTACGTGCCAAGAGAATGCAATTTATTTGCATCTAAAAACCCTAGACAAGGCTGTTACCCATGCGGCGACTGTGTGGCATGCACAAATATGGTCCGCACATCCAATTTCTCCTCTATGATTGACAATAGAGAGTTCAAGATCCGATACTATATATCCTGTAGAACAACGAACGTCATATACTATGCTACATGTGGTTGTTCAAAGGTATATATCGGTCTGACATCCAGACAACTGCGGATCAGAATTAGGGAACATGTGCGCGACATAGTCGCCGCTAGGGAAATTGAAGATCTTACATTGCTCAAAACAATCCCCAGACATTTTAAAACCTATCATGCATGTGACCCAAGATCATTTAAAGCTTGGGGTATAGATAGGGTGATGTGTGGTATCAGAGGTGGGGATGTCAAGAAATTGCTAGCTCAGAGGGAGTGCAAGTGGATTATCACCCTTGGAACAATGGCCCCTGTTGGTCTGAATGAGACACTTAGTTTTGCGCTCTTTCTATAATCCCTCTACCATTTTTTAAATGCTTGTGTTTTTAAACTGTATGTCTATTAATTTTTATATTTTTTCTCTCCTTCTAGTCTTCTACTTTGGCCATTTTCTGACCTTATGTATTCACATTGGTCCGAGATCGATATTTTTGAAACACCTGTCTTACTGTTTGTGGGACTTGAGTTCCCATTATGCGGATCTGCTTGAAATCGTGTCAAGTGTCTCTACACGTCGTGGGATAATTCACTGTATTTTATAATTTTTTGGCATTATTGTTGTATATATGTTATTTTATATGCTCTTTTGATGGCCCGGGATACGGTTGGAGCAAATACACAATGTGTTCCACTTTAGAGTGGGACTCTCCTAATTTGTTATTTTTTCACTGTTGATTAAGTTCAGCATTGTATGCTGATAATATAACATAAACATGCTATTATAACATGGACTGTATTCGTGCACTCTCAATATATTTATATATAAATTTCTCAATTTTTTTATTTATTCGACTATTTCTTACTGATGATTCTTTTTCTTTTTCTTTTTCTTTCTATGTATTATATTTATTAACTGATCACAGTACTTTGGGGTTCACCTGTCATTCATTACTTTTTCTGCGATTCCGGTTTATCGTATCGATTCTTTTATATTTATCTCATTATGATTGATTCCAGTGAGAACCCTCTTGGATCAATACGTGCTATAACATCTGCGCTAAATAAATCACTGTAGTATATAACTTCGTAGCACTAAAATCCGCCTTTTAAACTTACCTTTACTTCATCCTATGATGTTGTATACCGGCCCTGCCTGTCATACGCGTCATCGCTGGCTCTAACTCTGTCTGCCGTTTGTGCTCCTCTGCGCGTGCGCGGTTTCCGGAGCCGCGCATGCGTAGTGGGGACTCGGCTGTCAGGTGTGCGAGTCTCGCGATGTTTCGGTCTGACAGGCACGGCCATGTTGATCTCATTGGCCAACCCGTATCAGCTGACTGGATTAAACAGTGTATTTAAGGTAGAAAGACTAGGTAGAAGATAGTATACCCCTCTGAAAAAGCCATCCACGCGAAACGCGCGTCGGGGTCTCTCCGTACTCGGGAAGTCACTGAACTACAGGAACCATATGGGTTAGTAATACTTTATGCTGCACCCTATACCTTTTTACTTGCCTTTTCTTCTTGTGGCTTTACTTGCTGGGAAGACCTGTCTTGCTTGAGGTGGGCTTATGGAAGCACTTTTTTGTCACTACTTGAGTCCAGCATATAATTATTTACTTAGAATGTTACCATGAGTCTGGCTGGATATATGATATAATTCAAATTACATATTTTGGCTTTTTGCCCTTACTGATACTTAATCATATTTAATTATATTTTTTTGCTGGAGCCCTAGCTGATATGGCATTATTTGTTATAAAGACCTTTTTCTTCTCGTAGCTGCATTTATAAGAGGTGGTTCCTCTATGTTCTTTCATGCCACTTGGGAGGTGTACAGGTCTTGGATTTGCAGTCAAATTCTTAATTGTATGTAATTTGTATTGTCCTAATAAAGTTTATTTTTCTATGCCATTGGCAAACTTCATCCCAATAGTGTATGACTCCTTTATTTGTCCCAGAGTAGTATGTGATATCTGATAGGCAGGGATTTAAAACTATATTTTTAAGAATTCTGGACTGACTGGTTTCCTGGATGATGAGGTCCTAGGCTATGGGAACTTTACTGTTTGCTGCTTTTAATAATAAGTAACGCAAAGGATTGGTAAAGACACCAATTTTGGAGATGGAGAGGCAAGGCTGAAGGGGAGGAGGAGGCCTTTATTTGAACATAAGAACTCTTGTGTTGTTATGTTCAAAAGTCTTATCTAGTAAGTTTCCCATAGCTCGCTATCTTTTTGTCCAAATTCTTCACGTACCAACTATCTGACAAATATAATAGAAGTAGCATTATTTACTCACCTAATATTCCAAGAGCTGTGTTACAAATGGTTGGACACTCATATGTATATTGTGCTTAAAGCCAATGCCTGTAGTGGTGCCATAGGTTTAGATAAAGAACCCGGACTGAAGCAGATTGGGAGAGCTTTTGTGTGATGATAAATTGTGTCGATTTAGGATATTCAGACCTTGCATGTATTCCAATGTGTAGCTATCATGGGTTGTACTATAGAATCAATACATTTTGTATCTGTAGAGCTATAAAAAAAAGTTAGATTGTAAAGGGGTATACACTTCTGGGTGAATTAATTCTGTGTTTTCCTGTTTACTGTAAAAAAGTTTGAATTTTTTGGTATAGTTTTCAATTTTGTTTTATACTTGAATTCCAAAATGATCAGTGTAAGAGGTATACGTTTAAGTATCTAATATACAATTTCACTGCCTGTCTAAACGTTTTTAAATATTTTTATTGACAAAACTTTATTTAAAAATAGTAGGGCACTAAATGCCAAAGATCTGGGTACAGGCGTTGACAATACAGATCATAAATGCACGGAGGAGCATACGTGATATGCACAGTCAGGGTGCACCAATTCACAAGTGCCTGAGATGTCAGATACTAATTAGCACATTGCCTCACTCCATACACGTACTGGAAAATATTGGTTAGCCTGATTGCCAAAGATAGACAAAATTCCCAACGCGTTTCTGCACCCCTAAAGCATAGGGGAGCGTCCTCAGGGGTAAAAGTTGCCTGATTGTATTAAAATGCCGGTCAGCACATATTATGCTGTTCGTTTGTTATTACGGCGTGCACGAGACACTGATGTCGGTCTAGCGCGCGCCGAGGAAACCCTCATGCCTTATACAGTAAAAGCCCCACCTACAATGATTGCGTAATAAGGAGCAGAGCCAATCGGTAAGTACCACATCAGAACTGACGCCCACCGAACGGGACGGCCCCATAGTGACTACGAAACCAATGGAATAGATGCATACAGCATCAGTAGTTACCAGGGGGAAGCTCCAGGCGGCCGAACATACAACGCTAATGCAACACTGTAACGAACGCTGTAACATATACACATATATGTGTGTATGCTATGTATATCACAAGTTTTATCTGAAGAAAAATATATTTATTTTTTCTATCTTAGATACGGTTGTCATCCTTACTTGCCTGTACCTTTACATTTTTGGCCATAGAAAGACTTTGAAAGCGTCTTTCCTGCACGCCTACACCCATATGCGAAATTTGGTCTATCTATATATTTCCTTACACTATAGTAAAGTCACAATGGTCGCTTTTGTACTTTCATAATAATAGCCATTGTGATGTCGCTTTTGTGATGTCACAATGGTCGCTATTGTGATGCCACAATGGTCGCTATTGTGATGCCACAATGGTCGCTATTGTGATGCCACAATGGTCGCTATTGTGGTCTCACAATGGTCGCTATTGTGATCTCACAATAGTTGCTATTGTTAAGTCACAATGGTCGCTTTTGTTGTCACAATGGTCGCCTTTGTTATGTCACAATGGTCGCCTTTGTTTTGTCACAATGGTCGCCTTTGTTATGTCACAATAGTCGCCTTTGTTATGTCACAATGGTCGCCATTGGGAGGTCACAACGGTCGCCATTGGGAGGTCACAACGGTCGCCATTGGGAGGTCACAACGGTCGCCATTGGGAGGTCACAACGGTCGCCATTGGGAGGTCACAACGGTCGCCATTGGGAGGTCACAACGGTCGCCATTGGGAGGTCACAACGGTCGCCATTGGGATGTTACAACGGTCGCTATTGTAATGTCACAATCTTTGCTTTTGTGATGTCAGAATGATCGCTAATGTGATGTCACAATGGTTTATATTGTGATTTATTATTGGTCGAAATTGTTATGTCACAATGGTCACCATTGTGATGTCACAATGACAGCTATTGGGATGTCACAATATTTGCTATTGGGATGACACAATATTTGCTATTGGGATGTCACAATATTTGCTAATGGGATGTCACAATATTTGCTATTGGGATGTCACAATATTTGCTATTGGGATTTCACAACATTTGCTATTGTGATGTCACAATATTTGCTATTGGGATGTCACAATATTTGCTATTGGGATGTCACAATGATAGCTATTGGGATGTCACAATGGTCGCTAATGTGATGTCACAATAGTTGCTATAGTGATGTTGCAATGGTAGCTATTGTGATATCGGATTGATAGCTATTGTAATGTCACAATCATAGCTATTGTAATGTCTCTATGGTCACAATTGTGATTGGCAATGGTCTCTATTGTGATGCAACAATGGTCGCTATTGTGATGCAACAATGGTCGCTATTGTGATTTCATATTAACATCTATTGTGATTTCATAATGATAGTCATTGTGATGTCGCAGTGGTCCTTATTGTGATGTAACAATTGGCGCTATTGTGATGTCACAATGGTCGCTATTGTAATGTCTCAATAAAATCTATAATGATTTCATAATGATGGACATTGTGATGTCACAATGGTCGCCATTCTGATGTCCCAATGGCCGCCATTGTGATGTCACAATGGTCGCCATTGTGATGTCACAATGGTCGCCATTTTTATGTCACAATGGTCGCCATTGTGATGTCACAATGGTCGCCATTGTGATGTCACTATGGTTGCCATTAATTGCAATGTAGAGATCCACAGCACTCACTTGATCAGACTGTATCCATTCAGTTTCAGCAGAATGCAAATTCCTAGTCCAGGGATCCCTCCCGGACACTCGATTGGTACCAAAAAGCTTGAGGACAGCATCCGTATGGCAAAATAGTAAAAGGTGTTTATTAACACATCCCAGTAATAGAGTGCTACGTTTTGACTCCGCAGGAGTCTTTGTCAAGCATAAATTTCTTGTGAGCAAATGTGGGTTATATATACAAATTCCTACACATCATTGTTACCAATCAAATTAGAGCATTACAAACACTCCCTTAAAACACATGTGAATGTGCTATTACATAATGTGAATCCAATTAGTGAAAAATCATGTTGTGTATTACTTACATGTTGTTGGATGACGCTGCTCAACTTCGCAGTGCCCCTCGGTCTCGGCGTCCCGGATGTGTTACTGCGCATGCGTAAGCACACACCGGAAGTTGATGTTCTGTCATGAGAATGTGGCGGCCATTTTACTTACTGGCCGAAGCCCTGGCATCAGTGCCGCGATTGCGCAGTAGAGCAAGACTACAGACGGTAGCCAAGCAACCATATTTGAATGTCGCCGAACCCTAAATCGTTCGCTGTATCCAGCAGCTAGTTTTAAAGTGGCAAGCCTATAATTCTAATCACTACTGACTGTACCCATAAAATATAGTGGATGCACATAATGTGCTATTATATCCGAGCTCATATCTAGCCAGGGTATAAATAGTCTAATGTGGTATAATTTTCAACCACTAGGTGGTGATCATGTCTCACTGACAGGAGGTCAAAGAGTCAGGAAAACCCATATACCCAAAGAATAACCACTAAATGGTAATACCTCCCATATATTATATACAGGAAAGTCATAAGAAGATGACCTAAAAACCTTTTTAGATACATAGAAGAACATATGAAACCTACTTCTTCACAAAAACTGTCAATGACACAATATCATGTCCAATCTGTTATTTATTGATTCATAATAGTCCAATCTGTCGCCAAACGAGACCATGTCAACATTGCTGTATTGTTAAGTGTAGGCCTTCGTCTACATCGTGATTAGTGGGTCAATACGAAGTGGCATTCCGACATCCCCAAGCATGTGTGAATCTGGATTGAAAAAATTTACAAAAATCAGTGAACATAAATACCCATTAAAAACGAAAAACATAGACAAACAGAATAATATCTAGATGAAAGTACCAATTGCGTACTCCAAATTGAAACCCTTCGGTTGTAGACTATCTAACTGGAAAATCCATTTTAATTCTTTCTTTTTAAGAAGCCCTTGCCTGTCACCACCTCTTCGCAGAACTGGTACATGGTCAATGACCCTAAACTAAATTCTACGAAGTGTTTAGCCACTGGCAGATCAACTTGTTTCCTCCGTATTGTGCCTTTATGCTTATTAATGCGATCCCTAATATAATTTGTGGTTTCTCCCACATAGATGATACCACATAGGCAAGTAATCATATACACTGCATAATTTGTAGCACAGGTGAACCTTGCTGGTATGTTAAATTTCCTCCCTGTGTATGGGTGAGAGAAGGTAGGGCCCTTTAATGAATGGGGCCGTTCAGACTGTCAGTGAATTTCATGCAGTGTATGTGCGCTGCATGAAACTCATGACATGTCCTATATTTGCGTGTGTTTCACCCACTTCCGGGTGCCGCGCGTGATTCGCGCAACAGCAGTAAAATAAATAAATAAATGAATACCGAAAAGCACCACGTGCTTTTCTGTTTGTAAACATAAAACCAGAGTGTCATATTGATGCCGGCTGCGTGAAAATCATGACACACGGACCTTTTGTGCGCGTAAAACGCAGCGTTTTTTTGCGCGCACAAAACGGACACGTCCGTGTGAATAAGGCCTAAGGGGAAGTTGCCTTTTTTTAGGAGTACTTAAGTCTGTACAGGTCCCCTTGTCACTCCTATGTCGAGTGTACTAGGAAGTCACTCAAGTTCTTACCTCGACGATAAGACATGATAGGTGGTCGATCAAAAGATGATATATTCGGACAACCCCTTTTAATCAAAGACCAATTTTTTCTAATGGCTTGTGCGAATAAACCACTCATGGGGCTGAAAGTAGAGACAAATGGTATTCTATCCAAATCAGCATCTCTATCTTTCCTGATACGTAATGTATCCCGACTTGTTTTGCTAATCATATGTCTATGTCTCAAGACTAATTTTTTAGGGTATCCCCTGTCCAGAAATTTCCTACACATCTCATCCAATCTCTTATCCAAAATCTCCTCACTATCCACTATTCTCTTAACTCTGAGTAACTGACTCTGTGGCAGAGAATCCACCATACGTCTTGAGTGACTGCTTTGATAGTGTAACATGCTATTTTTGTCCGTTGCTTTTACATAAAGGTCAGATCTCAACCGGTCATTGTCTGTATAAATTATTGTATCTAGGAATTTAATCTTGCTCTCTGACCAGCACAGGGTGAACTGAAGTTCAAGATATTTGCTATTAAGTTCCTGATGGATCATATTCAACTCGTCTAGTGTACCTTGCCACACCAGGAACACATCATCTATATATCTTAATCAGCAACGAACATGTCCCCAGTAATTAGAGGTGTACACAAACCTGTCCTCAAAGGCAGCCATATACAGTGAAGGAAATAAGTATTTGATCCCTTGCTGATTTTGTAAGTTTGCCCACTGTCAAAGTCATGAACAGTCTAGAATTTTTAGGCTAGGTTAATTTTACCAGTGAGAGATAGATTATATTAAAAAAAAACACAGAAAATCACATAGTCAAAATTATATATATTTTTTTGCATTGTGCACAGAGAAATAAGTATTTGATCCCCTACCAACCATTAAGAGTTCAGCCTCCTCCAGACCAGTTACACGCTCCAAATCAACTTGGTGCCGCATTAAAGACAGCTGTCTTAAATGGTCACCTGTATAAAAGACTCCTGTCCACAGACTCAATTAATCAGTCTGACTCTAACCTCTACAACATGGGCAAGACCAAAGAGCTTTCTAAGGATGTCATGGACAAGATCATAGACCTGCACAAGGCTGGAATGGGCTACAAAACCATAAGTAAGACGCTGGGTGAGAAGGAGACAACTGTTGGTGCAATAGTAAGAAAATGGAAGACATACAAAATGACTGTCAATCGACATCGATCTGGGGTTCCATGCAAAATCTCTCCTCGTGGGGTATCCTTGATCCTGAGGAAGGTAAGAGCTCAGCCGAAAACTACACGGGGGAAACTTGTTAATGATCTCAAGGCAGCTGGGACCACAGTCACCAAGAAAACCATTGGTAACACATTACGCCGTAATGGATTAAAATCCTGCATGACCCAAAGAACACCGTCCCCACTGTCAAGCATGGAGGTGGAAACATTATGTTTTGGGGGTGTTTCTCTGCTAAGGGCACAGGACTACTTCACCGCATCAATGGGAGAATGGATGGAGCCATGTACCATCAAATCCTGAGTGACAACCTCCTTCCCTCCACCAGGACATTAAAAATGGCTCGTGGCTGGGTCTTCCAGCACGACAATGACCCGAAACATACAGCCAAGGCAACAAAGGAGTGGCTCAGAAAGAAGCACATTAAGGTCATGGAGTGGCCTAGCCAGTCTCCAGACCTTAATCCCATCGAAAACTTATGGAGGGAGCTGAAGATCCGAGTTGCCAAGCGACAGCCTCGAAATTTTTATGATTTACAGATGATCTGCAAAGAGGAGTGGGCCAAAATTCCATCTAACATGTGTGCAAACCTCATCATCAACTACAAAAAAAGTCTGACTGCTGCGCTTGCCAACAAGTGTTTTGCCACCAAGTATTAAGTCTTGTTTGCCAAAGGGATCAAATACTTATTTCTCTGTGCACAATGCAAATAAATATATATAATTTTGACAATGTGATTTTCAGTTTTTTTTAAAAATATAATCTATGTCTCACTGGTAAAATTAACCTAGTCTAAAAATTCTAGACTGTTCATGTCTTTGACAGTGGGCAAACTTACAAAATCAGCAAGGGATCAAATACTTATTTCCTTCACTGTAGATGTTAGCATAGGTGGGGGCCACATTGTACCCCATGGCTGTACCTCATAGCTGTAAATAGAGATCATCCCCAAGAACAAAATTAATTGTTCCTGAGGACGAACTGCAACAGCTCCAGGATCAGGCGTGTACGCCCCGGGGACATGTCCACGCTGGTTAAGACCTCAGCGACAGCAGATAGACCTTTATCGTGCTCTATCTATGTGTTTAGGGAGACTATATCAAGAGAAGCCAATATGATCTGCCAACTACCATCTATAGTTTCCAATTTGTTGAGGAAGTCAGTGGTGTCCAGGACAAAAGATCTAGAGTTTGTAGCAAATTTCCTTAAAACACGATCCAAAAATATGGCTACATGGTTGAAGAGGGAACCCCGGCCAGATACTATTGGACGGCCTGGTAGGTTGATTAGGTTTTTATGTACCTTAACCCATTAGTGACCGCCAATACGCCTTTTCACGGGGCCACTAATGGGCTTTATTCTGATGCATACGCCTTTTCACGGCGCTGCATCAGAATAAATAAGCAGAGCAGGGAGCTGTTAAATCTAGTTACTAGAGGTAGCTGAGGGCTGGGGGCATCCCTGCTCGAACGGGTGAGATCGATATAAGTATTGATCTCACCCGTTTAACTACTCAGATGCGGCACTCAATAGCGAGCGCCGCATCTGAGTTGTTTTGGAGAGGGGGAGGGAGCTCCCTCTCATCCCACCGGTACCCGGTGATAAGATCGCCAAGTGTCTGTGTCTCCGATGGCAGCCGGGGCATGGCCTAGCAGATGCCTGTCCTTTTAAACGGACAGGCAGTAATACACTGCAATACAAAATTATTGCAGTGTATTATAAAAGCGATCGGAGGATCACATATTAAAGTTCCCTAGTGGGACAAGTAAAAATTTTAAAAAAAAGTTTAATAAAGTCAATAAAAAAAAATGAAAAACCCACTTTTTCCCCTTCCAAACTGTTTTATTACTAAAAAAAAACTAAATAAAGTAAAAGTTACACATATTTGGTATCGCCGCGTCCATAACGACCCCGACTATAAAGCTATTACATTATTTAACCCGCACTGTGAACGCCGTAAAAAATAAAATAAAAAACAATGGAAAAATTGCTGTTTTCTGTGAATCCTGCCTTAAAAAAAATGTTATACAAAGTGATCAAAAAGTCGCATTTACTCCAAAATGGTACCAATAAAAACTACAAGTCGTCCCGCAAAAAAAAAAGCCCTCATACAACTGCATCGGTGAAAAAATAAAAAGTTATGCCTCTTCAAATATGGAAACAAAAACAAATAATGTTGAAAAAAAAAAGTTTTTTTACTGTGAAAATGTAGTAAAACATACAAAATCTATACAAATTTGGCATTGTTGCAATCGTAACAACCCGCTGAATAAATTTATTGTGTTCTTTATACCACACGGTAAATGGAGTAGATTTAGGATGCATAAAAGTGTAGCAAAATTTCTGGGTTTTTTTCTATTCCCCCCCCCCAAAAAAAAAGTTAATAAAATGTAATCTATAAATTATATGTACCCCAAAATGGTGCTATTGAAAAAATACAACTTGTCCCGCAAAAAACAAGACCTTATACAGCTATGTCGACGCAAAAATAAAAAAGTTATAGCTCTTGGAATGCAACGATGGAAAAACGTAAAAAATAGCTTGGTCATTAACCTCTTCCCGCTCCTGGACGTACTGTTAGGTCATGGTAACTGTATCATTCGCGCTCCACGACCTAATAGTACGTCACGGGAGTAACGGCCATTTCGGCCGTCTTCCCGACACGTACAGGAGCTGTGACAGCTGCTGTCTCGTACAGCAGTTGCCGCAGCTCCTACAGTGGGGACCGATCGCTGTGTACCCGCTGATTAACACGATAGCGGCCGGCAATGGTGACTATGGCAACCGGACGCCTAACAAAGCGTCCGGCTATGCCATCTACGGAAGCCTAGTGGATCCTGACAATGTCAAGACCCACTATGCTTGCTGTTAGTGAGTAGCTGACAGCTCTAATACACTGCACTACGCATGTAGTGCAGTGTATTAGAATAGCTATCAGGGCCTCCTGCCCTCAAGTCCCCTAGTGGGACAAAGTAAAAAAGTAAAAAAAAAAGTTGTGTAAAAATAAGAAAACATAATTGGTTTCGCCGTGTCCGTAACGGCCTGAACTACAAATTATTTCATTATTTATCCCGCGAGGTGAACGCCATAAAAGAAAACAACAATAAACCGTACCAGAATCACAATTTTTTTTGTCACTTCACCTCCCAAAAAATAGAATAAATAGAGATCAAAAAGTCGCATGTACCGAAAAATGTTACTAATCGAAACTACAGTTCGTTACGCAAAAAATAAGTCCTTGTACGGCTTTCTTGATGGAAAAATAAAAAAGTTATGGCTCTTAGAATAAGGCAACACAAAAAGAAAATGATTTTTTACAAAAAGTATTTTATTGTGCAAACGCCATAAGACATAAAAAAACAATAAACATATGGTATTCCCGTAATCGTATCGCCCCGCAGAAAAAGTGAATATGTCATTTATAGTGAATGCTGTAAAAAAAAATAGAATAAAAAACAATAGTAGAATTGCTGTTTTTTAGTCACCACGCCACTTAAAAATAGAATAAAAACTGATCTAAAAGTCGCATGCACCCCATAAAAACTGCAATGAAATCCTCATGGAGTCTAGTTTCCAAAAGATGGTCACTTTTGGGGGTTTCCACTGTTTTGGCACCACAAGACCTCTTCAAACCGGACATGGTGCCTAATAAAAAGGAGGCCTCAAAATCCACTAGGTGCTCCTTTGCTTCTGAGGCCGGTATTTCAGTCCATTAGCGCACTAGAGCCACATGTGGGATATTTCTCAAAACTGAAGAATCTGGGCAATAAGTATTGAGTTGCGTTTCCCTGGTAAAACCTTCTGCTTTACAGAAAAAAATAGAATAAAAAGGATTTTCTGACAAAAAAAAAGAAATCTGCCAATTTCACCTCTACTTTGCTCGAAATTCCTGTGAAACACTTAAACTTTGAGGGGTCTAGTTTCTAAAATGGGGTGTTTTATGGGGGTGTCTAATATATAGGCCCCTCAAAGCAACTTCAGAACTGAACTGGAACCTAAAAAAAATAAATGAGGCAATACTTTGCTTCTTACATTATACTGATAATGAGCAGTGCCCACCCCGAGATGACCCCAGTTTTGACCATTTGTATAAACTGAGACCCCTATTAGACCATTTCAGTGCCCGGATTTCCCAAGCATACACCCCTGAGAAGTGTATTTCTATTGATGAGTCCTTGGTAGATTTTAAAGGGAGGCTTCAATTCCGCCAGTACCTGCCGACTAAGAGGGCAAGGTATGGCGTAAAGATGTATAAGCTGTGCATCAGGGTATACCTACAATTTTAGGATATATGAAGGGAAGGACACCAATATTCAGCCCCCAGAATGCCCTCCCTTACTGGGAGTTAATGCAACAATTGTGTGGGATTTGGTGCAACCACTGCTGGACCAGGGTTACCACCTCTACCTGGATAATTTTTATACCAGCGTCTCACTCTTCAACTGCCTCGCTTCCAGAAGTACTGTGGCATGCGGCACTGCTAGCAAAAACCTGAGAGACCTCCGTAAGACTCTGCTCGGGCAAATACTCAGAAGGGGTGATAGCAGGGCACATTCTAGCAGCAACATATTGTGTGCCAAGCACAAGGACAAGAGAGATGTCCTTGTATTGACAACCATACATGGCAACACCAGTACCCATGTACCTGTACGAGGTGCCAGTACAGAGACCCCCAAACCAGACTGCATCCTGGACTACAATAGGTACATGGGAGGGGTCAACTTGTCAGATCAAGTCCTGAAGCCCTACAGCGCCATGCGGTGTGGTATAAGAAGCTGGCCGTGCACATCATACAGATGGCGTTGTACAATGCGTATGTGCTACATCGATGTACAGGCCAGAGGGGAACTTTCCTGGAATTTCAAGAGGTGGCTAATCTTTAAGGACCAAGAAGTAGGCACCCAGTACTTCTGGAAGTGAGGCCACACACATTGTACCAGGGCAGCACTTTCCAGAAGAAGTTCCCCAAACTGGCAAGAAGGGAAAAAGTCAAAAGAGGTGCAAAGTCTGCTATAAGAGGGGGATAAGGGAGGACACAATATATCAATGTGGCACGTGTCCCGAAAAACCAGGGCTCTGTTTGAAAGTGTTTTAAAATGTATCATACATCCCTTAGATTTTTAATGTACCCTGACTCACTCCGCACAGCTTTTCCCCCTCATCTTTCCTTTCTGAGCCCTGCTGTGTGCCCAGGCAGCTGATAACAGCCACATGTAGGGTATTGCCGTACCCAGGAGAACCCACATTACATTACAGTTTATGGGGTGTATATTTCTGGTGGCGCATGCTGGGCACAATATATTGGACACTGAAATGGCATAGATATATAGAAAATTGCAAATCTCGCACTGCACCATCTGCTGCGCATTACCTTTTACACAATACCTGTGGGATCAAAATGCCCACTACACCTATAGATGAATGTCTTAAGGGGTGTAGATTTTAAAATGGAGTCACTTCTGGTGGGTTTCCATTGCTTTGATACCTCTGGGGCTCTGCAAATGCGACATGGCACCCGAAAACAGGCGTAGCTAGGTTCTCCAGCACCCGGGTCAAAGATTCAGTTTGGCGCCCCCCAACCTCGTTCCTGACAGCACCTTCCCCCTCGCCATGTTTGTTCTCTCTACCAACCAATGATGTGTCATTTCTTTTCCACATTTTTTTTATGTAACTCGAGCATAAAAACATTTGTACATTTTACAAGCAATATAGTTCTATACACAACACCAGAACCAAGCTCATTACATATATGCAGCACCAGAACAAAGCTCATTACATATATGCAGCACCAGAATAAAGCTCATTATATATATACAGCACCAGAACAAAGCTCAGTACACATATACAGCGCCAATTCAAGCTCAGTACATATATACAACACCAGAACCAAGCTCATTACATATATACAGCTACAGAACAAAGCTCAGTACATGAATACAACACCAGAACAAAGCTCAGTACAAATAAATTTCAGTACAGAGATCATTTGCAAAGTCAGGTTAGCAGCTTCCAGTATGACCTGAATAATAGTAATCATATACTAGGAGTTGCTTATACCCCAAAAAATAGTACCTTCCACCATCTGTAAAGATCATACAGTAATAATTAGGCTTCGTTCTCCCCTGCATCGTGGTTCAGTTCATGGGTTCTGTCAGACCTTTCTGTCAGGGGAACCCACAAACGGAAACCAAACGGAAACCGTAGCTTTCCATTACCATTTCAATGGTAACACTTCCGTTGCTAATGGTTTCTGTTTGTCTCCATTTCACAAGGTTTCCATTTTATTGGCGGTATCAATAGGGTAGTTGACTATATCCACCTGTAATCTATCACATCTAACTTAGTTGTGATGTATTAGAATTGGATCCAGCGTGTCAGACACACAGGACCCGCTGACACTGAACCCATCAGTCCCACAGACCTGACAAGTTCAGGATTCAGCGTAAGATACAGCTGCTCTGTATACAGGATACAGAGCAGCTGTATCTCAGAAGGTAAAAAGATTTTTTTAATAAAAACTAATTATAAAGTTGCATAAAACATACTGACTGACATTTTAAAAAAAAATCCCTTTCAAAGGTGTAGATAACATTTACTGCAAACAATCAGATCGTAACAAACATTGTTCAGTAAAACACGTAGCACATGCAGTTTTACCAAAAGTCGGTTCAGTTTTTAAATGATTGTTAATGTCTGCAAAAACTCCATGGACATAAACAATCATTTGAAAACTGCGCTGACTCGTGGGAATGCAGCATGTTGACGTGGTTTGCAGCTGTATCGTTGTAAGATAGCAGCTACTATATGTATATACTGTACGGGTATGTTCACACAGGGCAGATACGCTGTGTAAAAGCACTGCCCTGTGGTGCAGTTTTTCGGCCAGGAATGGCTGCTGCGGAAAACTGAGTAGAAAAAAAATGGATACTTACCATGGCGACACTTCCCTCCTACTTCCTGCAGCCCTGGGATGATGGTTCATCCCATGTGACCGCTGCAGACTGCGATTGACTGCAGCGGTCACATGGGATGAAACGTCGTCCTAGGAGGCCAGCCTGGAAAAAGAAACAGAATTCTAGGTAAGTATAAGATTAAAATTTTTCCTGAGTTGCGTTTTTTGCAGCGGAATCGCTGCATTTCCACCGCAAAAAAACACAACATCTGCTATTTGGTGCGAGTTTTACTTCCCCATTGAATTAAATGGGAAAACCCAAAACAAATAAGCAGCATTTACGCAAATACAATTAACATGCTGCAGATTTAAAAAATGGACCGCAGGTCAATTACTGAGCCTTTTTGCCGCTCATCCTGTGTGGGAGATTTGTTCAAATCTCACCCACTCTGTTGCTACTGCATTTGAACTTGTCCACACGTAACGGAATTGCTGCGAATTTTCCATCCGGAATTGCGGATGGAAAATACGCAGCAAAATACAGTAGCAGCAAAGTGGGTGATACTTATCAAATCCTATCCACACGCTGCGTAAAATTTCTGACCGGAAATTGACCTGTGGAACGTATTTTTCGTACCGCAGGATGTCAATTCCTGCTGCGGAAAGTTGACTGAATTGCTACATTTTTCAGAGATGTCACCATCCCCAGCATTGTGAAAACACAGCAAAATCCGCACCATTTTATGCAGCAAAAAACGCAAGAAATGGTGCTGTTTTTCCACAGCAGAATTTCTGCTTGTTGCTGCAGAAATTTTCTGTAGCAATTCCAATACGTGTGGAGAAGCCCTTATACTGCGGATTTAGAGTTTGTCCACACACAACAGAAAATTTCTGCAGCAATTCCATTGAAAGTCATAGGCACACATGAACACACATGAACACGTACACATCACACACTATATATACAAACATGAACACATCACACACTATATATACACATAAACACATCACACACTATATATACACACATCACATACACTATATATACACACATGAACACATCACACACTATATATACACAGGTACACATCACATACACTATATATATATATATATATATATATACACACACATCAGAAATATTTACATTACATGCACACATTATACACATATAAACTACACATTGTAACCTCACATGCACTTACCTTTTATGTAGAATAATTCTGAAGGGAGTTCAGCAGATGATGGGGGGATTTTTTCAGTCCAGCACTTCAGCTCACAGCCCGACACAGAGCCCGCCGACAGTCTCCCCTCCCCCTCCCTCAAGTCCCGAATGATAACAGAAGCAGCCCGAGGAGAGGTGTAAAGAGTAGGGAGGGGGAGATTTGGTAGCAGCACAGACTACAGCTGCTGTTACAGCCGGGCGGCAGTACTTAGCTGCTGTGCCCTGCGCCTGAGGCCAGGATCTCACCTAGAAGGCAGGCCGCCGGCACTGATCGTTGGCGCCCCCCTCTAAGTTGCGCCCGGGGCACATGCCCCACCTGCCCCGCCCCTAGCTACGCCCCCTGCCCAAAAACCAATCCAGCAAAATCTGGACTCCAAAGAACACATAGCGCTCCTTTCCTTCTGAGCCCTCCCATGGGCCCAAACGGCAGTTTATCACCACAAATGGGGTATTGCAGCACTCAGGTCAAATTGGGCAACAAAATGGAGTATTTTATTTCTTGTGAAATTTTATTCCAAAACATTTCATTTTTTTAATTTCCCAGCCCAATTCAAATACTTGCTGGCTAAAAACTGTGGGGTCAAAATGGTAACAACAACCATATATGAATTTCTTGAGGGGTGTAGTTTCCAAAATAGGGTCACTTTTGGGGGATTCCTACTGTTTTGGCACCACAACACCTCTTCAAACCTGGCATGCTGCCTAAAATATATTCTAAAAAAAAGGAGGCCCCAAAATGCACTAGATGCTTCTTTGCGTCTGGGGCTTGTGTTTTAGTCCACGAGCGCACTAGGGCCACATGTGGGACATTTCTAAAAACGTCAGAATCTGGTCAATACATATTTAGTAGTGTTTCTCTGTTAAAACCTTCCGTGTTACAGAAAAAAATTGAAATTCAGCAACAAAAATTAAATTTGCAAATTTCACCTCCACTTTGCTTTAATTCTTGTGAAATGCCTGAAGGGTTAAAAAACTTTCTAAATGCTGTTTTGAATACTTTGAGGGGTCTTGTTTTTAAAATGGGGTGTTTTATCAGGGTTTCTAATATATAGGCCCCTCAAAGCCACTTCAGAACTGAAGAGGTACCTTAAAAAAAAGGCTTTTGAAATTTTCTTAAAAATATAAGAAATTGCTGTTTATGTTCTAAGCCTTGTAACGTCCAAGAAAAATAAAATAATGTTCAAAAAAAGATGCCAATCTAAAGTAGACATATGGGAAATGTGAACTAGTAACTCTTTTGGGTGGTATAACCGTCTGTTCTACAAGCAGATGCATTTAAATTCTGAAAAATTCTATTTTTTCTAAATTTTCTCAAAACTCGGATCTTCAGCTCCCTCCATACGTTTTCTATGGGATTAAGGTCTGGAGACTGGCTAGGCCACTCCATGACCTTAATGTGCTTCTTTTTGAGCCACTCCTTTGTTGCCTTGGCTGTATGTTTCAGGTCATTGTCGTGCAGGAAGACCCAGCCACGAGCCATTTTTAATGTCCTGTTGGAGGGAAGGAGGTTGTCACTCAGGATTTGACGGTGCATGGCTCCATCCATTCTCCCATTGATGCGGTGAAGTAGTCCTGTGCCCTTAGCAGAGAAACACCCCCAAAACATAATGTTTCCACCTCCATGCTTGACAGTGGGGACGGTGTTCTTTGGGTCATAGGCAGCATTTCTCTTCCTCCAAACACGGCGAGTTGAGTTAATGCCAAAGAGCTCAATTTTAGTCTCATCTGACCACAGCACCTTCTCCCAATCACTCTCAGAATCATCCAGATGTTCATTTGCAAACTTCAGACGGGCCTGTACATGTGCCTTCTTGAGCAGGGGGACCTTGCGGGCACTGCAGGATTTTAATCCATTACGGCGTAATGTGTTACCAATGGTTTTCTTGGTGACTGTGGTCCCAGCTGCCTTGAGATCATTAACACGTTCCCCCCGTGTCGTTTTTGGCTGAGCTCTCACCTTCCTCAGGATCAAGGATACCCCACGAGGTGAGATTTTGCATGGAGCCCCAGATCGATGTCGATTGACAGTCATTTTGTATGTCTTCCATTTTCTTACTATTGCACCAACAGTTGTCTCCTTCTCACCCAGCGTCTTACTTATGGTTTTGTAGCCCATTCCAGCCTTGTGCAGGTCTATGATCTTGTCCCTGACATCCTTAGAAAGCTCTTTGGTCTTGCCCATGTTGTAGAGGTTAGAGTCAGACTGATTAATTGAGTCTGTGGACAGGAGTCTTTTATACAGGTGACCATTTAAGACAGCTGTCTTTAATGCAGGCACCAAGTTGATTTGGAGCGTGTAACTTTTCTGGAGGAGGCTGAACTCTTAATGGTTGGTAGGGGATCAAATACTTATTTCTCTGTGCACAATGCAAATAAATGTATATCATTTTGACTATGTGATTTTCTGTTTTTGTTTTTTTTTATAATCTATCTCTCACTGGTAAAATTAACCTAGCCTAAAAATTCTAGACTGTTCATGACTTTGACAGTGGGCAAACTTACAAAATAAGCAAGGGATCAAATACTTATTTCCTTCACTGTATATACACACTACCGTTCAAAAGTTTGGGGTCACCCAGACAATTTTGTGTTTTCCATGAAAACTCACACTTATATTTATCAAATGAGTTGTAAAATGACTAGAAAATGTAGTCAAGATATTGACAAGGTTAGAAATAATGATTTTTATTTGAAATAATAATTTTCTCCTTCAAACTTTGCTTTCGTCAAAGAATGCTCCATTTGCAGCAATTACAGCATTGCAGACCTTTGGCATTCTAGTTGTTAATTTGCTGAGGTAATCGGGAGAAATTTCACCCCATGCTTCCAGAAGCCCCTCCCACAAGTTGGATTGGCTTGATGGGCACTTCTTGCGTACCATATGGTCAAGCTGCTCCCACAACAGCTCTATGGGGTTGAGATCTGGTGACTGCGCTGGCCACAGGGGCGTAACTAGGAATGACTTGGCCCCATAGCAAACTTTTGACTGGGCCCCCCTCGCATGCAACAAACACCCCCCACCCCACATCTTCCACCCCCCCATCCCCCGACAATGAACATTTATCAGTTTTGTGTGCAATGTAAAAATACAGCTAGGCCACTAGTGTACTCTTATTAACCTTTAGTTACAGGGTTACAAAAATTGCAACAAACAGTTTAGCACTGATATTCTAACATCTGTTATCACATAATTATGTTCTTTCATAGTCGTAATAGCTGAAAAAAAACTGACCCAAAACTTAAAGCACCGGGACACATTCCTGTAGATAGTGGCCACACAGCCCCCCTTGTAGATAGTGCCACCCCAAACAAATAAAAAAACCGTATGCTCAGCCCTGCACCCGCGACGAATGGAGCCTCAGCTCCTCCGCAGCCTGAGACGGGACACTTGCATAGGCCAGCTTAACGATCACATCACCACGCTTGCCTGCACAGGGATCCTGTCCCTGCACCTTATAGGCTGTTGGCCTAACATGGCCTGTAGTCAGGTAAACGGCAGAGCAGGGAGCCATCTCCCTGCTCTGCAATAGTGTTCAATTGTATCCTCGTCCTAAGGACACAGATACAATTAAACGTGGCAGTCGCCAGAGGCCCCCGGCTGCCCGGTGCTAGTGATGCCACCGGGTGAAGGGGCCCATGCCACGCAGCCTAGCACATAATGTTATGTCGGGCCAGGTGGCACGGGCCCCCTCAATTTAAAGAATGTCAGGAACACAGCAACATTGGAGGTACCCTTTAAGCTTTTTTGGGCTGGGGAATATATATACAATAACGTAAAAAATAAAGTACATTAATATATATATATATACATATACACACATTTCTCGTTATAATTGCAGTATCATACATATATAAATAACAAATATACTCACTAATATTCACACACACACACACACACACACACACACACACACACACACACACACACACACATTAAATAAATATATATATACACATACATACATACATACATACATATACACACAAATACATGAGCACTTATACAGACTCATATATGAGCTAACCTTTTATGAAAGATCTGAAATGTAGGCAGTCCAGGTTCGCAGATGGGATCCTTTTACACTCCCCCACCCCAGGACATCCGTGAATAGGAGCATAGATTAAAAAAAAAAAAAAAGCAGCTGATAACCAGCTGCAGAAATCACGGAGGAGAGGGACAGCACAGAAAAGGCAAAGTTTCCTCTTGTCCTGACATGCTGTTTATCTAAGACTGCTGTGACTCGTGAGCCTGCCTCCTCCTTCTTCTCCGACCCGACCACTGGAGGAAGCTTCGGCAGTTGCTGTTCAAGGACTACGGAGGATGTGCTGCATACAATCTAAGGAATCCTGCACATCCTCTATTCACTTGTATTTACCTGAATGTCAGTGGCTTCCAGCTCCCTTCAAACTCCACGCCTCTGCTACATGCGTCAGGATGCTGATGTCCGGACATAGTGTGCTAGGCAGCCCGGGCCCCTCTGACACTACGGGCCCCGTAGCAGCTGCTACGGCTGCTACTGCGGTAGTTCCGCCCCTGGCTGACCACTCCATTACAGATAGAATACCAGCTGCCTGCTTCTTCCCTAAATAGTTCTTGCATTATTTGGAGGTGTGCTTTGGGTCATTGTCCTGTTGTAGGATGAAATTGGCTCCAATAAAGCGCTGTCCACAGGGAATGGCATGGCATGCAAAATGGAGTGATAGTGTAAAGGATCTGCCAGGCACAGCTTCGGGGTTAACTTCCATAGGTAATCAGTCTTCACCTGTGTCTATCTCTCTGAGACTGACTCCAGCTTCCACCACTCAGGCTGGCAGGCTTAGGAGTGGGAGAGCCTATCGCAGCCTGGCCAGACTCCGCTAGCTCCCGCCCTCTGTCTATTTATACCTGCCTTTCCTGTTCCTCCTTGCTTGTGATTCTTTCCGTGTGGTTTCCTGGCCCAGCTACAACTCCTAACAATTTGATCCTGCTCCATTCTGACCCTGGCTTTCTGACTACTCTTCTGCTCTGCGTTTGGTACCTCGTGCTCTCCTTGGCTTTCTGACTACTCTACTGCGTTTGGTACCTCGTGCTCTCCTGGTTTGACTTGGCTCGTTCACCACTCTGTTGCTCACGGTGTTGCCGTGGGCAACTGCCCCTTTCCCTTTGTTTTATATTCCCTTGTATGTTTGTCTCGTGCACTTACTGAGCGTAGGGACTGCCGCCCAGTTGTACCCCGTCGCCTAGGGCGGGTCGTTGCAAGTAGGCAGGGACAGAGTGGCGGGTAGATTAGGGCTCACTTGTCCGTTTCCCTACCCCTATCTTTACAGATAGCCTTCCTTATTCAAAATCCCTTTTACCTTGTACAAATCTCCCACTTTACAAGCACCAAAGCAACCCCAGACCATCACATTACCTCCACCATGCTTGACAGATGGCGTCAGGCACTCTTCCAGCATCTTTTCAGTTGTTCTGCATCTCACAAATGTTCTTCTGTGTGATCCAAACACATCAAACTTCGATTTGTCTGTCCATAACACTTTTTTCCAATCTTCCTCTGTCCAATGTCTGTGTGCTTTTGCCCATATTAATCTTTTTCTTTCATTAGCCAGTCTCAGATATGGCTTTTTCTTTGCCACTCTGCCCTGAAGGCCAACATCCCGGAGTCGGCTCTTCACTGTAGACGTTGACACTGGCGTTTTGCGGGTACTATTTAATGAAGCTGCCAGTTAAGGACCTGTGAGGCGTCTATTTCTCAAACTAGAGACTCTAATGTACTTGTCTTGTTGTTCAGTTGTGCAGCAGGGCCTTTCTACTTCTCTTTCTACTCTTTCTAGCCTGTTTGTGCTGTCCTCTGAAGGGAGTAGTACACACCGTTGTAGGAAATCTTCAGTTTCTTGGCAATTTCTCGCATGGAATAGCCTTCATTTCTAAGAACAAGAATAGACTGTCGAGTTTTACATGAAAGCTCTCTTTTTCTACCCATTTTGAGAGTTTAATCGAACCCACAAATGTAATGCTCCAGATTCTCAACTAGCTCAAAGGAAGGTCAGTTTTATAGCTCCTCTAAACAGCAAAACTGTTTACAGCGGTGCTAACATAATTGCACAAGGGTTTTCAAGTGTGTTCTAACCATCCATTAGCCTTCTAATACAGTTAGCAAACACAATGTACCATTAGAACACTAGAGTGATGGTTGCTGGAAATGGGCCTCTATACACCTATGTAGATATTGCATTAAAAACCAGACGTTTGCAGCTAGAATAGTCATTTAGCACATTAACAATGTATAGAGTGTATTTCTGATTAATTTAATGTTGTCTTCATAGAAAAAAAACTGTGCTTTTCTTTCAAAAATAAGGAAATTTCTAAGTGACCCTAAACTTTTCAACGGTAGTATATATATATATATATATATATATATATATATATATATATATGTATATATATATCTCAATTGATTTTGTTTTTTGTTCTACAAATAAAGATTTGTATTATTTCTATCTACCTATCTCTTTATCTATATCTTTCATATCATATACAGCAGGGGTCTCAAGCACGCAGCCCGCGGGCCGCATGCGGCCTATGGGGCTGTCATCTGCGGCCCGCGGGACACAAGAATCTGGTATTCCCTGACATCGCTGTCCACATATGAACAGCGATGTCTGGGGCTTCCCCAGAGCCAGAGTCACGGGCAGAGCGCTAGTACAGGCTCTGCTCCGGGACTCTGTGGAATTCCCTGACATCGCTGTCAACATATGGACAGTGTGTCAGGGTCTTCCCCAGAGCGGAGTCCCGTGCAGAGCGCTAGTATCGGCTCTGCTCCGGGACTCTGTGGAATTCCCTGACATCGCTGCCCATATATGGACAGTGTATCAGGGTCTTCCCCAGAGCGGAGTCCCGTGCAGAGCGCTAGTATCGGCTCTGCTCCGGGACTCTGGAATTACGTGACATCGCTGCCCATATATGGACAGTGTGTCAGGCTCTTTCCCAGAGCGGAGTCGTGGAATTCCTGACATCGCTGTCAACATATGGACAGTGTGTCAGGGTCTTCCCCAGAGCGGAGTCCCGTGCAGAGCGCTAGTATCGGCTCTGCTCCGGGACTCTGTGGAATTCCCTGACATCGCTGCCCATATATGGACAGTGTATCAGGGTCTTCCCCAGAGCGGAGTCCCGTGCAGAGCGCTAGTATCGGCTCTGCTCCGGGACTCTGGAATTCCCTGACATCGCTGCCCATATATGGACAGTGTGTCAGGCTCTTTCCCAGAGCGGAGTCGTGGAATTCCTGACATCGCTGCCCATATATGGACAGTGTGTCAGGGTCTTCCCCAGAGCAGAGTCCCGGGCAGAGCGCTAGTATCGGCTCTGCTCTGGGACTCTGTGGAATTCCCTGACATCGCTGTCCATATATGGACAGTGTGTCAGGGTCTTCCCCAGAGCGGAGTCCCAGGCAGAGCGCTAGTATAGGCTCTGCTCTGGGACTCTGGGGAAGCCTCTGACATCGCTGTCCATACATCGACAATCATGTCAGGGGCTTCCCCAGAGCAGGAGTCCCAGTGATGTCAGGAGCACAGCTGGAGTCCCAGGAAGAGCCTACTAGCGCTCTGCTATATGGACAGTGATGTCAGGAGCAGAGCTGGAATCCCAGGCAGAGTGATTGAAGCGGCTCTACTCCGGGACTCCAGCTCTGAACAAGCCCCTGACATCACTGTGGTAGCATCTGCGGAGGGCACTGTGGCAGCATCTGCGGAGGGCACTGTGGCAGCATCTGCGGAGGGCACTGTGGCAGCATCTACGGAGGGCACTGTGGCAGCATCTACAGAGGGCACTGTGGCAGCATCTACAGAGGGCACTGTAGCAGCATCTACAGAGGGCACTGTGGCAGCATCTACAGAGGGCACTGTGGCAGCATCTACAGAGGGCACTGTGGCAGCATCTACAGAGGGCACTGTAGCAGCATCTACAGAGGGCACTGTGGCAGCATCTACAGAGGGCACTGTGGCAGCATCTACAGAGGGCACTGTGGCAGCATCTATAGAGGGCACTGTGGCAGCATCTACAGAGGGCACTGTGGCAGCATCTAGGGGTGTGTTGCATTATCTACAGAGGGCACTGTGGCAGCATCTACAGAAGGCACTGTGGCAGCATCCACAGAGGGCACAGCGGCAGCATCCACAGAGGGCACAGCGGCAGCATCCACAGAGGGCACTGTGGCAGCATCTACAGAGGGCACTGTGGCAGCATCTACAGAGGGCACTGGGGCAGCATCCACAGAGGGCACAGCGACAGCATCCACAGAGGGCACAGCGGCAGCATCCACAGAGGGCACAGCGGCAGCATCCACAGAGGGCACTGCGGCAGCATCCACAGAGGGCACTGCGGCAGCATCCACAGAGGGCACTGCGGCAGCATCCACAGAGGGCACTTCGGCAGCATCCACAGAGGGCACTGCGGCAGCATCCACCGAGGCCACTGTGGCACTATCTAAAAAGGGGCTGCCCAATCTTGACATGTGTGCTAACTGAGCCGCCGGACTGCATTTAGCGACACTAAGGCTGGATTCACACGAGGTCATTACGTCCGTAATTGACGGACCTATTTCGGCCGCAAGTCCTGGACCGAACACACTGCAGGGAGCCGGGCTCCTAGCATCATGGTTATGTACGATGCTAGGAGTCCCTGCCTCGCTGCCGGACAACTGTCCCTTACTGTAATCATGTTTTCAGTACGGGACAGTTGTCCAGCAGCGAGGCAGGGACTCCTAGCATCGTACATAAGTATGATGCTAGGAGCCCGGCTCCCTGCACTGTGTTCGGTCCGGGACTTGCGGCCGAAATACGTCCGTCAATTACGGATGTAATGACCTCGTGTGAATCCAGCCTTAAACTGGAAAACTGGATTGTTGAAAAAAGCACGTGGAGAAATAGATCAAATTTTAAACCTAACGGTATTATTATAGTAATGTAGTATTATTAATTGGTAGTAATATAGAGTTATAGTAGTTCAAATAACTAATTGATTAACAATCATTTTGTATTGTATCAAATTTGAAAGTAATGCGGCCCGTCAACTTCCCATTTTTTCTATATGCGGCCCACTTACCCGGCCGAGTTTGAGACCCCTGATATACAGTATATATACTGTATATGGATGTAGATCATATATAGATATACAGTTTTAGGCCCCATGAACATGGCCTTAAGTTTGATCCGCAACTACAGATTGTAATTACGGATCAAAGTACGGACCCATTAATTTCTATTGCCCACGGACCACGGACGCCTTCATGTATATTTACGGGAAGGTGTTCAGGCCGTAGAATGTCCTATTTTTTTATTTTAAGGAACGTGCTCCCATACTTTATAATAGGAGCACGGCCCGCAAATGTGAGTGACTGTCCGCGGCCAGCCATGAATATGGGCACGGCCTTAGGCTGTGGCTACACGGTGACTTTGGCCAGGCCACTGGTCGCATGCACAAAGATCGCTTTGAAACCAGCTTTGAAAAATGTGCTCTCCAAAAGCCAGTTTGCGCACCATTCATTGTAAGCTCCGCCCAGTACCCAGCGTTTAAGAAATGCGCATATACTGTATTTGGTATTGTTGAAGTCGGCAGAAGTTGCCAAATATGTATTCAGGTGTGTTTACCCAGTGGCATGCACCAGATGTCAAAAAAACATCTAAATTCACATATTCACATTTTTTTAAAATGTTATTTCCCTTTTTTCCTTTTACATTTTTAAAAAAGTAAAATACAGAATATTTATTATTTTTTTACACAGTATGGAAGCCCAACATGTTCTGAGAAAAACAAGACCAAATACATGTATGTTGGAAGAGTAATAGAGGAATAATTTGCTTTTAAATTGGCACATGGCTAAAACTTGAAAATTGGGCCTGGTCAGGAATTGGGGTAAAGCCTCTGATCAGGAAGTGGTTAAACATACCTGAGGTGTTAAAGGGTTAAAATATATTAATATGTCAGTAAAGAATATGTAAGGTTTATATACTGCTCTATAGTATATAAGGTAATAAGTTTAGTGAGTTCAGTACACAAAATAAATATTGCACACAAAGATTGTTGCTGAGGAGATGTTAGGAAAGTCCCATTTCCTGCGTACTAGTTAAGAAACCCTCGCCCCTGTCCAGTGATATTTCAAAATCACTTGTTCCCACATGTACACTAAATTCTCACAGCCGTCATCACACCACACACTCACAAACATATAATCTGAAACAGCATTCCACGAAAAAGAAAAGCCGAACATACACGTCATTCAAACCTCCTCCCGTCTGTTACAGGATATTAACAAATGTCACTACTTTTAGTCACAGTTTAGTAAGGGCATCAATAAGTAATGATTGTAAAAAAAATTACATTGTTTAAACCATGTTTTTATGTTACGCCCTGTTTACACTAGCTATATATATATATATATATATATATATATATATATATATATATATATATATATATATATATATATATAAAAGATCTGTTGTCCTATGGCAGATAACACAGGATCACATAATTTACAATAGGTAAAAATTCTGCACATGTCACAGATCATGCATACAACCCTTTGCCTTACAAGTCAACGAGTTGTTTTCTAACTTAGTATTCTTATGTTCAGTTACCCGCTGTAAAGAAATTATCTGGAACTTCTGTTACAGCAGTTGAAGCAAGATGGCTGCCATCACAATTGTGTTAAAAAAATAGTATACACACAGGATCAAATGAAGATTATGTCCATCTAGGACATAAACACTTGACACAAATGTTGTTAACACAAATTAAGAAATATGTACCCTGTCAATATTTTTAGTGATAACAATTTATTTATCACTGTGCACCGTCGAACCTTGGATGTACCACACGTTGTTTTTTGCAGGAGGAAAATTCTGCCTCAAAATTCCGTTTGGGATTTTGAGGCAGACTTTGTCCTTCCTGCACATCGTTTGCCGCGATTTTCGCTGCGTTTTTCGTGGCGTTTTTCGCCCGCAGCCATTGAGTGCTACGGGCAAAAAACACAGCGAAGTACGCTCTCTCTGCCTCCCATTGATGTCAATGGGAGGTCAGAGGTGTAAACGCGCGAAGATAGGGCATGTCCCTTCTTTCTCCCGTGAGGCGGTTTTACCTCTCGCGGGAAAATACCGCCTCCGCCTCCCATTGAAATCAATGGGAGGCATTTTCAGCCGGTTTTTGACGAGTTTTGCGGAGCGGTTTCCAAACCAAAAAGCTTGTCAAAATACTCAGTGTGAACAGGCCCTAACAGGGAGGAGGGTTTCAGCACTTCTATCAGGAACAACTTCCATATAACCAATAGCTGGCATTGTTACCGTGTCCACATTCCCAAAGACCCAAATTTCACGATCCGGGGTACAACCGCGATGATATTTTATTTTATGACTAAAACAAGACTCCTCAACGTGAACATAATGACCGGAACGGCAGAGCAAAACTGGGTTAGTACGAAAATAGACACTGCATACTCCACAATAAAGTTAAGAACTTCATTTATGGTGCGTTCGGATATTCCAGTCAGTTGTACAGATTATGTCCCCATTATGTCCCCATCAGTGGCGGATTAAGTAGACCATAGGCCCTGGGCTGTTACCCAAACTTGGGCCCCTCTTCTTCACCGCCACCCTGCCGCGCCGTAACTATTGCTATCACTACCTTTTTTGCGCAAGCATTAACAAATGGGTGTTACAATTCCCCTTTCACAGGGCTGTGTCCCTACATACTGACAGTATCACACTGTGTAGGGACACATCCTCCTGACAAGGGGATTGGTAACACCAATTTTTCTATCAGTCCTGGATTCACAAAGACTTTATGTGGAATACAAGGATTAACTATAATAAACATGTCAGGAGAGGTGACATTCTCTACAAATCCAGTGACTCACAGGTGACGACGTCTCAGATGCTAGTAGTTTTTTTTCCTCTTTTCTTCAGAAAAGCTCATGATGACTTCTCCCGGCCATGACCCATTTCTGCAGCCCCTAAATATAATATCACCATGCACTGTACCCCTGAATATAATTGTGTCACACACTGTAAAGTAAAGCACCACATACACAGTGCCCCCTGTAAATAGCGCCAAACCCCCATGTAGATAGCACCACACACACACCACCCTGTAGATAGCACCACACACATACACCTGTAGATAGCGCCATCCCCCCCTGTAGATAGCGCCACACACAACCCCATGTAGATAGCGCCACACACACACCCCTGTAGATAGCACCACACATAGCCCCCTATAGATAGAATCACACAGTCCCCTATAGATAGAGCCACGCAGTCCCCTATAGATAGAGCCACACAGCGCTCCCCCCTTATATATAGTGCCACACAGCGCTCCCTCCCCATTGTATATAGTGCTACACAGCATCGCTACACTGCAGCCCTGGGATGACATTTTATCCCATATGATTGCTGCAGTCTGAGATTGGCTGCAGCGGTCACATGGGGTGAAACGTCATCCCAGGAGGCCGGCCCGGTCGAAGAAACAATTCTGGGCAAGTATAAGATTCACTGTTCAATGTATGGAATAAATAACATGTTAATTTTATAGTACAGTTCCTTACGGTTGTGGCAAAACCAATTAAGTCTACGTTTTTTCTCTCATAATAAAACATTTTGAAATGGTTTCATCTAGAATTTTGGAACGTCCCAATCCCTAGCCAAATCTCTCCATTTACGACAGCCGCTCTAGCCTGCTGGTCTTACTTGCAACAGGAATCAGTAGACAAACTTCCTCTTCTCAAATCATACCTTCTAATTGATATACTAGAAGAAACTGGAAGACCAGAGGTATAACAACCCTCTCTCACATATATAATCAAGACCGACTTAATTCTTTTGAATATCTTACATCTAATTATTCATTACCAAACAGTGACTTCTATAAATATCTGCAAATCAGACACTTCGCTAGAGACCGGGACAAAGTACACCCTGTATGTAATTTAAAGTTATTTAGACTGCTTGATAAACCCACAAAAAATTTTAGAGGTATTTACAATATTTTAAAAACTAATGCTGAATTCAGCAAAACTCATAATATTAGGACTTGGGAAAAAAATGTAGCCATGACCTTCGAGAAAGATCAATGGCTAACAGCCTTTAAACTTATCTACTCGACTTTACAATGCAGTTCACACGTAGAAGCAGCTATCAAAACTAACCTACACTGGTATTACACCCCAGATAAACTACATCGGATGTTTCCTAATTCCTCAGCAGATTGTTGGAGAGGCTGTGGATACAAGGGTACTTTGTTACATACACTGTGGGACTGTCCCGCTATAAATGAATATTGGAAACACGTGTTTAACTTGTTAGAATCTTTATTTCATCTTAAGATTCCCATGTCCCCTTATTTAGCGTTGGTCTTCTTACACATGGAGGTTGTTCCTTCCAGATTCAGACCATTGACTTGTAAAATCTTGGTTATGGCCAAATTAGTCTTGACCAGACATTGGAAAAGCGCTTGTGCCCCTACATTTCAGGAACTGCTTTCATCAATCAACACTTCTTATGCGTACGAAAAAATAATAGCATATGGCAACTTTTCCTCTTCTACATTCACTAATATTTGGAGTAATTGGATTCTTAGCCCTTTTTCACCACCAAGTTTAGTGAACTAGTTGAAATAATGTGAACTAAAAACTCGATGCTGGTTTTATGGTTATGATTTCATGATTTCATGATTGTTTATGATTTCATGATTATCTATTCTTTTCCTCTTTTTCTTTTTTTCTCTCTGTCTCTCTCTCTTTTTCTTTGTTGGAACGACATATGTGTAATTGTAATTATATGAAAATTAATTAAAAAATTATTGTTCAAAACCTCAGATGCTGCGTTCAATAGAGATCGCAGCATGTGAGGAGTTTTTAGCCACCGGCAGCCCAGCAACGTAATCGCTGGGTTTCCGGTGGCTGCAAAGGTGATCGGAGGCCTAATACCTCCCAGCCTGCCAGCAACGGAAGCCTCCTATGCCCCGCTCGGCGGGGCCTAAAAGGCTTCCGGTACAATCGGCAAGATGGCGCCGGCTCTGCTTCCTACTCAGAAGCTGAGCTGACGTTATCAGCAGTGGGTGTCTGCTGTATGTTACAGCGGACACCCCGATGTATCAACAGGAACCGGAGCTAGCTACGATTCCTGCCATTAACCCCTTAGATGCAGCGATCCAATGCGATCGCTGCATCAAAGTGGTTTGTAGCAAATCGGCAGCCTGCCATGCGATGGCAAGGCTGCCAACTGCTACTATGGCAACAGGAGGCCTAACAATGGCCTCCTGTCTGCCATTACGGAAGCCGATTAGGCCCCGACCAGAGCCGAAGCCTGATCGGCTTGCTGTCAGTGAATAACTGACAGTTCTAATACATTGCACTACATAGGTAGTGCAATGTATTAGAACATCAATCAAACAGTTGGACCTTCAACTCCCCTAGTGGGACTAAAGAAAAGTGTAAAAAAAAAGTAAAAATAAAAGCTGTAAAAAATAAAATAAAAGTTTCGCCCTTTTTCCCTTATCAAGTCATTTATTCTTGAAAAAAATAATAAAACCATACATATTTGGTATCGCCGCGTCCGTAATGACCTGAACTCTAAAAATGTTATGTTATTTGTCTCTCGCAGTGAACGCCGTAAAAAACAACCTAAAAAATGCCAGAATTGCTTTTTTTTTGGTCACTTTGTCTTCCAAAAATTGAAATAAAAAGTGATCAAAAAGTCGCATGTATCCAAAAATGGTAGCTATAAAACTATAGCTCATCTCGCAAAAACAAGTCCTGATACAGCTCCGTCGACGAAAAAATTAAAAAGTTATGGCTCTTATAACTTGGCAATAGAAAAAATACATTCTTTTTACAAAAGTACATTTTATTGTGCAAAAAGTTGTAAAACATAAGTGCTATAAATTAGGTATCGCCAGAATCGTTCTAACCCGCAGAATAAAGGTAACATGTAATTTATGACACGTGGTGAATACTGTATAAAAAAAGAAAAACGATGGGAGAATTGATGTTTTTTGATCACCTTGCCTTCCAAAAAATAGGATAAAAAGTGATCAAAAAGTTGCATGTACCCCAAAATGGTACCGATAATAACTACAGCTCGTCCCGCAAAAAAACAGTCCTTATACCACTACAGCTATGAAAAAATAAAATTAGTTAAGGCTCCAATAAATCAGGAAAGAAAAATATGCAGTTCTGTTTCAAGTGGCGATTTATCAAGGCCCTAAAATTAGGGAACCAGGAAGGCGAGGACTCAAACATATCTGCTGGAAGTGAGGGTGCCCGTATTATACCAGGACAACACTTCCCAGAAAAATTCCCCAAGCTGCAAAGGGGAGTGTGGAGTGTGGACCAATTGGGAGATAAGTAAAGACACCATTTATCAGTGCGACACTGGCCTGTGCAGAAAGCATTGCTTCACAGCGTAACAAATATTTATGGATTATTTTATTGTTTACCCCATTATTACACCACCTGACTATGCCCCTGACGTACTCTGCCCGGCTTACATATGCCCCCACATTATAAACTGAAATACCAGCAATACTCAAACAAAACTACTACCAAGCAAAATTCCACGCTCCACAAGCTAAATGGCGCTCCTTCCCTTCTGAGCCCTACAGCGTGCCCAAACAGCAGTTTACTTCAACATATATGGCATCGTCATACCTGGAAGAACTCTTTTAACAATTTTTGGGTGTGTGTCTCCAGTGGCATCAGCTGGGCACGACATTTTTCCCACTGAAATGGCATATCTAGGGAAAAATTTTACTTTTTACTTTGCACCATCCGCAGCGCAATCATTTATGGAAAAGACCTGTGGGGTGAAAATGCTCACTACAACCCTTAATAAATGCCTTGAGGGGGGTCACTTCTCAGCGGTTTCTTTTATTATTGCACATCAGAGCCTCTGCAATTGTGAACCAACAATGGCGGATTCTAATATGGGCGATTCGGGCGGTCGCCCGGGGCCCGAGGCTGCCAGGGGGCCCATCGGGGCCCGAGGCTGCCAGGGGGCCCATCGAGGCCCGAACCGCACACAAACTTAAAAAACTATGCAGCGCTGCCGCGCTGCTCGCGCTGCCGCGCTGCTCGCGCTGCTCGCGCTGCTCGCGCTGCCCGCTTCCAACTGAATCTGCGTCCGCAGGACGCAGATTCAGTTGGGTTGAATGCTGGAGCCTCGCCCCAGCATTCACTCTGCCGTGAGCGGCTCGGTGCAGGCAGGCGCGATGTAGTGACGTCATCGCGCCTGTCTGCACGTAGTCACTCACAGCACAGTGCAGAGGAGGAGAAGCATCGCATCCCCCACCGATGTGGGAACCGGGATAGGTAAGTAATTATGTTTTATTTTTTATTAGGTACGTACATATGGGGCATTATACTGTGTTGGCTATGGGGCATTATGCTGTGTGGGGGCAGCTATGGGGGCATTATACTGTGTGGAGGCAGCTATGGAGGCATTATACTGTGTCGGCTATGGGGCATTATACTGTGTCAGCTATGGGGCATTATACTGTGTCGGCTATGGGGCATTATACTGTGTCAGCTATGGGGCATAAGGGTATGTTCACACGGCCAAATTTCAGACGTATACGAGGCGTATTTTGCCTCGTTTTACGTCTGAAAATAGGGCTACAATACGTCGGCAAACATCTGCCCATTCATTTGAATGGGTTTGCCGACGTACTGTGCAGACGACCTGTTATTTACGCATCGTCGTTTGACAGCTGTCAAACGACGACGCGTAAAAATACAGCCTCGTCAAAAGAAGTGCAGGACACTTCTTTGGACGTTTTTGGAGCTGTTTTCTCATAGACTCCAATGAAAACAGCTCCAAAAACGGACGTAAAAAACGCTGCGAAAACGGCGTGAAAACGCCGCGAAAAATGCGAGTTGGTAAAAAAACTTCTGAAAAGCAGGGTCTGTTTTCCCTTGAAAACAGCTCTGGATTTTCAGACGTTTTTGTTGACTACGTGTGAACATACCCTTATACTGTGTCGGCTATGGGGCATTATACTGTGTCGGCTATGGGGCATTATACTGTGTCGGCTATGGGGCATTATACTGTGTCGGCTATGGGGCATTATACTGTGTAGCAGCTATGGAGGCATTATACTGTGTAGCAGCTATGGAGGCATTATACTGTGTCAGCTATGGGGCATTATACTGTGTCGGCTATGGGGCATTATACTGTGTCGGCTATGGGGCATTATACTGTGTCGGCTTTGGGGCATTATACTGTGTCGGCTATGGGGCAATATACTGTGTCGGCTATGGGGCATTATACTGTGTCACCTCTATGGGGCATTATACTGTGTCAGCTATGGGGCATTATACTGTGTCACCTCTATGGGGCATTTTACTGTGTCACATCTATGGGGGCATTATACTGTGTCACCTCTATGGGGCATTATACTGTGTCACCTCTATGGGGCATTATACTGTGTCAGCTATGGGGCATTATACTGTGTCACCTCTATGGGGCATTTTACTGTGTCACATCTATGGGGCATTATACTGTGTCACCTCTATGGGGCATTTTACTGTGTCACATCTATGGAGGCATTATACTGTGTCACAGCTATGGGGGCATTATACTGTGTCGCAGCTATGGGGGCATTATACTGTGTTACAGCTATGGGGGCATTATACTGTGTCACAGCTATGGAGGCATTATACTGTGTCACAGCTATGGAGGCATTATACTGTGTCGCAGCTATGGAGGCATTATACTGTGTCGCAGCTAAGGATGCATTATACTGTGTCGCAGCTATGGGGATATTATACTGTGTCGCAGCTATGGGGATATTATACTGTGTCGCAGCTATGGGGATATTATACTGTGTCGCAGCTATGGAGGGCGTTATACTGTGGGGCAGCTATGGGTGGCAATATACTGTGGGGGCAGCTACGGGGGACATTATACGGAGCAATTACAAGAGCTGCAGGTCCAACGGGGGAGACGCTGTGTAGCACAATATACAAGGGGGGGATTGTTGTATAGCACTATATAGAAGGGAGCGCTGTTTATCACTATATCTAAGGGGGATTGCTGTGTAGCACTGTATACAAGAGGGGGAGGGCTATGTGACGCTATTTACAGAGGGAGAGGACTGTGTAGCGCTATTTACAGGGGGCTGTGTGTGGTGCTATCTACAGTGTTTGACACAATTATATTCAGGGGCGCAGTCTATGGTGCTATAATATTTAGGGGCACAGTGTTTGTACTATTTTATTCAGGGGCGCAGTGTTTGGTGCTATTATATTTAGGGGCACAGTGTGTGGCACCATGATAATATTATCTTTGTTTATAGGTGTGGAAATGTTGGAAAAGTTGGAGACAGTCAGTATGTGGGGACAAAGCCTTTTGACAAGGGGAGTAGTAACACCCATTTGTTAATGTCTGGACAAGAAGGAAGTGTTAACAATAGATACAGGGCGGCGGTGGAGAAGGGGGGCCCAACTATGGGTAACAGCCCAGGGCCTATGGTCTACTTAATCCGCCACTGTGAACCAATACTGTGTAAGTTGCAAAATTAGGCCTCAATTTCGCATGGTACTCTCTCACTCCTGTACCCTGTCGATAGTCCAGGCAAAAGATTAGGGCCACATGTAGGGTGTTTCTAAAACCGGGAAAAACAGCATAATAATTAGAGAGCTGTCTTGTTATGGTGGCACAAGCTGGGCACCACATATTGGCATAACTATGGCAAAAAATAAAATTTTCACTCTGCAACATCGAGTGCACACTAATTTCTGCAAAAGACCTGCAGCGTTAACATGCTCGCTACACCCCTAGGTGAATACCTTAAGGGGTGTAGTTACCAAAATGGGGTCACTTGTGGGGGGTTTCCACTGTTTTGGTCCCACAGGGGCTTTGCAAATGCGACATAGTGCCCAGAAACCAATCCAGCAAAATCTGCACTCCAAAAGCCAAATGGCGCTCCTTCCCTTCTGAGCCCTGCTGTGTGCCTAAACAGCAGTTTATGACCACATATTGGGTATTTCCGTACTCAGGAGAAATTTCTTTTTCAAATGCTGTGGTTCTTTTTTTCCTTTATTTATTGAGAAAATGAAAAGATTTGAGCTAAAGCTACGTCTTATTGAAGAAAAAGGATTTTTGGGTATTTTCACTGCCCAATTCTAATAAAATCTATGAAACATCTGTGGGGTCAAAATGCTCACTACACCCCTAGGTCAATACCTTGAGGGGTGTAGTTTCCAAAATGTGGTCACTTGTGGGGGATATCCCCTATTTTAGTCCCACAGGGGCTTTGCAAATGCGACATAGCAACCAGAAACCAATCCAGCAAAATCTGTACTCCAATAGCCAAATGGCACTCCTTACCTTCTGAGCCCTACTGTGTGCCCAAACAGCAGTTTATGACCACATATCGGGTATTGCCGTACTCAGGAGAAATTGCTTCACAAACGTTGTGGTTCTGTTTTTCTTTTATTTATTGAGAAAATTTTGAGCTAAAGCTACGTCTTATTGAAGAAAAAGGATTTTTTTAATTTTCACTGCCCAATTCTAATAAAGTCTATAAAACCCCTGTGGGGTCAAAATGCTCACTACACCCGTAGATGTATTCCTAAAGGGGTTTAGTTTCCAAAATGGGGTCACCTGTGGGAGGTTTCCACTGTTTTGTCCCTTCGGGGGCATTGAAAATGTGACAAGGCCTCCGCAAACCATTCCTGCTAAATTTGAGCTCCAAAAGCCAAATGGCGCTCTTTCCCTTCTAAGCCCTGCCGTGTGTCCAAACAGCCATTTAGGACCACATGTGGGGTGTTCTTTTTATCAGGAGAACTTGCTTTACAAATGTGGCAGTGCTTTTCTCCTTTAGTCCTTGTGGAAATGAGAAAAAATTAGCTAAACCTACATTTTCTTTGAAAGAATGTAGATTTTAATTTTCACTGCCTACTTCCAATAATTTCTGCAATAAACCTGCGGGGTCAAAATGCTTACTATACCCCTAGATAATTTCCTTGAGGGGTCTAGTTTCCCAAATGGGGTCACTTTTGGGGGATTTACACTGTTTTGGCACCGCAAGAGACCTTCAAACCTAACATGGCGCCTAAAATATTTTCTAATAAAAAGGAGGCCCCAAGATCTACTAGGTACTCCTTTGCTTCTCAGGCCGGTGTTTCAGTCCAGTAGCACACTAGGGCCACATGTGGGATATTTGTAAAAACTGCAGACTCTGGGCAATAAATATTGAAATGCATTTCTCTGGTAAAACCTTCTGTGTTACAAAATAACGGATTAAAAATGAATTTCTGCAAAAAAATAAAGGAAATTTGTAAATTTCACCTCTACATTGCTTTAATTTCTGTGAAACGTCTAAAGGGTTAAGAAACTTTCTAAATGCTATTTTGAATACTTTGAGGGGTGACGTTTTTAAAATGGGATGACTTATTCAGGGTTTCTAATATATAAAGCCCTCAAAGCCGCTTCACATCTAAACTGCCCCATTTTAAAAATAGCCTTTTGAAATTTTCTTGAAAATGTGAGAAATTGCAGCCAAAGTTCTAAGCCTTGTTTACCTTGTCTTCTGAGTCCATTAACAGATTACAGGCTGCCATTTATGGCAGCCATTCTTATGCCTATAGTGCCGCAGACACATCCTGATTTGCTGATAGGCAGGAAAATGTTTATCTGACATATTGTTGTAGCCTGGTCAAGGTGTAGGCACACACATATGACTTATTACATAGCTGTATTTGTGGCCATCATTTTCTCCATATACAAGTTATTTAGATAATAACAGTTTGAACAAATAAAAAAAATAACCAGAAATATGATTATGGCAAAATATATATCGAGGGAACACAGACCATAGTGATCTAAAAAACCGCACATACATATTTTTATATATATATATATATATATATATATATATATATATATATATATATATATATACACACACACACACACACACACACGTCAATGCCCCATACCATAGAAGAAAATGGAAGAGTACTGTTCTTTATGATCGGGCAGAGTAATCTGAATACAGGAGTGCTCATGTCTTATCATTATCCTGGAAAGGAAGCTGCATCATGTGAAATTGCCTACCCTACCAGTCGGGAATCACTGGGTTAAATGGTGCTAGGGGCGCACTTGGTGTCTGTTCCTAATGCCAGTTAACAGTTGAAGGCTGATAATGTTTCAGTAACCACTAGGGATAGCTAAGTGCATATGAGCGTTTAATGAGTTCAATGAGAGCTGTCAAAATCCCTCTGCAGTGAGCTCCCCCAAGTGGCAGCTGCAGAAAGACATAATTGGTACACTATGGATGTGAGAACGGAACCAGGAAATTTGAAGCAATTTATAAAAGTAAACCAGAGCCCAATCTTTATAAGAATTCTTGATCTATTAATGAAATCAAAATAAATTACTTTTCTGCTGAGACCACCACTTTCCCCTGCACCATCCTTAATAGTATAATAATAGTATATTGTCACGACGGGTCTGTGGACCCACTGGGCCGTACCGCCTTGGTGGTAAGGCAGCTGGCCAACAGGGAGCAGGTGAGGGTCTATAGTTCTATAGGTACCTGTGGCAGCTCTGACAGCCGCAGAGCAGGCTCGGCTGGGACTAGGTAACAGGCGGACGTCAGGCCAGACGGGGTTGCAGCACGGCATGACTTTGGCACAGCACAGTGCTAGACCAGGAAGGTATGGATTGCTAGGAACAGTAACTGGAAACAGGTATAGGTACAGGGACTGGAACAGGAAACACACTAGTAGGCCATCACATAGACAAACTAGGGAACACAACAACGCTCAGGCATAGAACTAGGGAGCTGGACCCCTCTTATAGTCCAGGGTACTCAAGGGTCAAAGTTCATCAACGAGGTCCAGTGTGTGTGCTGCCCCTTTAAGAGCGGGCACGAGTGTGCACGCGCGCCCTACGAGATCCGGCTGAGGTGAGTGGATGCGAGCGCTGGCGTCTCCTGAGGAGGAGGCTGGGGCCAGCGCTTGCCGACTCGTGGCTGCGGCTGTCAGTGGGAGGTTGGAGCTGACAGCCCGCAGCTACGGACATTACAGTATCCCCCCTCTTACGCCCCCTCTTCTTGGGACCAGAGTGAGAGAGAAACTACTTCAGAAGAGTAGGGGCATTGAGGTTCTCCTATGGCTCCCAGGACCTCTCTTCAGGGCCAAACTCCCTCCAATCCACCAAATAAAAAGTCTTTCCTCTCACTCTCTTGGTGTCCAAGATCTCCTTGACGTCAAAGATGTCCGAAGGGCCGCTGGAGGCAACCGCAGGGCTGGGAGTCTTCGAATAGCGCTTCAGAATCACCGGTTTCAGGAGGGAGACATGAAAGGAGTTGGGAATGCTGAGGGTAGGAGGCAGCCGAAGCTTGTAGGCGACAGGGTTGATCTGCTGCAGGACGTCGAATGGTCCGAGGAACCTGGGGGCAAATTTACATGACGGCACCCTCAGTTGGATATTCCTGAGGAGAGGTATAGAGAAATCTTAAGAGGTAGAAGGGGAGATATTCTCCCCCCACGCTCCCCCCCACAGCACATCGCGCATCAGAGAGACCTCAAGAGCTCCCTGGATCTCCACTAATCCGTTCACCCATGGCCCTCTTTTATCTGTCCGACTTACAGAAGTCAAACCAATAGAACCAAGTTTTCTGAAATTGCTGTAACGGCAGGGGGTAGGGAGACGGACAAGTGAGCCCTAATCTACCCGCCACTCTGTCCCTGCCTACTTGCAACGACCCGCCCTAGGCGACGGGGTACAACTGGGCGGCGGTCCCTGCGCTCAGTAAGTGCACGACAAACACGACAAACATACAAGGAACACAAGCAAGGAAAAGGGGCCGTTGCCCACGGCAACACCGTGAGCAACCAGAGTGGTGAACGAGCCGAGTCAAGCCAGGAGTGTGCGAGGTACAAAACGAAAAGCAGAAGAGTAGTCGGTAAGCCAGGGTCGGTATGGAGCAGGATCAAAAATAGCAGGAGCTGTAGCTGGGCCAGGAACCACAAGGAAGGAAACCAAAGCAATAACAAGCACCGAGGGACAGGAAGTGCAGGCTTAAATAGACCGAGGGCGGGAGCTAGCTGAGTCTGGCCAGGTTACGATAGGCTCTCCCACTCCTAAGCCTGCCAGCCTGAATGGTGGAAGCAGGAGTCAGTCTCAGGGATGTATTCTCAGGTGCTGACTGATTAGTTCTGGGAGTTAACCCCGCAGTGCCTGGCAGATCCTTTACAGTACCCCCCCTTTTATGAGGGGCCACCGGACCCTTTCTAAGTGGACCTGGCTTACTGGGGAAACGCAGGTGGAACCTCCTGACCAATACCCCAGCGTGAACATCCCGGGCGGGTACCCAAGTCCTCTCCTCGGGCCCGTATCCTCTCCAATGGACCAGGTACTGGAGGGAGCCTTGGACCATCTTGCTGTCCACAATCCTGGCCACCTCGAATTCCACCCCCTCCGGGGTGAGGATGGGAACAGGAGGTCTCCTCGAGGGAGCCAAGGACGGGGAGCAGCGTTTGAGGAGGGAGGCATGAAACACGTCGTGTATCCGAAAAGACGGGGGTAACTCCAGCCGGAAGGAGACAGGATTGAGGACCTCAATGACCTTATACGGCCCAATAAACCGGGGAGCAAACTTCTTGGACGGAACCTTGAGACGCAAGTTCCTAGACGACAACCACACCAGATCCCCGACCATAAACAGGGGGTTAGCAGAACGTTTTTTATCAGCCTGAGTTTTTTGTACGCTCTGGGACACCTCTAGGTTTTTCTGAACCTGGGCCCAGACTGTGCACAGTTCCCGATGAACGACCTCTACCTCAGGATTGTTGGAACTACCAGGTGAAACGGAGGAGAACCGTGGATTAAACCCAAAATAACAAAAAAAAGGAGAGACCCCAGACGAGTTACTGACCCGGTTATTAAGGGAAAATTCGGCGAGGGGAATGAAAGAGACCCAATCAAATTGACAGTCAGAGACAAAACACCTTAAGTATTGTTCTAGAGACTGATTAGTCCTCTCCGTTTGGCCATTGGTTTCAGGATGGAAGGCAGAGGAGAAGGACAGATCAATCCCCAACTTCATACAGAAGGCTCTCCAAAACAATGAAACAAATTGTACCCCTCTGTCCGAAACAATATTGACAGGGACCCCATGGAGACGCAGGATGTGTTTGACAAACAAGGTAGCCAACGTTTTGGCGTTGGGTAGTTTCTTGAGGGGCACAAAGTGGCACATCTTACTGAAGCGGTCCACCACCACCCACACCACCGACTTGCCTTGGGATGGAGGCAAATCGGTGATAAAATCCATGGAGATATGTGTCCAAGGTCTCTGGGGAATGGGCAACGAACGCAGTAAGCCCGCTGGTCGGGACCTGGGAGTCTTGGACCTAGCACAAACCTCACAAGCGGCGACGTAGGCCTTAACGTCTTTAGGCAACCCAGGCCACCAATAATTTCTGGTAATGAGGTGTTTGGTACCCAGGATGCCTGGATGGCCAGATAGTGCGGAGTCATGATTTTCCCTAAGTACCCTTAGCCGGAATTGCAGGGGAACAAACAGCTTGTTCTCAGGAAGGTTCCCGGGAGCTGCACCTTGATCAGCAGCAATTTCAGAGACTAAATCAGAATCGATCGAGGAAATGATTATACCTGGAGGCAAAATACAAGCAGGATCTTCCTCCGAAGGAGGGCTGGCCATGAAGCTACGCGACAGTGCATCAGCCTTAATATTTTTAGACCCAGCCCTATAGGTAACCAAAAAATTGAATCTGGTAAAAAATAACGCCCATCGAGTTTTGTCTCGGGTTTAGCCTCCGGGCAGATTCTAGGAACACCAGATTCTTGTGGTCGGTAAGGACCGTTACCTGGTGCCTAGCCCCCTCCAGGAAGTGGCGCCACTCTTCAAATGCCCATTTAATGGCTAAGAGTTCGCGGTTGCCAATATCATAGTTACTTTCAGTTGGCGAAAACTTCCTGGAGAAGTAGGCACAGGGGCGGAGATGGGTGAGGGACCTGGTACCCTGGGACAAGACAGCCCCCACTCCCACCTCAGATGCGTCAACTTCCACGATAAATGGCTCCATTTGGTTGGGCTGAACCAGCACCGGGGCCGAGACAAAGCACTTCTTAAGGACCTCAAAAGCCTGGACAGCCTCAGGAGGCCAGTGGAGGAGATCAGCACCTTTGCGAGTGAGGTCCGTAAGGGGCTTAGCGATGACCGAGAAGTTAGCAATAAATCTCCTGTAATAATTAGCAAACCCCAAAAAACACTGTCACGCCTTCAGGGAGGCAGGTTAGGCCCATTCCGCCACAGCCTGAACCTTGGCGGGGTCCATGCGGAATTCATGAGGAGTGAGGATTTGACCCAAAAATGGAATCTCCTGTACCCCAAACACACATTTTTCGGTTTTGGCAAACAGTTTATTTTCCCGAAGGACCTGGAGCACCTTCCTGACATGCTCCACGTGGGAGGACCAGTCCTTGGAAAACACCAGTATGTCATCAAGGTACACTACCAGAAAAATCCCCAGGTAATTTCTCAAAATCTCATTTATGAAATTCTGGAAGACCGCAGGGGCATTACACAACCCAAAGGGCATGACGAGGTATTCGAAATGGCCTTCGGGCGTGTTAAACGCAGTCTTCCACTCATCCCCCTCTTTGATGCGAATAAGGTTATACGCCCCCCGTAGATCCAATTTAGAAAACCATTGGGCCCCCTGAACCTGATTAAAGAGATCAGGAATCAAAGGAAGGGGATACTGGTTCCTTACCGTGACCTTATTCAGGCTACGGTAGTCAATGCATGGCCTAAGACCACCATCCTTCTTCCCCACGAAGAAGAAGCCAGCACCTACCGGAGAAGAAGAGGGACGAATGTAACCCTTGGCCAGGGATTCCTGGATATACACTCTCATAGCTTCACGTTCGGTACAAGAAAGATTAAATATCCTACCCTTAGGAAGCTTAGCTCCTGGTACCAATTCGATAGCGCAATCGTATTCTCTATGAGGAGGTAACACTTCGGAGGCCTCCCTAGAGAAAACATCAGCGAAGTCCTGAACAAACTCGGGTAGCGTATTCGCCTCCTTAGGGGGAGAAATAGAATTAACAGAAAAACATGACGTACAACATTCATTACCCCATTTGGTTAGCTCCCCAGTATTCCAGTCAAACGTAGGATTATGCAACTGCAACCAGGGAAGACCTAGCACCAAATCGTACGATAATCCCTGCATCAACAGTACAGAGCATTGCTCCAAATGCATGGAGCCAACAAGGAGTTCAAAAACAGGGGTATGCTGTGTAAAATAACCATTAGCAAGAGGAGTGGCGTCGATACCCACTACCGGGACAGGTTTAGGCAAATCAATAAGAGGCATAGCAAGGGACATAGCAAATTCCACAGACATGATATTAGTAGAGGACCCTGAATCCACGAAAGCACTGCCGGTAGCAGACCTACCACCAAAAGAGACCTGAAAGGGAAGCAAGATCTTAGTACGTTTCATATTTACGGGAAATACCTGTGCGCCCAAGTGACCTCCCCGATGATCACTTAGACGCGGAAGTTCTCTGGCTGCAACCTTACGCTTAGGACAGTTGTTCACTTGATGCTTGTCGTCCCCACAGTAGAAGCAGAGACCATTCTTCCTGCGGAATTCTCTACGTTGTTGGGGGGACACGGAGGCCCCGAGTTGCATAGGTATCTCTGAATCTTTCGGGGAGGAACGAAGCAACGGAGCTTCGGGAGGCATCATGGGGGAGTCGGAGGAGAAAACACATAAACGTTCGCGTTGTCGTTCCCTGAGACGTCGGTCAAGTCGTATCGCTAAAGCCATAACCTGGTCTAGGGAGTCAGAAGAGGGATAGCTAACTAGCAGGTCTTTCAGGGCATTCGACAGACCCAACCTAAACTGGCACCTTAAGGCAGGGTCATTCCACCGAGAAGCTACGCACCACTTCCGAAAGTCAGAGCAATACTTCTCAACAGGTCTCTTACCCTGACTTAAGGTCACCAGCTGACTCTCGGCAAAGGCAGTCCTGTCAGTCTCGTCATAAATAAGTCCGAGAGCAGAAAAGAAACAATCAACGGAGGAAAGTTCAGGGGCGTCAGGAGCCAAGGAGAAGGCCCACTCTTGGGGCCCTTCCTGGAGCCGGGACATAATTATACCCACCCGCTGGCTCTCAGAACCTGAGGAATGAGGCTTTAAACGAAAGTAAAGCCTACAACTCTCCCGAAAGGAGAGAAAAGTCCTCCGGTCCCCTGAGAACCGGTCGGGCAACTTGAGGTGGGGTTCAAGAGGTGCGGTGCGGGGAACTACCAGGGTAGCATCAGGCTGGTTGACCCTCTGAGCCAGGGCCTGGACCTGTAGGGAGAGACCCTGCATTTGCTGAGCCAGGGTCTCACGGGGATCCATAGTGGTGTCAGGGACCGGGGTAGACTAGGTATGGGCTTGTTATTATGTAACGGCAGGGGGTAGGGAGACGGACAAGTGAGCCCTAATCTACCCGCCACTCTGTCCCTGCCTACTTGCAACGACCCGCCCTAGGCGACGGGGTACAACTGGGCGGCGGTCCCTGCGCTCAGTAAGTGCACGACAAACACGACAAACATACAAGGAACACAAGCAAGGAAAAGGGGCCGTTGCCCACGGCAACACCGTGAGCAACCAGAGTGGTGAACGAGCCGAGTCAAGCCAGGAGTGTGCGAGGTACAAAACGAAAAGCAGAAGAGTAGTCGGTAAGCCAGGGTCGGTATGGAGCAGGATCAAAAATAGCAGGAGCTGTAGCTGGGCCAGGAACCACAAGGAAGGAAACCAAAGCAATAACAAGCACCGAGGGACAGGAAGTGCAGGCTTAAATAGACCGAGGGCGGGAGCTAGCTGAGTCTGGCCAGGTTACGATAGGCTCTCCCACTCCTAAGCCTGCCAGCCTGAATGGTGGAAGCAGGAGTCAGTCTCAGGGATGTATTCTCAGGTGCTGACTGATTAGTTCTGGGAGTTAACCCCGCAGTGCCTGGCAGATCCTTTACAATTGCGTTGCTCGTTCAGGTGCCGAATGGAGCAACTCCTCCATTCTCCGAATTTCATGGATGCGCTCCAGCCATTGTCTAGTCACTGGAGGCTCAGAGGATCTCCAACCCACCGGAATACAAGCCTTAGCTGCATTCAACAAATGTCTCACTAGCATCTTCCTGTAACGCCCCACAGGTATTTCGTGGTGATGCAGCAAAATCCAAGCCGGATCATCTCCCAACGAGATTCCTGTGATCTCCAAAATGATTTCTTGAACCTCTGCCCAATAAGTGCGAAGTTTCTCACAACTCCAGAATGTATGTAAAAGTGTTCCCTCTTCTCTGCCGCATCTCCAACATAAAGGAGAAACCTCCGGGAACATTTTATGTAGCACATGTGGGACTCTGTACCACTGGGATAGTATTTTAAAACTAGTTTCCTGATAGGCGTTACTAATAGACGCCTAATGCGTGAGGAGCATGATCTTTTCTCTTTGCTCTTGGGTTAGTGTAATCTGAAGATCTCTTTCCCACTTCGTGATATATGGTGGGATAAAATCCTCAGCAGGAGTGAGCAGCACGACGTAAAGACTGGACAGGACCCGTCTCATATGCCCCGCTTGAGAACACCAGGTTTCAAAGGGAGTTAGAGCTCGATCATGGGCAGCCGGTGTCGGTAGTCTCGACAAGTAATGAGTCAATTGTAGCACCTGCCACTGGGACGCTTCCGGAAGACTCTCTGGATGGGAAAGCTCTGTTCCACGTAGCCAAGCACCGCCCCTGTAAAAATGACTTACTCTAAAAAGCCCCTGCTGTGCCCATATCTTAAAAGTCTGATCTGACAGACCCGGGTCAAATTCTGGATTACCCAAAACAGGCGTGAGAGGTGATAGCAGTTTCGATATACCCTCTCTACTCCGTACCTTTCTAAACACCTGTAAAGTTGGATATATGGTAGGGTGATCACTTAGCAACCTCCAATGATTCACAGCCAACCAGGGTAGACCTTTCAATGGGATGTTTGTAAAACCTTGTTCCACCGCTATCCAATCTTTAAAGGGTTCATGGCGGCACCAATCCACCACTCTGGCCAAATGAATGGCATGATAATATTGCTCCACATCAGGCAGCCCAATCCCCCCATGACGCTTGGCCCGTACCAGGATTTTCCTCTGAAGTCTAGGGTGTTTGTTGGCCCACACAAATGAAGTAAGATATTGGTATACTGTTTTAAAAAAGGAAGAGGGTATCTTAATTGGCAGTGCCTGTAGTGCATATAGGAGCCTAGGCAGGACATTCATCTTAATGATGCCCACTCTTCCAAACCACGAGAAGGTTCCCTTTGTCCACCGGGCCAAATCCCCCTTCAACACCTGCAGGAGCGGCGGAAAATTGAGCTGAAATGTCCGCTCCACACAACTCGGTAGTCGAATACCCAGATATTGAATCGAGTCACCTGTCCACCTGAAGGGAAAGTTGTCACCTAAAACCCTTCCTTGATCCCGTGAAATGTTTAAAGTCATCGCCTCCGACTTCTGGAAATTAATTTTAAAATTGGACAATGATCCATATATCCGAAATTCTTTCATAAGGTTGGGCATAGAAATATGGGGAGAGGTTACAAAAAATAGTAGATCATCGGCATACGCGGCCACTTTTACAGATTTATCCCCCATCTTCAAACCTTGTACATTAACATTACCCCTGATCTTGCATAAAAAGGGTTCTAGCGCTAGGGCAAAAAGCAGAGGTGACAATGGGCAGCCCTGCCTCGTACCGTTATGAATCTGAAAAGGGGAAGAATAGGTACCATTTACCCTCACAGAAGCCGAAGGCGAGGAATACAGAGCACCCACCCAAGTTCGCATGTTGGGTCCCAGACCCAGGAATTCCAGAGTTCCAAACAGGAAAGGCCACCCAACTCGATCAAAGGCCTTCTCTGCATCTGTAGATAAAACAATCGTAGGAGTTTTCTGCAAGTTGACCCAGTGGACAAGATTAAGCGCCTTAGTCGTGTTGTCTCTCGCTTTCCTAGTTGGAATGAAACCTGTTTGGTCTCCATGGACTACTGTGGTCATCAATGGGGCCAACCGGTTAGCTAATATTTTGGAAAACAATTTCAGATCCACATTGAGCAAGGATATTGGCCTGTAACTAGTACAAGAGGAGGGGTCTTTTCCTTCTTTTGGAATGACCACTATAGTAGCATTCAAGGAGTCTGAAGGGACTGAACTGCCCGATGATATGGCGTTGAGAGCCCCCAGAAATCTGTCCGCTAGTTGGGCCATAAACATTTTATAATAGCTCACCGTCAGTCCATCTGGGCCCGGGGCTTTCCCTGGTTTGGTGTCATGCACTGCCCTCGAAAGTTCTTCAAGGGTTATTTGGTGATCTAATGCGGCGCAATCATCGGAAGACAGTTGAGGGAGACCCGAGGAAGCTATGTATTCCTGGATAGCTACACTAGTAGGTGGAGAGTGTGGCTCAAGCTGATAAAGAGACGAATAAAACTCCCTAAAGGCGCGTGCAATATCCCCCGGGGAGGTAACTTTCCCACCCGTATTGGAAGTAATCTGAGGAACATAAGTGGATGCTCTCTGGGCCCTCAAGGCATTTGCTAGAATCTTCCCTGGCTTATTTCCACACTCATAAAATATTCGACGGCATTTAACCAGAGTGGCTTTAGCTTTTACCTCATAGAGTGACCTAAGCTCCTCTCGAAGGGACTTCAAGATTCCCCTAGTCTCCGGCGTCTGACTCTGTTTGTGTTTGGTCTCCACTTCACAAATCCTAGCTAACAGATCGCTTGTCTTTGCTACTCTCTCTCTCTTGAGCCTCGCCCCCCATTTAATGAAAAAACCTCTTATGTAACATTTGTGAGCTTCCCATAACGTGAGCGGATTTGACACTGAACCATCATTGATAGCGAAGTACTGCTCCAGCTCACTGCGTATTTCAGCCTGTGCTTCCGGGTGATGAAGCAGAGACTCATTAAGTTTCCAACGACCATGCGTCTGGGAAGGCGGAGCAAAAGACAGAGAAAGCAAAATGGGCGAATGATCCGATATAGGGGACGTATGAATGTCCGCCCTCGTCACTCTGTCAAGATGAAAATGGCTTATGAAAAAATAATCTATCCTGGAGAACATATCGTGAGTTGCCGAGTAATAAGAATAATCGCGAGCTCCCGGGTACAGAGTCCTCCATACGTCCACCAACTGATGATCATGAATCGTTTTTTTGATGGAACAGAGCTGCGAGAAAGGAAGATGTGACGCTCCTCTGGAGACGTCTAAATGTGGCTCCAATGCTACATTGAAGTCCCCTCCAACTACAATGAGGCCCTCCCCAAAAGACTGAAGCTGTTCCGTATAGGCAGCAATAGCCCCTGATTGTCCTGAGTTTGGTATATATAGATTAGCCAATGTGACCTTCTGTGAAAAGAGCGTGCCCTTGACTATTATAAATCTACCCTGGGGGTCTGCTAGAGAATCAGTGAAGACCCATGGTACATTTTGTGCTATAAGAATGCTTACTCCTCTAGACCTAGAATCCTCTGAGCAACCATGATAGCAATATGGGAAGCATTCTATTGGAGAGTTTGGGTACCTTATCCTTTCTGAAGTGCGTCTCCTGAAGGAATGCCACCTGAGTTTCAAGTCTCCATAGCTCCGCGAGGACCACTGAGCGCTTCTCGGGAGTTCTCAATCCCCTGACATTATAGGAGAGGAGCTTTACACCGGTATTCATGGTCGTCGAGTGCTGCGGGGGAAGAAAGAGAGGGGAAAACGGGAAAGAAAGCTAAGGGAAAGAAGGAGGAAAATAAGAATACTCAAAAAGATAGAGAAAAGTAGTAAATACTCTAAGGAAGTCCAAAGGATTCAAAGAGGCTCGACCGGCGAGACTCTTCGAGGGATATACCTAAGGAGAGAGTAAGTAAGGTATCTAAGGAAGTGGAGACCACCTCCAGTGTAATTTGCAGAAAGTACAACCAGCAACAAACAAAAAAACCCCCCTAGGAGGTCAACCTTAATTCAACTAACTAACCCCTGTAAGTGAAGCCGTGGCGAGATTCTATGTCAACAGGTGCATAATCTACCTCATATCATAAATCCCCTATGAGGGTAAACGGCATTCAAGAAATGGCCCCCGTCGTTTCCGGACCTGCGATGAGAACTGGTCAGTAAACCCACAGGGCCCTTTCTTCCCCCCGAAGCCCCCTGCCCGTCCAACCGTCTCCACTAGCCTCCACACTCCCCAAACCCCCACAGTCGTCTCCTCGCCCACAGCAGAAAGGCAGGTCCTAAGTTCCTCCCCAGTCCGTTTCTCGCATCCCCCAGCCTGCACAACATTGTCTAGATACCGTAAATGTGACCCGAGCCCTCTTAGCCATAACCCCTGTGTCCCCGTCAAGCTGCCAGAGACAGTCTGTGATTTGCCTGTCGTCACCCCCGCAACATCGAGGATATAAAACTTTGTACTGAGATATTCATGATCCCCGCTTCATATGCACGTATTGAAATATCTTACCGCTCTACCCCTTCATAACAGCAGGTATAAACATTCTTGTAAGATGAAGCCAGTCTAAGTTATGAACTACGGGCAATCAATCCCCCTTCAACCCTCGAAAGATGCACCCCTCATTACCTCCTGAAATATAACTGATATTCACTCAAGAGAAATTCTCAGGAACGACTCCCGTAGCCCCCTATCCATACCAGTGCTACATTACACTTCTGTTCAGCTTCTTGCTGAAACTACATATATAACCTGCTCAGGACTTTTTATATCAAAGATCTGTATAACAACCATCTGCAATACATGTTTACATATGTTTCGGAGCCATCGAAAGACCTGACCACCCGCCCCAAATAACACTTGCTATTAATGTTGAGTCCCATTTATGGTTGGAGGTGCCTCGCCGGTCTGATGCGCTGAGGTCTGGGTTGAGGTGGATCCATCGGGCGGTTTCTTCCGCGACGAGCTGGCCGGTAATTCAGGGATGCAGAAATCCAGTATGGGATGATGCTTGGTGGAACATCCAGAAAAACAAAAAGCGCGGGCAAATCTTGCGGGGAGTGAATGGTAAACATCGAGCCCTGCTTTCTGACAATAAGGTGAAACGGAAATCTCCACATATATGTCGCTTCAGCCTCTCTGATTATGTCCAGCAATAGACGCAGGACACGTCTCATATGCAATGTACGAGCCGATAAATCAGGCAGAATGTGAATCTCAGCGCCTCGGAATTTCACATGACCCAAGTTGCGCATTTTGCGCATTAAGGTGTCTTTAACGGTAAAGTAATGGATTCTGCAGACAATATCTCGAGGTCTCCCCGGGTCTTGTGACTTCGGCCCCAATGCTCTGTGCACTCTGTCCAGTTCAATATGATTGTCCGGAGGTTCCCCTAAAATGCCATTAAAGATTTCCATCACCAAGGCCCGGATATTGTTTCCCTCTTTCTCTTCAGGCAATCCCCTGATACGCACATTGTTGCGCCTGTTCCTATTCTCTAAATCGTCATGTTCCAAGGCCATAGATTGCATTAGCGACTGTTGAGACCGAATTTGATTCTCCAGCCTATCTAATCTATCTCCATGTGAAGTTGTCTGCTGTTCAATGGCCGATACCCGTGAGCACATTTGTTCCACTGTGCGATTCACCTCTTCCAGACAAGTACATTGCATTTTTTCCATCCTGCCTAGCATATTGTCAAAAAAGCTCTGGGATGGTAAATGCTTAAGGGCCTCAGATAGATCAAGTCTCGTCAATGGCGTCTCAGATAAAAGCGGGGAGACAGGGCTAGATGACCATGCGGCATCAACAGGGGAGCTCTCTGCTTCTTGTCTACTGGCTGGGGTGTCCAGGGGGGGCCGCAATGGAGTAGACGCACCTGTAGTAGTACCGGGACGGGGCTGTGGGATCACTGCCGGCCGTTGTGGAGTCACGCTGTGGGCAGCGGTCGCCATGATGGATTCCTCCTGCTTCTGTGAAGTGCGTGGCCTCAAGAAACCGGACAACGAGGATGTCGTAATCTTCTCCGGTGGCTTGAGGTTCTTCCCCCGGGGCATACCTCAGTGTATCGGGGTTTTTTGTGAACCGCTGGTGTAGTTAATGGCACGATTTTAGTCACGGTCGGCGGGAGCTCCCTAGAACACGTCTTTCTTCCTCACATGGCGAGACCACGCCCGGGGGTCAAAATACTTACTACATTACACCCCATTAAATGACTTAGGGGTTGTAGTCTCCAAAATAGGGGTCACTACTTGGGGGTTTGTTTTACTATTTGACCACAGAGCCCTGCAATTGTGGGGCAAAATTTTATGCTGTAAAAAAAAAAAAAAAAAAAGGCCTCAAATGTGCTTGTTGCTCTTCACTTCTGAGCCCTGTCACTTGTCCAGGCAAATTATAAATTCCTTGAGGGGTGTAGTTCCTAAAATTGCATCACTTCTTGGGGGCTTCCACTGTACTCTGGTACCTCAGGGTTTTGCAAATGCAACATGGCGCCCAAAAATCAAATCAGCAAAATCTGCATTCCAAATAGCGCTCCCTGCCTTTCTGAGCCCTGCCGTGTATCCAAAGAGCAGTTTATGACCACATATAGGGTATTGCTGTAATCAGGAGAAATAGCTTTTCAGATGTTGGGGTGCTTTTTCTCCTTTATTCCTTGTAAAAACCTGAACATTTCTATGTTTTATCAGGGAAAAAAAAATTATTTTCAATTTCACTGCATAATTCCACTAATTTCAGCTAAAAAACCTGTGGGGTCAAAATGCTCACTATACCCCATGATAAATTCCCTCAGGGGTGTAGTCACCCAAATGGGGTCACTTTTGGGGGGTTTTCACTGATTTGTTCCCGCAATGGTTTTGAAAATGCGACTTGACACCCGAAAACCAAACCAGCCAAATCTGTGTGCCAAGTAGTGCTCCTTCCATTCTGAGCCCTGCCATTTGTCCAAACAGCAGTTCATGACCACATGTGGGGTATTGCCGTACCCTGGAGAGATTGCTTTACAAACGTTGGGTGGCTTTTTCTCCTTTATCCCTTGTGGAATTGAAAACAATTCAAGATTTTAGTGGAAAATATGTTGATGTTAATTTTCACGGCCTAATTCCACTAAATTAAACAAAAAACCTGTGGGGTCTAAATGCTCACCATACCCCTCAATAAATTCCTCGAAGGCTGTAGTTTCCCAAATGGGGTCACTTTTGGAGAGTCTCCACTGTTTTGGTCCGTCAGAGGCTTTACAAATGTGACATGGCACCCGAAAACCATTCCAGCAAAACTTGAGCTCCAAAAGCCAAATGGTGTCCAAATGGCAGTTTATTACCACATATGGAGTATTGCCGTAATCGGGAGAAATGCTTTTTAAATGTTGGAGTGCCTTTCCTTATTTATTGCTTGTAAAAATTGAAAATTTCTACATTTTATTGAAAAAAAATGGAGATTTTCATTTTTACAGCCTAATTCCCGTAAATTCATTAAAAAACCTGTGGGGTTAAAATGCTCACTTTTCCACTTGATAAATTCTGGTGAACTTTTCTGGTAAAACTTGGTGAAGTTTGCCAAATGGTGTCTTTTTGGGGAAGTTTCCACTGTTTTGGCACCTCAAGAGCTCTTCAAACCTGACATGGTGCCTAAAATATACTCGAATAAATAGGAGGCCCCAAAATCCAATAGGTGCTCCTTTGTTTCTGAGGCCTGTGCTTCAGTCCATTAGCACACTAGGGCCACATGTGGGATATTTATAAAAACTGCAGAATCTGGGCAATAAATATTGAGTTGCATATCTCTGGTAAAACCTTCTGTGTTACAGACATTTTTTTATTAAAACAGATTTTCTTAAAAAAAAAATTATATTGTAAATTTCACCCCATTTTAAAAACTGCAGCCCTCAAAGTATTCAAAACAGCATTTAGAAAGTTTCTTAACCATTTAGGCATTTCACAGAAATGAAATCCGGTAAACCGCCTAAAGGGTTAAGAAACTTTCTAAATGCTGTTTTGAAAACTTTGAGGGTGCCTTTTTTAAAATTGGGTTATTTATAGGTGGTTTCTAATATATAAGGCCCTCAAAGGCGGAATTCACACGACAGGGTTTCCCGGCTGGGTGACGGCCGTTCATAAATCGGCCGTCACCCGGCTGCATTAGGAACAATAGACCCCTAATGGGGCTATTCACACGACCGATTTTTTGACGGGCCGGGAAAACCGGCCTTCAAAAAATGTGACATGCCCTATTTTCGGCCGGGTACCCAGCCGCCCGGCTCCCATAGAAGTCTGTGGGGCCGGGTAATACACGGCCATCACCGGAATGTGTCCCGAGTGATGGCTGGGTCTACCGTCGCTCGCGCACTCTCTCTCCTCCTCCTCCTCACAGTGCAGAGTGCATGTGAGGAGGAGGAGGAGGGTCTTTTTTTGCTCCCTGTAGGATTCGGAATCCCCAATCCCCGGCCGGCGATTGGGGATTCCGCTACAGGAGAAGTGCGTGACTACACTGTCCATATATGGACACAGCGAAGTCACTCACTTCTGCAGCAGAATCCCAGACTCTATGGCTGGGGATTCCGCTATAGGAGAAGTGCGTGACTACACTGTCCATATATGGACACAGCGATGTCACTCGCTTCTGCAGCGGAATCCCCGACTCTATGGCCGGGGATTCGGCTACAGGAGAAGTGAGTGACGACACTGTCCATATATGGACACAGTGACGTCACTCACTTCTGAAGTGGAATTCCCGACCTGTGGCAGGGAATTCCTCTCCAGGAGAAGTCAGTGACTAAACTGTCCATATATGGACTTTGAAGTCAGTGACACTTACAGGGGGCAGGGTGGCATCACCTACAGGGGGCAGGGTGGCATCACCTACAGAGGGCAGGGTGGCATCACCTACAGGGGGCAGGGTGGCATCGCCTCCTGGGGGCTGGGTGGCATCACCTATAGGGGGCTGGGTGGCATCACCTACAGGGGGCTGGGTGGCATCGCCTACAGGGGGCTGGGTGGCATTGCCTACAGGGGGCAGGGTGGCTTCACCTGCAAGGGGCAGGGTGGCTTTGCCTGCAAGGGGCTGTGTGGCATCACCTACAGGGGGCTGTGTGGCATCACCTACAGGTGGCTGTGTGGCATCACCTACAGGGGGCTGTGTGGCATTACCTACAGTGGCCCCCTCTAACAGCTCATCGCGCCCGCCCCGCAACGCAATTGCGGGGGGGGGGGGCGATGGTTGCTATGGCTGCCTGGGGGCCTAATGAAGGCCCCCAGGTCCGCCATCTTTGTACACCTATTAATAGAAGCCTGTTAGAATCACGATATACTGCAATACATTAGTATTGCAGTATATCGTGAAAGCGATCTGACGATCGCTGGTTGAAGTCCCCTAGGGGGACTAAAACAAAAAAAAGTAAAAATTAGTTAAAGTTTTTTTTTTTGTGTGTAAAAAAAAATTGTAAACGCCAGAATGTCTATTTTTTGGTTACCTAATCTCTCACAAAAAAATTAAATAAAAAGTAATAAAACCCTTGCATGTACACCAAAATGGTATTATTAAAAACTACAGCGTATCCCGCCAAAAATAAGCTCTCATACCACTTAATCGACGGAAAAATAAAAAGGTTATGCCTCTCGGAATTTGGCGACACAAAATAAATTTTCTTTTTTACACATAGGTTTTTACTTGTAAAAGTAGTAAGATATAGAAAAAACTATAGATATTTGGTATCACCATAATCGTATTGACCAACAGAATAAAGTTAACATGTTGTTTTAATTGCACAGTGAATTCCGTAAAAACGGCACGCAAAAATCCATTGAGGAATCGCTGTTTTTTTCATTTTCTACCCAACAAATAATTTTTTTCCCGTTTCCTAGTACTTTATATGGCAAAATAAAGGCTACGAAAAACTACAACTCGTCCCTCAAAAATCAAGCCCTCATAGTACTATATCGACGGAAAAATAAAGACGTTATGGCTTTTGGAAGGTGGGGAGGAAAAAACGAAAATAAAAATCTGAAAGATGTTTACGACGGGAAGGGATTAAAAGGAATGTGTCGCTAGAAATTATTATTTTTTTTTTTCAGTTAAACAATTAGTATTTGAGTGATTACACATTGTTTAATTTTTTTTAATTTTTTACAAGTCAGGAAATATTATAAATTAGATTCTAATTTATAACATTTCCATGTGCTGGGCACTAGAGGGAGCAGTTCCCAAAATTGCAGCATGGTCACTGTGGTAAAGCAACCTCATTGATTTATTCTGCAAATTTGGGGTGGACACACTCTCCTCTGGTATCCTCACACAATCCCCCCTCCCTTCTTCTGGCTAGTGCCAGGAGAAGGAAAAGTTTGAATCTTCAAACCTCCTACACTGTGTGCTGCCATTTTCTGAGCGACTGCACAGTGTAGGAGGATTAGATAAAGGGCTCAGCAGACAGTATCACACGAACATAATACACACATCACATACACTAACATAATACACGCATCACATACACGAACATAATACACACATCACATACACAACATAAATTACCTGCCGCAGCCACCGCCGCCTCCGCTGGTCTACGCTTCTATTCCTTGCGCCTGAACATATGGCCGGAAGCCGCGGCCGGAAGTCGTCATCTTACTGTCCGGCAGCGGCTTCTGGTCCACATGAAAATGGCGCCGGATTTCGCTCTGCGAACGAGTTTCATTTTGGTCTGTGTGGGAGTGGCACATGCGCCGTTCCCACACAGATGGCGTGCGCTTCTGAAAATTGAACGGCTCCCGTTCGCATTCTCTGTGGGGTTGTATGTGCCGTATTCCATCTCTGTATGTGTCATTAATCGACACATGCAGAGATGAAAAAAAATGGCAGCCCCCATGGAGAAGTAAAAGTTTGAACACGGTAAAAATTAGAACGTGACAACATTAACCCCTTTAGGACGCAGCCTGTTTTGGCCTTGTGGCACAGCCGGTTTTTTCAAATCTGACATGTGTTACTTTATGTAGTAATAACTCCGGAATGCTTTTACCTATCCAAGTGATTCTGAGACTGTTTTCTCGTGACATATTGTACTTTATGATAGTGGAAAAATTTGGTTGATAAATTCAATATTTATTAGTGAAAAACACCAAAAGTTGCATTTTTCTAAATTTAAATGTATCTGCTTGTAAAACCGATAGTAATACCACACAAAATAGTCACTAGTTACCATTTCCCATATGTGTACTTTATATGTGCATCGTTTTTTGAACATCCTTTTATTTTTCTAGGACGTTACAAGGCTTAGAACTTTAGCAGCAATTTCTCACATTTTCAAGAAAATTTCAAAAGGCTATTTTTACAGGGACCAGTTCAGTTCTGAAGTGGGTTTGAGGGCCTTATATATTAGAATACCCCAATAAATTACCCAATTTTAAAAACTGCACCTTTCAAAGTATTCAAAACAGCATTCAGAAAGTATTTTAACCCTTTAGGCGTTTCACAGGAAATAAAGCAAAGTAGAGGGGAAATTTACAAATTTCTCTTTTTTTTGCCGAAATTCATCTGTAATAAAAAAATTGTGTAACTCAGAAGGTTTTACCAGAGAAATACAACTCAAAATTTATTGCCCAGGTCCTGCAGTTTTTAGGAATATCCCACATGTGGCCCAAATGCCCTAATGGATCGAAACACCGGCCTCAGAAGCAAAGGAGCACCTAGTGGATTTTGGGGCCTGCTTATTTTTAGATTATATTTTAGGCACCATGTCGAGTTTGAAGAGGTCTTGTGGTGCCAAAACAGTGGAAACTCCACAAAAGTGACCCCATTTTGGAAACTAGACCCCTCAAGGAATTTATCTAGGGGTATAGTTAGCACTTTGACCCCACAGGTATTTTGCTATATTTATTGGAGTTAGTCTGTGAAAATGAAAATCTACTTTTTTTCTGAAATAACATAGACATTTTTAATATTTACAAGGAATAAAGAAGAAAATTCACCCCAACATTTGTAAAGCATCTTCTCCCGATTACGGAAATACCCCATATGTGGTAATAAACTGCTGTTTGGACCCACAGCTGCGCTCAGAAGGGAGGGAGCGCCATTTGGATTTTGGAGCGCAGATTTTGCTGGATTGGTTTTCAGTGCCATGTCGCGATTGCAACCCCCTGGAGGGAACAAAATAGTGGAAACACCCCAAAAGTGACCCTATTTTGGAAACTAGACCCCTCAAGGAATTTTTCTAGGGGTTTAGTAAGCATTTATACCACACAGGTCTTTTGCAGAATTTAGTAGAATTAGGCCGTGAAAATGAATATAAACATTTTTGTCCACTAAAATGTTGAATTTTTTCATTTTCACAAGGGATAAAGGAGAAAAGGTCGCCCTAAATTTGTAACGCAATCTCTCCCGAGTATGACAATACCCCACATGTGGTAATAATAAATTTTTTTAATAGAAATTAATGAACCTTTGCAGGACTGATCCTTTTTTGCTATTCCATTTTAGTTTTTCACTCCCCGCCTTCCAAACGCCATAACTTTTTTATTTTTCCATGAATTGAGCGGTGTGAGGGCTTATTTTTGGCAGGACGAGTTGTAGTTTTTATTGGTACCATTTTTTGGTACATGCAAATTTTTGATCACTTTTTATTACATTTTATTTATAGCTTTGGTGGCCAAAAACAGTGATTTTGGCGGTTTAAATTCTTTATTTCTTACAGCGTTCATAATGCGCTATAAATGACAATTTTACTTTATTCTGCGGGTCAGTACGATTACGGCGATACCATATGTATATAGTTTTTTTATGTTTTGCAGCGTTTGCACAATAAAAACACTTCTTTATAAAATAATTTATTTTCTGTGTCGCCATATTCTGAGAGCCGTAACTTTTTTATTTTTCAGTCAAAAAAGCGGTGTAAGGGCTTGTTTTTTGCGGGATAGGTTGAAGTTTTCATTGGTACTATTTTCGGGTACATGCGACTTTTTGATCACTGTTTATTCTATATTTTGGGAGGGGTGGTGACCAAAAAATAGTGATTCTGGCATTGTTTTTAGTTTGTTTTTTTTGCAGCGTTCACCGTGCGGTAAAAATAACAATATAGTTTTATAGATTGGGTCGTTACGAATGCGGTGATACCAAATATGTGTACTGTTTTTTAACGGTTTCATTTTTTTCCTATAATAAGAGATTTATTATAGGAAAAAAAAATCTTTTATTTTTACGCTTTTGTAAAACATTTTTATTAACTTTTTTTATTTTTTATTTACTTTTTACTCTTTCTTTTTTTGTTTTATTACCTTTTGTTTTACTTTTTACACTTAATTTTTTTGACCTGCAGCTTTGATCGCTGCTAGAATACATTACACTACCTAGGTAGTGTAACGTATTCCAACTGTCAGTGTGACGTCACAGTCACCCTGACAGTTAGTCTACGAGGACCAGCAGAGGCTGATCCTCATAGACTTGCATACATGGCAAATCCGGGGGCCGTTGTCTGTCCCCCGGGTGCCATCACAAGCATGAGCAGACCCCACAATTGCATGGGGGCTGCTGATGTGCTACAAACCCACTACATGCTGAGATCGCAATCGGGCCCCGCATGTAACGGGTTAATTGCCAAAATCAGCGCCAATGAGACGCTGATCGGCAACTAGTGGAGTGTCAGCTGTCAGGGACAGCTGACCTCCCGGTTCCCGAAGCACACTGTCGCCGACACTGTCACAGACACTGTCATCGACAATGTGCATCGTGAACGGCAGTGACGTCCTGTCACTGACAGGAAGTCTATCAGGAGGCTGATCCTGATGGCTTCCGTACATGGCAGACACGGAGGCCATTACTTGGCCTCCGATCGCCATGCTAGCCATCTGCAAACCTCACGATTTCATCGTGATCGCATTCTAACCCCTGAATGCGATGATTGCAATCGATCACCGCAATCAAGGGGTTAATTGCCGGAATCAGCAGAAATAAACCACTGATCGGCATACAGTGGAGTGTCAGCTGTCAGGGACAGCTGGCCTCCCGGTTCCCAGTGCACACTGTCGCCGACAGTGTGCACCGGGAACCACGCAGTAACTGTACGTCCCTGTGCCTTAAGACACTGGCCACAGGGACGTACAGTTGCGTCCTGGTGCGCCTAGGGGTTAAAAAATAAAATGTCTGTTTATATTTTATTTAAAGCAATATAATAAAAAAAAAAATCATGACTACAGTTTAAGGGGTTAATAGAATGTTTAGCAATATATAAAAAAAATATTTTACCCCATTAAATATGCCTTATTATGTAAGAAAATAAAAATTAAAAGTACACATAATTGGCATTGCTGCATCAGTAATGACCCGAGCCATAACATTATCATGTTACTTATCGCAAATGATAACAATGCATTCGGAAAGTCTTGAGACCCTTTAAATTGTTTTCACATTTTGTTATGTTGAGGCCTTGTGCTAAAATAAAATTAAAAAAATTCCCCATCATTCTGCACATAATACACCATAATGACAAAGTGAAAATAGAATGTTAGTAATCTTTGCTAATTTATTGAAAAGGAAAAACTAAAATATTGCATTGACATAAGTATTCAGACTCTTTACTCAGTACTTAGTTGAAACACTTTTAGCAGCGATAACAGCCTCCAATATTCTTTGGTATGATGCCACAAGGTTTGCACACCTGGATTTGGGGATTTTCTGCAATTCTTCTTTGCAGATCCTCTCAAGCTCTGTCAGGTTGGATGGGGACCCAGTGGACAGACATTTTCAGGTCACTCCAGAGATGTTCGATTGGGTTCAAGCCAGGGCTCTGGCTGGGCCACTCAAGGACATTCACAGAGTTGTCCCTAAGCCACTCGTGTGTTGTCTTGGCTATGTTCTTAGGGTCTTGTTGGAAGGTGAACCTTCAGTCCATTTTGAGGACCAAAGCACTCTAGTGATGGTTGACCTTCCGGAAGTTTCTCCCATCTGCACACAGGATCTTTGGAGCTCAGCCAGAGTGACCATTGGGTTCTTGGTCACCTCTCGGCCCTTCTCCCCCAATTACTTAGTTGTTCCAAACTTCTTCCATTTAACAATTATGGAGGCCGCTGTGCTCTTGTGAACTTTCAGTGCAGCAGAATCTATTTTGTACGCTTCTCCTGATCTGTGCCTCCACACAATGCAGTCTCTGAGCTATAAGTTCTTTGCTCCTCATTGCTTGGTTTTTGCTCTGATATGCATTGTCAGCTGTGGGACCTTATATAGACAAGGGTGTGCCTTTCCAAATCATGTCCAATCAAATGAATTTACCATAAATGGACTCCAATCAAGGTGTAGAAACATTTCAAAGATGATCAAGTGTCATAGTAAAGGGTTTGAATACTTATGTCCAATGCGAAATTTGAGTTTTTCATTTTCAATAAATTAGCAAAAATTTCTAAAATTCTGTTTTCACTTTATCATTATGGGTTATTGAGTGTAGAATGATGGGGGAAAACATTTTTTTTTCTATTTTGAAAGGAAAAGTTGTGGGGGTTGCTATACTTTCCCAAGATTCCACCCATATGTGTACTAGGCGCCAGGAAGTATCTGTCTCATCCATGAGGAAACCCGAGTAGCCTTAACAAGGAGTAGTTTGCTAAAGACTTTTGTTAATTGCTAAGTTCGGGCCTAGATTTTTATGGAATGATAGGCAGGTTGGTAGTGTGGCCTATTATTCCCTTCCAGTCCAGTACAGCTTTTCTCTGCAACTCGGGTGTTGCAGTACAGCTCATCACTGAACGTTAACCCCTTCAGGACTGAGCCTGTTTTGGCCTTCAGGACGAAGTCGATTTTTCAAATCTGACATGTGTCACCTTATGTGGTTATAACTCCGTAATGCTTTTACCTATCCAAGCGATTCTGAGATTGTTTTCTCGTGACATATTGTACTTTATGTTAGTGAAAAAATTTTGTTGATAAATTCAATATTTATTTGTAAAAAACACCAAGATTTGGAGAAAATTTGCAAAAATTAGCATTTTTCGAAATTTAAATGTATCTGCTTGTAAAACAGATAGTAATACCACGCAAAATAGTTACTAGTTAACATTTCCCATATGTCTACTTTAGTTTGGCATCATTTTTTGAACGTTCTTTTATTTTTCTAGGACGTTACAAGACTTAGAACTTTAGCAGCGATTTCTCATATTTTCAAGAAAATTTCAAAAGGCGATTTTTACAAGGACCAGTTCAGTCCTGAAGTGGCTTTGAGGGCCTTATATATTAGAAAGTCCCCATAAATCACCCCATTTTGAAAACTGCACCCCTCAAAGTATTCAAAACAGCATTCAGAAAGTGTATTAACCCTTTAGGCGTTTCACAGGAATTAAAGCAAAGTAGAGGTGAAAGTTACAAATTTCATTTTTTTTTACAAAATTCATTTGTAATAAAAAAAAATCTATACCACAGAAGGTTTTACCCAAGAAATGTAACTAATTATTTATTGCCCAGATTCTGCAGTTTTTAGAAATGCCCCACATGTGGCCCTAGTGCGCTAATTTACTGAAATACAGGCCTCAGAAGCAAAGGAGCACCTAGTGGATTTTGGGGCCTCCTTTTTTTTAGCATATATTTTAGGTACCATGTCAGGTTTGAAGAGGTCTTGTGGGGCCAAAACAATAAAGACCCCCAAAAGTGACCTCATTTTGGAAACTACACCCCTCAGGGAATTTATCTAGCGGTATAGTTAGCATTTTGAACCCACAGATTTTTTGTAAAATTTATTTGAATTAGTTTGTGAAGATGAAAATCTACTTTTTTTCTGAAAAAAACTTAGAAATTTTTAATTTTTTCAAGGAGAAAAAACACCCCAACATATGTAAAGCAATTTCTCCTGATTATAGCACTACCCTATATATGGTAATAAACTGCTGTTTGGACCCGCAGCAGGACTTAGAAGGGAAGGAGCACCATTTGGATTTTGAAATTCTGATTTTGCTGGAATAGTTTTCAGTGCCGTGTCGCGTTTGAAATGCACTAGAGGGAACAAAATAGTGGAAATCCCCGGAAAGTGGCCCCATTTTGGAAACTACATTCATCAAGGAATTTTTCTAGGGGTAAAGTTAGCATTTTGACCCCACGGTTGTTTTGCTGAATTCATTGGAATTATTCTGTAAAGGTAAAAATCTACTTTTTTTTTTAAAAAAGGTAGCCATTTTTAGTTTTTACAAGGAATAAAGGAGAAAAAGTACCCCAACATTTGTAAAACAATTTCTCCCGATTACGGAAATATGCCATATGTGGTAATAAACTGCTTTCTGGACCCACAGCAAGGCTTAGAAGGGAAGGAGCGCTATTTGGCTTTTGGAGCTCAAATTTAGCTGAAATGGTTTTTGGGTGCCATGTCGCATTTGCAAAGCCCCAAGGAACCAAAACAGTGGAAACCCCCCAAAAGTGGAAATTAGAACCACTTAAAGAATCTATCTAGGGATATAGTGGGCATTTAGACCCCACAAGTCTTTTGCAGGATTTATTAGAATTAGGCCGTGAAAATGAACATCAACATTTCTTCCACTAAAATGTTGCATTTATTCAATTTCACAAAGGATAAAGGGGGTAAAAGCTGCCTAACATTTGTAAATCAATTTCTTCCGAGTACGGCAATACCCCACATGTGGTCATAAATGGTTTTTCATTAGAAAGTAATTAACCCTTACTGGACTGATCCATTTTTTTATTTTCCTTTTTATTTTTTTCCTCCCCGCGTTCCAAGAGCCACAACTTTTTTATTTTTCAGTCAATAGAGCGGTATGAGGACTTATTTATTGAGGGACGAGCGGTCGTTTTTATTGGTACCCTTTTTTGGTACATACAACTTTTTGAGCACTTTTTATTACATTTTTAGGTAGAGCCAAGGTGACCAAGAAAACAGCGATTTTGCCATTTTAAATTCTTTATTTTTCACGTGAGACGCTCCATACATCACCCCCCACACTAAGACATGCTATGTCATGGTGCGCGAAGGGGTTAATGCGCAGCGCATGGTGCGGAGTGAAAATTAAAATTTTCCACTCGTATGCCATTTTAGTGCACTACATGTTATGCCCAGTTTGTGCCACTGAAGACAAATACCTCATAAAATATTAACCGGGTTCTCCCGGGTATGGCGATGCCATATCTGTGGACGTAAACTGGTGTTTCGGCACGTTGCAGGGCTCAGAAGGGAGGGACGCCATTTGGCTTTTGGGGCGCAGATGTAGCTTGGTAGTTGTTCTGTTTGGGATTTACTGGTGTTTCAGTTTATAATGTGGGGGCATATGTTATCTGTGCGGGGTACTTCAGGGTATAATAAGAGGGTATAATAATGCAGTAAATAAATAATAATCCGCAGATATGTGGCCGGTGTCGCACTGATAAATGGCGCCCGATCTTATCTGCTTTTGGACACTGCACATTTTGCATCGCCATATTCTGGGAGCCAGAACTGTTTTATTTTTTCTCCACCGGAGCTGTGTGAGGGTTTTTTCTTTGCGGGACAATCTGTAGGTTTTCATTGGTACCATTTTGGGGTACCAGAAATTTTTTTGATCACGTTTTATTCCATTTTTTGGCAAGCAAAGTGACCAAAAACCATCAATTCTGACAATGTTTTTTATTCGTTTTTTTATGGCCTTCACCCTGGGCTATAAATGACCATTTTACTTTATTCTGCGGGTCGATACAATTGCGGCGATACCAGATGTATATAATTTTTTTATGTTTTGCAGCGTTTGTGCAATAAAATCACTTATTTATAAAAGAAATAATCTTTTGTGTCACCATATTCTGAGAGCGATAACTTTTTTATTTTTCAGTCAAAAAAGCGGTGTAAGGGCTTGTTTTTTGTGGGACGGGATGTAGTTTGTATCGGTACCATTTTGGCATACATGCGACTTTTTGATCACTTTTTATTGTATATTTTGGGAGGGTTGGTAACCAAAAAATTGTGATTTGGGCACTGTTTTTCGTTTATTTTTTTCATGGTGTTCACCGTGCGGGAAAAATAATATTACAGTTTTATAGTTGGGGTCGTTACGAACGCGGTGATACCAAATATGTGTATTTTTTTTAACGTGTTCATTTTTTTCCTATAATAAAACACTTATTATAGGGAAAAAAGCATTCTTTGTTTATGTCACTTCTAACTTTTATTTTTACACTTTTTAAAAACATTTTTATTATCTTTTTTTTACTTTTTTTACGTGTCCCACTAGGGGACACTTAGACTTGCAGCTCTGATCGCTGCTGGAACACATTACACTACACACGTAGTGTAATGTGTTCTAACTGTCATTGTGACGTAACTGTCACACTGACAGGAAGCATCGGAGGACCGGCCGGAGGCTGCTCCTCCGAGGCTTCCGTACATGGCAACCCGGAGGTCATTGTCTGGCCTCTGGTTGCCATGATAAGGATCGCCAGCCCCCGCAAATGCATGTGGGGGGCTGCCGATCCGCTGTAAACCTCTTCGATGTGGTGATCGCAATCGACCACCGCATCGAAGGGGTTAATTGCCGATTTCAGCGGCGACAGGCCGCTGATCGGCAACGGGGAAACGGGGTGAGCAGGGCAGACGCCCTGCACAGTTACTGCAGTGTAGCGCCGCGCGGCGGTTAACTGTTAAAGCGCGGACGTAACTGCACGCCCAGGTGCGCGAAGTTACTGCTCACCTGGACGTACATTTACGCCAAGGTGCGGGAAGGGGTTAAAAGGTGTGCACTCTGTGCACTTGGGGCCATGTGAAATGACAGGACCTGTCTGGGGAACATAATATTGAGGCCTGCTGGGTGGTTGGTAGTACGCCACTCGTATAGTATAGTGAGGGAAAGTTTAGTTAGCGCTCAGACGGGCAGAGTTTATTTGTGGGGTTTTTTGCCTAAATTTTATTTTGAATTCTGCCATCAAATAAAGAACAGGAAACAAACCTGTTTGAATTAAACTTCTGTGTCACTGACTGAAATTTGGCTACCGCCACAGAGCTAATTCACACTACACCGCGCTCCAAATTATTATGCAAATGTTATTTTTTGCTAATTTTCCTAAATAGTCGATGCAAATGACAGTCAGTATAATCTTCAAGCCATCAACCGTTGGAGTATAATGCAAATTTTATTGAACAAATCTCCTAATGATAACAGCTTTTTTTTAGAAGTAAAAAACTCAAAATGCACTGTTTCACATTATTATGCACAACAGAGATCAAAACATTTTAAAGGTTGTAAAGAGAACTAAAATGGTAATTTGTTGAATTTGCAGCATCAGGAGGTCATATTTACAGAAATCAAAAGCTCTTTCAATAAAAAAAAAACTTCACAGGCCAAGTTACATGTTAACATAGGACCCCTTCTTTGATATCACCTTCACAATTCTTGCATACATTGAATTTGTGAGTATTTGGACAGTTTCTGCTTGAATATCTTTGCAGGAAGTCAGAATAATCTCCCAGAGCTTCTGTTTTGATGTGAACTGCCTCCCACCCTCATAGATATTTTTCTTGAGGATGCTCCAAAGGTTCTCAATAGGGTTGAGGTCAGGGGAACATGGGGGCCACACCATGAGTTTCTCTCCTTTTATGCCCATAGCAGCCAATGACACAGAGGTATTCTTTGCAGCATGAGATGGTGCATTGTCATGCATGAAGATAATTTTGCTATGGAAGGCACGGTTCTTCTTTTTGTACCACGGAAGAAAGTGGTCAGTCATAAACTCTACGTACTTTGCAGAGGTCATTTTCACACCGTCATGGACCCTAAAGGGGCCTACCAGCTATCTCCCCATGATTCCATTTCAAAACATTACTCCGCCACCTCCTTGCTGACGTCGCAGCCTTGTTGGGACATGGTGGCCATTCACCAACCATCCACTACTCCATCCATCTGGACCATCCAGGGTTGCACGGCACTCATCAGTAAACAACACAGTTTGAAAATTAGTCTTCATGTATTTCTTAGCCCACTGGAACCGTTTCTGCTTGTGAGCACTGTTTAGGGGTGGCTGAATAATAGATTTATGCACACTTGCAAACCACTGTAGGATCCTACACCTTGAGGTTCGCGGGACTCCAGAGGCCCCCTGCGTTTTCAAATACCTGTTTGCTGCTTTGCAAAGGCATTTTAGCAGCTGCTCTCCTAATCCTATTAATTTGTCTGGCAGAAACCTTCCTCATTATGCCTTTATCTGAACGAACCCGTCTGTGCTCTGAATCAGCCACAAATCTTTTCACAGTACAATGATCACGCCTAAGTTTTCTTGAAATATCCAATGTTTTCATACCTTGTCCAAGGTATTGCACTATTTCACGCTTTTCGGCAGCAGAGAGATCCTTTTTCTTTCCCATATTGCTTGAAACCTGTGGCCTGCTTAATAATGTGGAACGTTCTTTTTAAGTAGTTTTCCTTTGATTGGGCACACCTGGCAAACTATTTATCACAGGTGTCTGAGATTGATTACAATGATCCAAACAGCCCTAAGAAACAATACCATCCATGAGTTAATTGAAAAACTAATAATTAAATGTTTATGACACTTAAATCCAATGTGCATAATAATTTGGAACACGGTATATGTATATATCGATATATATGTGATATATATCGTACTCACCCACAGAATAAAGTTCAAATACCCCCCAAAACAAAAAATCACTGTGTTGGGGATACCAAACTAGCAGCACAGCCCAGGGGTTAAAAATTCTTGGTCAATGTGTGTTCTGCTAGGACTACAAGTCACACTTTCCTGAATATAGCCACTAGTATTGTTACTAGAATATTCATGGATTGTAGTGCACCCAGAACAATAGGAAAACCCATAAATTCAGATGGCATGTCAAGCTTTTTATGCAGCTAGCCGAGCCTGTTGCACCTCTCCAAAACGTCATAGTGTACCAATTTCCCCGATGTCCAGTATTTGGTTATTTTTTATATATTTTTGTGATTGCCCCCATATATAAATACATTTTTGGGTGGAATGTACTGTAAATCTGATAGGCTGCTGAATACTAGATAGGAGTAGTATAATGTTTTATTAAGAGTAATCCTTGTAGTGAAAGTGTTTACAGGAATGTTATAGAAACAGGAGCAATTTACTGGAAATGTGAGTCATAAATGTGCCTGTGTTGACAGGCCAAAGGTTGGCGTTTTTTATTACCTTTTTGTGATATCATCTGTAGTGAACAAAAAATAGCAGCTGGGTTAAGTCCTGCTCCATTTTTCCTCAAGCATCATGTATACAATTATTGATACTATAATCCTAAAGAATAGTATTGACGGTCATATCCCCAAACAGTAGAAGTTCTTGATTTGTCCTCTTCTGTTAAGTTGGTAAATACTATTCAGCCTTTTTTTGGATTCTGGGAAAGCTGAGTGATAACTAATATTACCTCCACCCCACAGCCACTGTCATTCTGCCTTAGACTCCTGCCCAGTTATACATTGTTACATCTGTACCATATTATTGTATAATTGGACAGTTTTGTTGTTTTAGATCTTAGGAAAGTTAGTGACAGTCTCTGTGGAAGTTATAATGGTGGCCAAATTGGTTGATCAGAATTTTCTTATTCATCATACTTATATGGCTGATCCAGTCAAAACCTATACAGTTAGGTCCAGAATTATTTGGACAGTGATACAATCTTCATGATTTGGGCTCTGCATGCCACCACATTGGAGTTGAAATGAAACAACTGAGATGCAATTGAAGTGTAGACTTTCAGGTCTAATTCAAGGGGTTGAACAAAAATATCCTGTGAAACGTTTAGGAATTGCAACCATTTTTCTACACAGCCTCCTCATTTCAGGGGCTCAAAAGTAATTGAACAAATTAACATTACCATAAATAAAATGTTTTTTTTTTTAATACTTTGTAGAGAATCCTTTGCAGGCAATGAGGCGCAGCACACGCTTAAATAAATATCTTCTAAGGATAAGTAAGTCTTACTAATATGGTTGATGTTATACTTATATAAACAACATTTAATCAGCAGATTATGTCTAATACATGAGGGTATACTATTGAAATAGCGATACATTCATCCCTGCGGTTTATTGAGTGTTTATTATGTGCAGGGATTGTGCTTTTTCTTATGTCACACATGGTTGGTTGTTCAGCGTGGAGGAATACTTAAACCTTGCTTGCATTAGGACACAGACCTATGTCTCTACTATAAGGGTATGTTCACACGAGGGCGTCCGTTACGGCTGAAACTACGGGGATGTTTCAGCCTGAAAACATCCCCGTAATTTCAGCCGTTACGGCATGTGCAGGCGCTTGAACGCCGCGTCCATTACGGGCGTAATTAGCGCTGCTATTCATTGGAGTCAATGAATAACGGCTCCAATTACGGCCAAAGAAGTGACAGGTCACTTCTTTGGCGCGGGCGTCTATTTACGTGCCGTCTTTTGACAGCGGCGCGTAAATTACGCCTCGTGTGAACAGACAAACGTCTGCCCATTGCTTTCAATGGGCAGATGTTTGTCAGCGCTATTGAGGCGCTATTTTCGGACGTAATTCGGGGCAAAAACGCCCGAATTACGTCCGTAAATAGGCCGTGTGAACATACCCTAAATCCTGTTTCATGTTATAGACAATACTATATATAGACTTCCTTTAGTCCAACAAAAAAATAAGCGATGCAAATTGTTGATACCATTGTTTTTATATATTCTGGTCAAGTGTTTATTACCATCATTCTGGTTTTTGGTGTACTATATTTGAGGAGTCTAAACCACCGTAACAGTGTTATGGACTTCAAATGAGTAATGACTGCCTGAAGTCTGGAACCCATGGACATCACCAAATGCTAGGTTTCCTCCTTTGTGTTGCTTTGCTGCTTTTACTGCAGCTGTCCTCAGTTGTTGCTTGTTTGTGGGTCTTCTGCCTTAAGTTTTGTCTTAAGCGAGTGAAATGCTCAATCGGATTGAGATCTGTTGATTGACTTGGCCATTGCAGAATATTCCACTTATTTGCCTTCAAAAACTCCTGGGTTGCTTTCGCAGTATGTTTTGGGTCTTTGTTCATCTGTACTGTGAAGCGACGTCCAATCAACCTTGCTGCATTTGGTTGAATGTGAGTAGAAAGTATATCCCTGAACACTTCAGAATTCATCCGGCAGCTTCTGTCTTCAGTCACATCATCAATAAACACTAGTCACCCAGTGCCTATGGCAGCCATGCATGCCCATGCCATCACATTGCCTCCACCATGTTTTACAGAGGATGTGGTGTGCTTTGTATCATGAGCCGTTCCAAGCCTTCTGGGCGGCTTCTTTAGATGTTGCTTGGCAAAGTCTAATCTTGCCTTTCTATTTTTGAGGCTGATTAATGGTTTGCACCTTGTGGTGAGCCCTCTGTATTTGCTCTCATGAAGTCTTCTCTTTATGGCAGGCTTAGATACTGATACACCTACTTCAAGGAGCGTTTTCTTCCCTTGGGTAGATGTTGTGAAGGGGTTTTTCTTCACCATGCAAAGGATTCTGCAATCATCCACCACTGTTGTCTTCCATGCCTTTTGGAGTCCATGAGATCACCAGTGCGCTATTTATTTATTTTTTTCAAGAATGTACCAAACTGTTGATTCAGCCACTCCTAACATTTCTGCTGTCTCCCTGATGGATTTCTTCATTTTTTTCAGCCCAACGATGGTCTGTTTCACTTTCATTGAGAACTCCTTTGACCTCATGTTGTGGGTTCACATCAACAGCTTCCAAATGCAAATGCCACATCTCAAATCAACTCCAGACCTTTTACCTGCTTAATTGATGATAGATTAACGAGGGAATAGACCATGAAGCCCATTATATATCTTTTGATATAATTTACCAATTACCTTTGGTCCCTTGAAAAAGAGGCAGCTACATATTAAAGAGCTGTAATTCCTAAACCCTTCCTCAAATTAGGATGTGAATACCCTCAAAATAAAGACGAGAATCTGCACTTTAAGCCCATATTCATTATATAACAGTATATTCAATATGTTTTGGTAAACAGCTAAAATGACAAAACTTGTGTCACTGTCCAAATAATTCTGGACCTAACTGTATGTGTTCAACATCTCTCTTATTTTTTCGATCAGCAAGAAGAATCCATATATTAGTTTAAAAGAGCTCTTTCTACAAAAGTAAACGGATATATATGGGTTTTGTGTACCGAATGTTAGTTCCTAACAACTCAAGTTAGTAGAGAAATAGAAATCATAACAAGGCAGTGTTTCCCAACCAGGGTTTCCAGGAACTCTAAGGTCATGCCAGTCGAACTTGCTGATATTGCCAGCATTGTTCAACCATCTAATATCTATGGGGGCCTCCCAGATGTTGGAGGAGGGGATCGGGCAGTTGGATTTTAAACCGCCCTATCTTTTTGTTCTCAGTGGAGTTAAGCCACCACCAGTGGTGTCTGGCAGCGGGTTATTTCCCTTTCCTCATTTAGAAAACGTGAATGCTCGGCATGTGTATGGGGGGATTGGGAGGAATAGCTGTCTGACGAATGACTAGTCTTACAGTTGATTGACTAATTTCATCCTGCTCAAACATGCTGGGCAAAGCAGTCATCAAAAGCTGGGCCAGATTAAAGGGGTATTCTCAACTTAGAAATTTATGGCATATCCACAGCATATGCCATAAGTGCTTGATAGATGTGAATCTCAGCTCTGGGACCCGCATATAAATCGAGATCACGGGTCATCTGACCAGCGTTTCGCCTGGTGCAGCAGCCGCTAGTCGCAGATTCCAGGCGGAGACTAGTGGAGATAGGACCTGTATCTGTGAGACGTTTTTTGGCATGTCCTGTGGATATGCCATACATGTCTAAGTTACATATTCCCCATTAATGTTAAACCCCTTGCTGTCGCAGCCATTTTTTGTTTTTTCATTTTTGTTTTTTTCCTCCTTGTCTTCCAAAAGCCATAACTTTTCTATTTTTCCGTCGACATAACCATATGAGGTCATGTTTTTTGCGAAACGAGTATTTTTTAAAGGCACCTTTTAATGCACCATATAATATACTGGGAAACTGAAATAAAAAATATTTTGTTGTGGAACGGGAAATAAATAGCAATTCTTCAATGGCGGATTAAGTAGACCATAGGCCCTGGGCTGCTACCGAAACTTGGGCCCCTCTTCTCCGCCGCCACCGCACCGTAACTATTGTTAACACTAACTTTTTGTGCAAGCATTAACAAATGGGTGTTACGATTCCCCTTGTCACAGGGCTATGTCCCTACATACTGACAGCATCCCACTGTGCAGAGACACATCCTCCTGACAAGGGGAATGGTAACACTCATTTGTCTATCAGTCCTAGACTGGACAAAAGACTTTTTGTGAAATACAAGGATTTCCTAGAAGGGTATGTGCACACACACTAATTACATCCGTATTTGACGGACGTATTTCGGCCGCAAGTCCCGGACCGAACACAGTGCAGGGAGCCGGGCTCCTAGTATCAAACTTATGTACGATGCTAGAAGTCCCTGCCTCACTGCAGGACAACTGTCCCATACTGAAAACATGATTACAGTACGGGACAGTTGTCCTGCAGCGAGGCAGGGACTCCTAGCATCGTACATAAGTATGATGCTAGGAGCCCGGCTCCCTGCAGTGTGTTCGGTCCGGTACTTGCGGCCGAAATACGTCCGTCAATTACGGACGTAATTAGTGTGTGTGCACATACCCGAATAAACATGTCAGGAGAGGTGACAGATTCTCTATAAATCTAGTGACTCACAGGTGACGACGCCTCAGATTCTAGTAGTTTATTTTCCTCTCCATCCGGTCCAAACTTCATGACGACTTCTCCCGGCCATGACCCATTTCTGCAGAATTTGCCACTGAGATTTCTTTGGCTCCACACTTTTCCAACATTTCCACAGCTATAAACGAAGATAATATTATCATGATGCCACACACTGTGGCCCTAAATATAATAGCATCATACACTGCGCCCCTGAATAAAATAGTACCAAACACAGTCCCCCTGAATATAATTGTGTTAAACATTGTAAGGTAAAGTACCACATACACAGTGCCCCTTGTAGATAGCGCCACACACAGCCCCCCTTTAGATAGCGCCACACACAGCCCCTGTAGATAGTGCCACACACAGCCCCCTGTATATAGCGCAACACACAGACCCCTGTAGATAGCACCACACACAGCCCCCTGTAGATAGTACCACACACAGCCCCACTGTAGATAGCGCCACACACAGCCCCCTGTAGATAGCGCCACACACAGCACCCTGTAGATAGCGCCACACACAGCCCCCCTCTAGATAGCGCCACACACAGCCAATGTTCCCTCGAAGTCTTGGCAGCTCCTGAGCCGGGCAGATAGGGAGCAGGGATAGTCAATGGTGGGCGATCTGATGACCTAAATAAAGTAATACCCCCAGTAAACGCTAATATAGCGACTAAATAAGAGAATAAGAAAATGTATTTTAAATTAGTTTTAAATACCATAATATTACAAGTACACCTGTAAAATAGACAGTTATAAACACCAATTATAGGCATCAATTAAAGAATCCCTCATTACACCATTGTCCTTGTAGATAGTGCCGCACAGACCTCCTATAGATAGAGCCACACAGACCCCCTGTAGATAGTGCCACACAGAACCCACTGTAGATAGTGCCACACAGACCCCTCATAGATAGTGCCACACAGACTCCCTGTAAATAGTGCGACATAGACCGCCCTGTAGATAGTACAACACAGACCCTCCTGTAGATAGTGCCACACAGACCCCTGTAGATACTGCCACACAGACCTCCCTGTAGATACTGCCACACAGACCCACCTGTTGATACTGCCACACAGACCCACGTGTAGATACTGCCACAGAGACCCCCTGTAAATACTGCTACACAAACCCCCTGTAGATACTGACATGCAGAACCCCCTGTAGATACAGCCATGCAGACCCCCCCCCATAGATACTGCCACACAGACCCCCCAATAGATACTGCCACACAGACCCCCCTGTAAATACTGCCACCCAGACCCCCCCTGTAGATAGTGCCACACAACCCTCCTGTAGATAGTGCCACACAGACCCCCTGTAGATAGTGCCACACAGCCCCCCCCCTGTAGATAGTTCCACACACAGCCCCCTTGTATATATAGTCCCACACAGCCCCCTTGTATATAGTGTCACACAGCAATCCACCCTGTATATAGTGTTACACAGCAATTTCCCCCTTTATATAGTGCTACACAGCACCCCTCTCCCCTTGTATATAGTGCTACACAGCCCCCTCCCCTTGTATATTGTGCTACACAGCCCCCCTCTTTCCTTGTATATAGTGCTACACAACCCCCCTCTCCCCTTGTATATAGTGCTACACAGCCCCCCTCTCCCCTTGTATATAGTGCTACACAGCCCACTCCAGTGCTAGCGATGCCACCAAACATGAGGGGGCCCGTGCAGTCATGTGCGATTCAGGCGGCCATGGGCCCCCTGGGAGTCTTGGGTCGTGAACGGCCGCACGAAGCCGCCCTAATGATGATCCGCCACTGCAATTCCTCCATTATTTTTTGGGTTTTGTTTTCACGGCATACAGTGTTGTAAAAATTACATGTTAAAGTGTAGCTAAACGTTTGACAAACTTCTGACATGTCATAGTGACATGTCAGAAGATTGGATTGGTGGGGGTCCGAGCACTGAGACCCCCACCAATCGCTAGAACGAAGCAGCTGAAGCTCTCGTGTGAGCGCTCAGCCGCTTCGTGTCTGTTCGGCTTTTTCCGGAAAGCCGATGTATTGGAGTACGGGCTCATAGACTTTCTATTGAGTCTGTATACCGATATATTTATACAGGGACATATGTTGGTGGCTTCTGCCTCAGGTTAACGTCAGGAGTATTTACTCCCATTTATTGGCAGGGATCAGCCGAATAACGAGCGAACGCTCATTGGTCGGCTGACCACATCTTTTATGATGTCATAAAAATTGTTGTTTGTTGGCAGCATATTTCCTCGTGTGAACAGAGGATGTGCTGCCGACAAGATGTACGGAGATGAACAATCGTGTTAATAATTGTTTGTCCTCATACTCTCAATAATTGTTCCATGTAAATGCAGCAAGTGAGTGCCAATAAACATGCTGTTAATGTCGATTGTCGCTCGTTACCAGGCAGGAAATCTGCCCTGTGTAAAACCACACTGGAATTGGCACTATTCTGTCAGTAGTGAAGGGAAAAAGCAGCTTGACAGCAGTCAGGTCATTGCAGCCCCCATTTCAGCAGATAAGCAGGGAATTTTGCTAGAATTGCAACATCATAAATTGAAAAAAATATAATTTTTATATTTGTAGAATTTAAAAAAACAGGTAATATTCAAAAACACTGTGGGAAATTCGGGCGTAGAAAAGGCACAAAAGTCGCAATTTGACTCTGAATAAGCATCCTTCACATGTTGAATCAGCAGTCATATGTCTGAACATACTTTCTGGAAACAATTATCTTTTAAAAAGACATTACGTTTCCTGTACTGTACCTGAGTCACTGAGGTGAACTCTGCCCCAAATGCACGTTTATGAACCCTCAATGAATGGTCAAAGCTGTTCTACCCATATCAGTAGATATTTCTCTCTGCATATTCACCATTTAAAGTTCTCTTCCTTGAGGTAAGATATATTATATATATATATATATATATATATATATATATATATATATATATATATATATATATATCCTAGTTTAATCTGGTCAATGGGTCATGTAACATATACTGTATATTTGTATGAAATGCTATTTACATGAGAACTGTTTCTATATTCTTTTTCAAGTGCTCTACTAACTCACAGACTTTCTTCTACTCCTCCTGCTCCTGTGATGTGGTTCTTTGTGTTGCTTGGTTGGTTACATTACATTGTAATTTTTACTGGGAATAGTATCTCTATTGATGGGGTGGGAGGATTGGGTGGATCATACTTCAATGCACTGCACATTTGGATATCGTTTTTAGGAATGGCTGTTGGACTTGCTTGCTGAAACAGTTCAACACCTTCATGGTTTGTTACTTTGTTTACTCAACAGTGGCTGTCCATTGGTATAGGTTAATATGGCTATGTCCCAGGACACCATGCCTCACATTAGAGGGGTTTTCCAGCTTTGTATAAATAAAACTTAATCCCTATTTGAATGAAAACTACAACTACAACTTTCTACTATACTTTGTGCTTCAGTTCCACACCATTTAAAGATATTAGTTTGCTGTCAGTGAATGAGAACACTCTTGTTTACATTCAGAGGCTAGTGGCACCTCTGTCTAGGCTTCTGCTCACCTCTTCATAAAATCAAATCAGGTTGGTCTGATTTCTGTCCTTAGTAAAACCGTGCTGGCTATCACTTGTAGTACTATTTTTTGTCATATAATCTTGTATATAGTCCCTCAATAGCCCCTCAAACATTTTCCCACAAATGATGTTAAGCTAACTGATCTATAATTATCTTGCTAGACACTTTTCTCTTTCTTTTGCCAACTCTTGGTTGGCTTATTATTCTTTGGTACATTTTAAGCCACACCCCTTTTCTAGACACTTTTTAACCCCTAAACCCTTATCCACACCAAGACGTACTATTGTGGCGTGGTGGGGGAGGTGACGTTTAAAGTGGGCTCACCCGCATAGCCCGCTCCGTACGAAGCGGGTGTCAGCTGTGTATTACAGCTGACACCCGGGACTAACAGGACTCATAGGCAGTACGCACGAGATCAGAATGACGGATATATCCATCACGAAGCAGGAACTAGCAACCTGCTTGTGACGGATATATCCGTCACAGGTCGTTAAGTGGTTAAAAGTGTCTAGGTGCAAACATCTGTTCTTAAAAAAAGTCTAACATTTTGGCATATTTTTCAACACATCCTAGAAGCAGAAAGTTGTAAATCTGCCCATTGTGTTTAGCTTACAGAGCATTGCCTAGACTGGATACAATTGTCACTCATCTGAAAGAAAAACTCGTATGTACAGATTTGCAGCATCTGAATGTAAACAACAGTGTTCTTGTTCACTCACAACAAACTAATATCTGCAAAATAACGAGGAATTAAAACACAAAGTATATTAGAAAGTTGTAGAACTTTTCATGCACAGTATATAGTGATTAAGAATTATTAACCAAAAACCGAAAAACCTCTCTAATGTGACTACTCTTACTTAGTTGACCTGGAAAGTAGATGGCCTAAACCCTATGGTGCAACGCTAAAAAGTTCTTAACTCTAGGGGTGTCACAATCTGTGGGTATGTGGACCCACTGGGCCGTACCACCATAGCGGGATAGCAGCTGGCCAAACAGTGTACCAAGTCAATGTATATATAGTCCAATCACAAGGGTACCTGTAGTAGTTCAGACAATAACAACGGCTAGGTTCAGATGGGACCATGGCAGCAGACACCAGGCGTAGTTTAACACAGCAGGCGTGACCAGTGGCACAACACGACTCCGACTTTCTAAGGCACAGGAACAAAGGTAGCACGGGATACAGGATACAGGTAGCAGGTACGGGAACACTGGGAACATGATAACACTAAGGGACCTTTTGCAAGACTAACACAGGTAAACACAACAACGCTCAGGCAAGGAGTAAAGGGGCAGGGCACTTCTTATAGGGGGGAATTTTTTAAAGACTGGTGTTACATATGCCAGTCTTAATAGGAAACAATTGGAGTAAGATGCAACAAATTTATTAAGAGGTGCACGCCTCTTAATAAATTTGCAACATCTTCGGCTGTCCGTGCACCACTGAGCGGTATCTATGCCAACCAGGATAAATTATAGTAAATGTGTCGGGGAGCGGGTGGCCCTGCCCCTTCTTCTAAGCTCCATCCACTTTTTAGAAAAGTGGCGAGAGTGGCAAAGAAGGTCCAATAGTTTAAATTCTTGCGCCTTTTGAGCTATTTGCGACTTGTTTATGCCAGAAAACTGGTGTAGAGAAGTTGATAAATTCCTCTTTATATCTCTAGAATTCGCCCCAATATAGTTTGTTTTTAACAGGAAACCCATTGGCTTAAAGTTAATCATTCTTTGCTTAGGAAATTACATCATCAGATTTGTTTTGAAACATCCTTCTCTAAAAAGAAAAGAGGAGTAGCAATTTTGTTTAATAGCAATTTAGATTACTCTATTCAAGAAATAGTTCAGGACAGAGAGCAGGTACCGACTGATCAGGATGATTGTAGAACAACAAGACTACTGTTTGGTTAATACATATGCCTCAAACGCATCGATCATTTATTTTCTTTTGTTAATAGAAACACTGCATGAGTGGCAACATTATTCTAGGTGGTGATCTGAATATCTTGCATGATTCATATCTTGACAAATCGTCTCCTATACCTGGATCATAAACCACACCAACATCTATACACAATTGATGAATTGAATAATTCCTGGTAGCTCGGTCATCATACTGTTAGACTTCACTTTTCCCTTACTGTAGGTCCATAACACACATACAAGAATAAATTTCTGGCTGCTTGACATACTGTATTGCAGATAGTTATTTCTGACAATGCCACGGTGCTTTTGAAACTCTGCTTGTTGTCAATTAGTAGGGAACATACATTGTTTCTTCCAGTGGATAAAATTCTGCCCATGGTCATGTGATTATAATACAGGTACTCGGATTGTTAGACAGAACTCTGATATACATACTGTAACTGTAATGAGCCGTGCACTTGTGTGTCCATCAATGTCCACCAATCTCAGTGTCCACCAATCTAGCCGATTTCACTCCTTGATTCAGACTTTAACCACTTCCTGACCAGGCTCATTTTTATATTTTAGCCATGTGCCAATTTAAAAGCAAATTGTTGTTCTATTATTTTTCCAACCTACATGTATTTGGTCTTGTTTTTCTCACAACATATTGGGCTTCCATATAGTGTAAAAAAAATAATAGATATATTTAACTTTTTTTTTTTTTAAATATGGAAGTTTAAAAAAATGTGAATGTGAATGTGTGATTTTTTTTTTTTTACATCTGGTGCATGCCACAGGGTAAACACACCTGAATACATATTTGGCAACTTCTGCCGACTTCAACGATACCAAATATGTGTGCATTTCTTACATGCTGGGCGCAAGTTGGCGCTTACATTGAATGGTGCGCAATCTGGATTTTTGAGAAAAAATTTCCAATGCTGGTTCGCTGACACCATATGATCATTACAGATGTTGTGACATTTCCAGTCCACAAAAACTGATGGCCTATCCTCAGGATAGGCCATCAATATCTGATCGGTCAGGGTCCGACACCTGGCACCCCCCCGTCAATCGGCTGTTTTGAAGGGGCCACCATGCTTGTACGAGTGCTGCTTCCCCTCCATTTCCTTTACTGCTCACACTGTGAATCACGTATAGACTTGTAGCAGCGGTTCACAGTATTACAGCCTTCTCCCATTCAAGTGTATACTGTAATACTGTGAACCTCCGCTACAAGTGTGTCCGCGATTCCATGTGTGAGCAGTAAGGGGGGATTCACACGAGCGTGATTTGGCAGCGTGTAGGCCGCGTGGTTTTCGCGCGGCACGCAATGCCCTATAGAAGTCTATGGGGCAGTACACACAGTCCGTGTATTTTGCGCAGCGTTTGTTCGCTGCGCAAAATACGCGACAGGTATAACTGCGTATTTCACGCATCACGCACCCATTGAAGTCAATGGGTGCGTGAAAACCAGGCAGGTCGCACGGAAGCACTTCCGTGCGAACAGACTGAAACAGCACACCAGCTGTCAAAAGGATGAATGGAAACAGAAAAGCACCACATGCTTTTCTGTTTCCAAGCATCCAAACGGAGTGTCTTTGCGAGGAGCGAACCCCGACAACCGAAGCTAACTTCACCGGGTTCGGCCAAACTCGTTTTGGCCGAACCCGGCAAAAAAATTTCCGGTCCGCGACGTCGGAAGACATTCACTGTGCATGGTGCTGAAAGAGTTAAACTGTTTCAGCACCATGGACAGTGACTTGCGATCCCAAAATACATGAACCTGTAAAAAAACCCGAAGTTCTAACTTACCGATTACTCCTGTCTCCTTCCTGCAGTCCGACCTCCCGGGATGACACTTCAGTTCAAGTGACAGCTCCAGCCAATCACAGGCCAAGCACAGGCTGCAGCCAATCACAGGCTGCAGCGGTCACTTGGACTGCCGCGTCATCCAGGGAGGTGGGGCCCGATGTCAAGAGAGGTGCGTCACCAAGGACGCGTCACCAAGGCAACGGCCGGGAAGTTCTCGGTAAGTAGGAACTTTAACTTTTTTTTTTACAGGTTCTTCGCTGTTGTGTTCGACATTCACTGTCGAGGGTGCTGAAAGATTTAGCTCTTTCAGCACCTTGGACAGTGACGGGCGTCGACAAGCCTCATCTCTATGATGCCGGCTGCGCGAAAATCACGCAGCCGCGCATCAGACACGGATGACACACGCAGCTGTCAAATGGTTTTTGCGCTCGCAAAACGCCGCGTTGTTTGCGCGCGCAAAAACGCAACGTTCGTGTGAATCTGCCCTTAAGGAAATGAAGGGGAAGCGACGATCGTACGAGCATCCCGGCCCCTTCAAAACAACTGATCGGCGGGGCTGCGGGGAGACGGGCCACCACCGATCAGATAAATTTTGTGGACTGGAAAACCCCTTTGACACTCCAAAAATGATTATTTTATGGAAAGTGGACCCCAAGGTATTAATTTAACGACATATCAAAAATGAAAAAATCTGCCATGTAAAATGTCTGCAGCATGCAGATGAATTTTGTAAAATCTCATCTACTTGCCTTGTACTGTAATCCGCTGCAAACTTTGCCAGCGCAAAGCCGCAGGTAAAATTTACAGTGAATCCGTTACATCTAACGTCACCATAAGGCCCAGTTCACACACAGTTTTTTTGGCGCTGATTTTGATGTGGAACCATGTCGGAATCAGCGGCAATATAGGGCCGAAATTCTTGTTTTTTCCCGGACGGCTGAGTGGCAGAAAAAGCGTTTTACGCCCGCGGTCCTCAATGGCCTCGGGCGAAAAACACAGCAAAAAAGTGCAGGCAGACTCCGTGTGAGTTACATGGTGAATTTGGCCATGACAAATGTTGTCCGACCAAAGATTGCTATGTCCCATAGCCTACACCGCAAGTAATGAAAGTCAAGTAACTGCGACACAACAGTTTGGATTTCTTGCAACCGTCATGTCATTGCAACTTGCGCTTTGCGACACTACCACATTAACTTTAATTACATGCAATGTAGGCTATGCGACATAGCAATTTTCGGCTTGTCAACCTGTGTCGTGCATGGCCAAAGTCGCCGTGTAGCAGATTGACAAATTTATTTATAGAGAAAATTTTTATTGAAAAAAAAAGTGTGTTTTTTTTTAACATTACATTATTCTTCTCCCTCTCTGGCAGTCTGCCATAGGCGGAGAAGATGCAACTGGTGATCGCTGTGACAGGCTGTCACAGCGATCACCTGACCAGAGACCACTCTGAAGCTCGGTGATACAGCTGTCTCTAGACAGCTGTATCATGTTCCTCCTTACCGTCGGCATGCATGTGATCGCTGTGACAGGCTGTCACAGCGTTCACATAGCTGAGTTCCTTACCGTCGGCGCACAAGTGCTGCTGGGAGGAGCAATGTGATCGCTGTGACAGACTGTCACAGTGATCACATGACCAGAGACCACACTGAGTGATCTCCGGGTGAAAGCGCCGTGATATCAGCTGTCTCTTTACAGCTGTATCACAAAGCTCCTCACAGTCGGCACGTAAGCGCTGCTGTTAAGAGCAATGTGATAGTTGTGACAGGTTGTCACAACGATCACCTGATCAGAGGCCACGCTGAGTGGTCTCTGGTGAAAGTTCCATGATGCAGCTGTCTAAAGACAGCTGTATCACGGAGCTAAAAACCTGCTAACTCTGCAGGACGTTCTGGAACGGCCCTGCAGAGTTAATTGCTGACCGCCGGGATGTTTAGGCCATGTTCAGACGTGGCAGTATTTTTCCGCTGCAAATGTTGGTGCAGATTTGGAGCAATTACGCAACAAATTGGCACCAACATTTGCATATTTGACAGGTAATTCAGACGTTGCAGATATCACAGCGGACTTGCCACAGATTTCAGTTTTTGAATTGCAAAGGCTGAAATCCGCAATGTAATGAGCATGCTGCGGAGGGAAAATTTTGCACCGCATCCTCATTTCCGCACAGTTATTTTCCGCAACGTCTGAACTAAGTTTCCTAAAAATGTATAGAAACAAATGTAAAAAACGGCTGCTGCAGAATTCCACTATGGACTGTCCGCAGCGGAATTCAACAGCAATTCCGCCACGTCTTAATGTGCCCTAATAGTCTATGGGCGGTCTGCAAAGTTGTAACCAAAACAATGTCAACAATGCTCCAATTTATACTTCCAGACTTACTTACCCTAGCACAAACTGGCTTTGTACATGGTTGCTCCTTTCAAAACATTCACTCCGTGTTAGGGTATGTGCACACACACTAATTACGTCCGTAATTGACGGACGTATTTCGGCCGCAAGTACCGGACCGAACACAGTGCAGGGAGCCGGGCTCCTAGCATCATACTTATGTACGATGCTAGGAGTCCCTGCCTCGCTGCAGGACAACTGTCCCGTACTGAAAACATGATTACAGTACGGGACAGTTGTCCTGCAGCGAGGCAGGGACTCCTAGCATCGTACATAAGTATGATGCTAGGAGCCCGGCTCCCTGCACTGTGTTCGGTCCGGTACTTGCGGCCGAAATACGTCCGTCAATTACGGACGTAATTAGTGTGTGTGCACATACCCTTAGGCGGTATTATACATACTTATCAGAGAAGGCTAATAAATTAAAATCATTTATTCAGGGCCAACATATTCTGCATCAATTTACATATCAGAGGGAACCTGTACAAACAAAAGGACAGGGTAACATACAAGAGGGGTGAGGGCCCTGCTCGCAATAGTTTACAATCTTAGGCCGGATTCACACGAGCGTGTGCGTTTTGCGCACACAAAAAACGCTGCGTTTTGCGCGCGTTGCAGTTCCGTGTGTCATCAGTGAATGGTGCGTAGTTGCGTGATTTTCAAGCATATGCCATCCTTATGCCACGCGGTTTTGAAGTTTAGAAAAAGAAATGAAGGAAGTGCTTTTATTTTTTCCTTCATTTCTCTATCTACTGTTGCGCGAATCACGCGCGTCACACGGAAGTGCTTCCGTGTGCCGTGCGCGATTTTCACGCACCCATTGACTTCAAAACGGCCTAGTATAGGTCATGTCGTAAGTTTTACGCAGCGGACATACGCTGCATGAAAATCACGGACTGTCTGAACGGCCCAATTCACTAACATAGGTCCGTGCGACGCGCGTGATTTTCATGCACGTATCACGGACTTAATACACGTTCGTGTTTATAAGGCCTTAGAGGAAATACGGGGTGACAAAAAGTAAAAGTGCTTGTTCTGTACAATGGTCGAGCCATCTTTTATACTAACTAGGTTAGTACACATAAAATTATAAGAAACAGTCATGCAGTCTTTATCTGTGTATACAATGAGTTTTGGGGATACTGTTGAAAAAAGGTTATGAGGAATAATGGTGATACAAGGACAGGAGTCAACTTTTAATATGTGACAGAGCTGCCTAAAAAGACGTGTTTTTAGGGCACGCTTAAAACGGTGGATGTTGGTAATTAATCTTATTGTTTGGAATAATGCATTGCAGAAAACTGATGCAGCACAAGGAAAGTCTTGGAGACGGGAGCGGAAGGTTTGGATTTTGGAGAATGTTAATCTTAGATCGTTAGCAGAACATAAAGCACAGGTAGGGTGGTAGTCAGAAATGAGGGAGGAGATATAGGTATGTGCAGCACTGTGGAGAGCGTTGTGGGTGACAGTAAGGGTATGTTCACATGCAGTGATTTCAGACGTAATTCAGGCGTTTTAAACCTCGAATTACGCCTGAAAAAACGCCCACAAACAACTGGCCATTGCTTTCAATGGGAATTACAATGTTCTGTTCCCAAAAGCCTTTATTTTACGCGTCGCTGTCAAAATACGGCGCGTAAAATGACGGCTCGTCAAAAGAAGTGCATGTCACTTCTTGGGACGTTTTTGGAGGCGTTTTTCATTGACTCCATTGAAAAACAGCTCCACAAACGACCGTAAAAACCGCCGTGAAAAACGTCAGTTGTTAAAAAAACGTCTGAAAATCAGGAGCTGTTTTCGCCTGTATTTTCAGATGTTTCTGGTCACTGCGTGTGAACATACCCTAATAAGTTTACACGGCTTATTTTCGGCCGTTTTTCGGCCCGCAAACTGCAGAAAAATCAGAAGCAGAACGCCTCCAAACATCTGCCCATTGATTTCAATGGGAAAAACTGCGTTCTGTTTCCCTTGAAAACAGCTCCATATTTTCAGATTTTTTTTTTAGTAAGCGTGTGCACATATCCTAACACCTTAATGACCGATCACTGTCTTTTGATGGCAGGTGGTGCAGGTGTGTAGTCTACAGCGACGTCTTTTGGCGTCGCTGTAGACGAGGCTGATGAGCGTTCGTGTGAGCGCTCATACTCTAAGCAGGAGCTGTAACTTACATCTTAGAGCAGCCTGCTGAATACAGTTGGTGGTCGGAAAACATTCCAACCCCAGCTGTTTAACTCTTTGATCGCTGCGGTCCGTGACCGCAGCATGATCAAAAGTAACTCCCCTCTTTGATCTCGTCATCGGAAACCCGGTGACGTGATCAAAGAGCAGGGAATCCCAATGCAGTCAGCCCTGGGGACCTAGCAAGGACCCCAGGGCTGTCTGTTCGGTTTGCCTACTGTTAGGGTATGTTCACACGCAAACTCAAAAACTTCTCAAAATACGGAGCTGTTTTCAAGAGAAAACAGCACCTGAGTTTTCTACGGACGTTTTTGGAGCTGTTTTCAATAGAGTCAATGAAAAACTGCTCCAAAAACGTCCCAGGAAGTGACCTGCACTTCTTCTTCAAAACGGCCACGAGAAAAAACAGCCTGTCGGGACAGAACGGCGTTTTTCCCATTGCAATCAATTCTGCTACCGATTTTCAGCCGTTTTTCGGCCATTTACGGCCCGAAAAACAGACGAAAATAGGCCGTGTGAACATACCCTTAGGGCACACTATGTGGTGCCCTAACAGCAGCTTGTGTACAAGTATAATGTATTAGCATACAGGAGTATGCTAATCGATTATAAGTAAAAAATAAAGTTGTAAGTAAAGTTATCCCTTAGGCCCCATGCACATGACCGTATTTTTGTCCACCTGTAAATACTGGCGTTTTGGTCACACGTATTCGACCCGTATTGCACCAGTATTTACGGACCCGTGCCCGTAAATACGGGTCCGGTGTCACCCATATTCCACTCGTATTTACGGGCCCCGTTTTTGGCTGCAAAATTGCACTGCACTAATCGGCAGCCCTTTTCTCTATCAGTGCAGGATAGAGAGAAGGGACAGCCCTTTCCGTAATAAAAGTAAAAGAAATTCATACTTACCCGGCCGTTGTCTTGGTGACACGTCCCTCTCTTGACATCCAGTCCGACCTCCCTGGATGACACGGCAGTCCATGTGACCGCTGCAGCCAGTGATTGGCCTGTCATTGGCTGCAGCCGTCACATGGGCTGTAACGTCATCCCAGGAGGCCGGACTGGAGGAAGAAGCAGGGAGTTCTGGGTAAGTATGAACGTCTTTTTTTTTTTAAAGCTTTATCTATATTGTGATCGGTAGCCACTGTCCAGGGTGCTGAAACAGTTATTGCCGATCGTTTAACTCTTTCAGCACCCTGGACAGTGACTATTTACTGACGTCGCCTAGCAACGCTCCCATAATTACAGGTGCACACATGTAGTCACCCGTAATTACGGGAGCCCCATAGACTTCTATGGGCTGCCCGTGCCGTAATTACGGCCTGAAATAGGACATGTTCTATATTTTTCAACGGCACGGGCCCCTTCCTGTAAGCATACAGGGAGGTACCTGTGGCCAATAGAAGTCTATGGGCCCGTAATTACGGGAGTTTTTACGGTCGTGTGCATGGGGCCTTAATGGAATTTAAAAAAAGTAACAAAAAAAATAAATAAAAAAAGTTCCAAAAAAAGTGTCATTATTTTGCATAAAATATATTTTATTGCCCCTACATTACATGAAAACAAAAAATCTACGCGACCGTAATAACCTGAAGAATTTATTTGACAGGTTATTTAGTGTGAAATGTGAACGGGATAAAAAATAAACAAGAAAACCTATGCCGAGAATCGCTTCTTCCTATATTCCCACCGTAAAAAAAACAATTTCTAACCCCAAACTGCGAAAAAAACAAGGCCTTATACAGCCACGTCTATGAAAAAATAAAAAAGTTATGGCTGTTGAAATGCAGAGAGGCAAAAACAGAAAAATTTAGCTGGTCATTAACCCCTTCCCGCACTTTGGCGTAAATGCACGTCCAGGTGAGCAGTAACTTCGCACACCTGGGTGTGCAGTTACGTCCGCCCTTTAACAGTTAACAGTTAACCGCCGCGTGGCGCTGCAGCGGTGGTTAACTGTGCAGAATGTCTGCCCTGCTCTCCATGTTGCGATCAGCCGCCCATCGCCGCTGATTTAGGCAATTAACCCCTTAAATGCAGCGGTCGATTGCGATCTTGTGGTTTAGAGCAGATCAGCAGCCCCCCACATGCATTTGCGGGGCTAGCGATCCTTGTCACGGCAACCAGAGGCCAGACAATGGCCTCCAGGCTGCCATGTCCGGAAGCCTATGAGGACCAGCCGAAGGCTAGTCCTCCTAGGCTTCCTGTCAGAGTGACTGTTACGTCACAATGACAGTTCGAATACATTACACTACGTAGGTAATCTAATGTATTCCAGCAGTGATCAGAGCTGCAAGTCTAAATGTCCCCTAGTGGGACAAGTAAAAAAACAAGATAATAAAAATGAACACGTTAAAAAAAGTACACATATTTGGTATCACCGCGTTCGTAACGACCCCAACTATAAAACTATAATATTATTTTTCCCGCACGGTGAACGCCACAAAAAAGTAAAAAAACAACGCTAGAATCACTATTTTTTGGTCACTACCCCTACCAAAATATACAATAAAAAGCATGTATGCCAAAATGGTACCAATGAAAACTACAACCAGTCCTGCAAAACACAAGACCGTACACAGCTTTTTTGACTGAAAAATAAAAAAGTTATGGCTCTCAGAATATGGTGACACAAAAAATAATATATTTTATAAATAAGTGATTTTTTTGCGCAAACGCTGCAAAACATAAAAAAACTATATACATATGGTATCGCCGTAATCGTACCAACCCGCAGAATAAAGTAAAATGGTCATTTATAGCCCAAGTTGAACGCCATAAAAAAAGAATAAAAAACATTGTCAGAATTGCTGGTTTTTGGTCACCTTGCTTGCCAAAAAATGGAATAAAAAAAAGTGATCAAAAATATTGCGTGTACCCCAAAATGGTACCAATGAAAACTACAGATTGTCCCACAACAAATAAGCCCTCACACAGCAACATTGGAGAAAAAAATAAACAAGTTCTGCCTCTCAGAATATGGCGATGCAAAATGTGCAGAGTGTAGATTGGAACGAAAAGAGAAAAAAAAACACGGCGCCACCTTGTGTAGATCAGTTGGTAAAGGTGAGACAAGAGGGCAAGTAATGTGCTCACCTAGATGCGAAGTTTTGAGGGCATGTAAATTAGAAACCACAGTGCTGCTGCCAGATCCGAGTCGGTAACCCGAAGGGACCGCTTAGGTAGAGAGAGATGCAGGAGAAAAATGGATCTTTCCAGGGGCGCTGCTGCGTGGTAGAAATGATAGGAACGAATTCCAGAGGTATTGTAAGTAAGTTCAGTATATTTCGGTGAGTGGCTACGCGTTTCAACGCTGAACAAGCGTCTTCCTCAGGCCATGTACACATTACATTAAACACATCTTATATAGCATGTGGGTTCAAACTTAACACGAGTAAAAAAGCCGCCAAATCTGCCGAGGTCAAGGTGCGATCGTGACGTCACACCCGGCTTTTTTTCTCTTTCTCCCCACCGCGGGGCAATGAATGCGTAGACACGTTTAATATACAAACAAAATAATTCTTAAATTAAAATTAGAGTGTTCATAAAAAAGTCTTTTTTAAGCGGTATCCCACGGTCATTAATATATGACTTTGAAAGCAGGGGATCATATATTAGTCAGTTGGTAATTAGCCGGAAACAGTAGACTGAGGGTTAAAATAATGATTTTGACACCGGGCTACAATAGAAGCCAATGTGTTGCTGGGTTACAGTGGAAGACGCCAGGACGCGACTTGGTTGTCCTGGTGACGAAGTCACGTCCTGGCGTCTTCCACTGTAGAGTGTAGATTGGGGACGGTTTATCAATGCGACACTGGCCACATATCTGCTGATTATTATTTATTAACCCCATTATTATACCCTCTTATTATGACCTGATGTACTCCGCACAGATTACATATGCTCCCACATTATAAACAGAAATACCAGCAAAACGCGAAACAGAACTACTACCAAGCTAAATCTGTGCTCCAAAAGCCAAATGCCGCTCCCTCCCTTCTGAGCCCTACAGCGTGCCCAAACAGCAGTTTACGTCAACAGATATGGCATTGCCATACCCGGGAGAACCCGGTTAATATTTTATGAGGTATTTGTCTTCAGTGGCACAAACTGAGCATAACATATAGTGCACTAAAATCAGTGTAAAAATTTAATTTTCACTCTGCACCATGCGCTGTGCATTAACCCCTTTGCATACCACGATTTAATAGCATGTTGAGGTGTGGGGGATGATGTATGGAGCGGGCTCACGTGCTGAGCATGTGCCATACGCTGCGGGTGTCAGCTGTGGATTACAGCTGACACCCGGTACTAACTGACAGGAACAATGATCACGCTGTTACAGGAGCCTGTAAAAATGACAATATACTGCAATACATTAGTATTGCAGTGTATTGTACCAGCTATCTACTGATTTCTGGTTCAAGTCCCCTAGGGTGACTACTAAAATGTGTAAAAACAAAAGTAAATAGTTATTATTAGTGAAAAAAAATTAATAAATATTTAAACAAAAAACCTTTTCACATTTTTTCTCCAAAGTAATGTAAAAAAAGTAAGTAAATACACAAAATTGGTATCGCTGTGTCTGTAAAAGTCCAAACTATTACAATATACCATTATTTACCTCGCACGGTGGACGCCATGAAAAATAAAGAATTTAAAACGGCAAAATCTCTGTTTTTTGGTTACCTTGGCTCTACCAAAAAATGTAATAAAAAGTGCTCAAAAAGTTGTATGTACCAAAAAATGGTACCAATAAAAACTACAGCTCGTCCCGCAATAAATAAGCCCTCACACCACTCTATTGATGGAATAAAAAAGTTATGGCTCTCGGAAAGTGGGGAGGGAAAAACGAAAAAGAAAAAGCAAAAAATGTATCAGTCCAGAAAGGGTTAATTACTTTCTAATGAAAAAACATTTATGACCACATGTGGGGTATTACCATACTCGGGAGAAATAGCTTTACAAATGTTGGGGTGCTTTTTCCTCCTTTATTCTTTGTGAAATTGAAAAAAAATCAACATTTTAGTGGAAATAATGTTGATATTCACTGTTTTGGGCTCTCAGGGGATTTGCAAATTCAACATGACTCTGGAAAACCATTTCAGCTCCAAAAGCCAAATAGCGCTCCTTCCCTTCTAAGCCCCGCTGTGGGTCCAAACAGCAGTTTATTACCACATATGGCATATTTTTGTAATCGGGAGAAATTGTTTTACGAATGTTTGGGTGCTTTTTTTCCTTTATTCCTTGTAAAAATGTCAAATGTCTTTGTTTTTTCATTAAAAAAAAGTAGATTTTCACCTTTACAGACTAATTTCAACGAATTCAGCAAAACAACTGTGGGGTAAAAAATGCTAACTATACCCCTAGTTTCCAAAATGGGGTCACTTTTGGTAGGTTACCACTGTTTTGGTCACTCCAGTGCATTGCAAACGCGACACTGCACTGAAAACTATTCCAGCAAAATCCAAATGCAAATGGTGCTCCATTTCTTGTGAGCCCTGATGTGGGTCCAAACAGCCGTTTATTACCATATATAGGGTATTGCTATAATCGGGAGAAATTGCTTTACATATGTTGGGGTGTTTTTTCTCCTTTATTCCTTGTAAAAATTAAACAATTCTACGTTTTTTCAGAAAAAAAGTAGATTTTCGTCTTCACATACTAATTCAAATAAATTCTGCAAAAAAAAACTGTGGGTTCAAAATGCTAATTATACCCCTATATAAATTCCTTGAGGGGTGTAGTTTACAAATTGGGGTCACTTTTGAAGGTCTTTACTGTTTTGGCACCACAAGACCTCTTCAAACCTGACATGGTGCCTAAAATATATTCTAAAAAAAAGGAGGCCCCAAAATCCACTAGGTGCTCCTTTGCTTCTGAGGCCTGTGTTTCAGTACATTAGCACACTAGGGCCACATGTGGGATATTTCTAAAAACGGCAGAATCTGGGCAATAAATATTAAGTTGCGTAGATTGCTACTGCAGCATCTGAGCAGTTAGATAAAGGGAGGCGCTTCCTCTTTCCCCCGATCGCCCCCCTGCGTAAAAATCACAGGGGTGCCTATGACTTGCCATAGAAAGCGGAGGCCTATTGAAGGCACCTAGGTCTGCCTTCTGTGTTTTGTTATCAAGTCTTGCCAGAGGCAAGGCCTAATAACGGAGCACAGATAAAAGCAATACAGTGCAATACATACGTGTTGCGTTGTATTACATGAGGGATCCATACATCACATGTTTAAGTCCCCATGGGGTACTAAATATGTGTTTTAAAAAGTTTAACTTTTTTTTATATTTTTAAAATTTTTTATTAAATAAAATACCTTTTTCTTTTTCTATTTTCACAAAAAATGATGTAAACAATAACTCATACCTAAGGGTATGTTCACACAGGCTATTTGACTTCATTGAAAAACAGCTCCACAAACGACCGTAAAAACCGCCGAGTTGTTTAAAAAACGTCTGAAAATCAGGAGCTGTTTTCGCCTGAAAACAGCTCCGTATTTTCAGATGTTTCTGGTCACTGCGTGTGAACATGCCCTAATTACACGGCTTATTTTCGGCCGTTTTTCGGGCCGCAAACCGCCGAAAAATCGGAAGCAGAACGCCTCCAAACATCTGCCCATTGATTGCAATGAGAAAAACGGCATTCTGTTCCGATGGGCCGTTTTTTTACAAAAAATGGCCGCGTAAAAAAAACGGCCGCGAAAAAGAAGTTGCCGGACAATTCTTGAGACGTTTTTGGAGCTGTATTTCATTTACTCTATTGAAAACGGCTCTAAAAACGGCCGTAAAAAACGCAGCGAAAAATGCAGCGAAAAATGCTCCGTATTTTCAGACGTTTGTGAGTTTGCGTGAGAACATACCCTTATTGAAAAAGATGTATGAAAATCAATTGAGCAAAGTCTTTAGTACTTTTATCTTGGGACATGGGTGTAGCAACTATATCAGTCTATTTAGGGTATGTTCCCACACACAGGATACGCTGCAGATTTTCTACAACAGAAAATCTGCAGCAGAATCTCAAGAAAAACACTGGCAAATGTATCAAAGAAATCCGCACCAAGTAGTGCGTTTTTCCTGCTTATATTGCTGCGGATTTAGTGTCAAACATTGGTTATAGCAAAGAATATGTGCACCTGCGAATATTCAGCGTTTTTTGCTGCGCAAACGCTGTAAAAACTGCAGACTTTATGCTCCTCATTGAAGCTTATGGGTCAGTTCACACGTTGCGTAATTACTGCGGTTTTTCCGCAACGGAATTCATTGCGGAAAATCCGCAGCAAATACAGTAGCAGCAAAGTGTATGAGACAAAACAAATCTCATCCACACGCTGCGTAAATACTGAGCGGAAAAAAACGCTCAAGTTGACCTGCGGTGCGGAACTTTATTCCACAGCATGTCAATTGTATTTGCATAAACGCTGCTTATTTGTTGCGGGTTTTCCCCACGGAATTGAATGGCGAGGTAAATCCCGCAACAAATAGCAGTTGTTGCATTTTTTGCTGCGGCTTCGCAGTAATTCCGCCGCAGAAAAGTCAGAAAAAAAACAAAAAACTTATAGAAATCGGTGTTCGTCCCTCCAGCACAGCATCCTGTGATGATGTTTCATCCCATGTAAACGCTGCAGCCAATCACAGGCTGTAGCGGCGGTCACATGGGATGAAACATCATTCCAGGAGGCCGGCCTGGGTGACGTCAGAGGGCCTGGCCTTCTGGGATGACGCTTCATCCCATGTGACTGCTGCAGTCTGTGATTGCAGGGGTCTGTGTTTCTTCGTCCAGTCCGGCCTCCTGAGAGGACGTTACATCCCATGTTATCGCTGCAGAGGCGGTTACATGAGATGAAAGTAGGCCAACTTGGATAACCTCATAGGGCCGGTCTCCTGGGTTGAGGTTACATCCCATATGACCGCACATACGTCACATGGGCTGCAGCGTCATCCAGGGAGTCCGGACCAGACTGCACAGGAGGGATGCGTTGCCATAACAATGGCCTAGGTAAGTATGAGCGTTTCTTACTGCTGCTTTCTGCAGCGGAAAAACCGTCTGACAAAACGCACCACAGTGTGGTGCGGTTTTTCGGACGGAATGTATTGCGGGTTCCAGGTTATGCATATGGCTATCCGGTCCTGCCTATTTTAGTGGTAGCGGCTGATCATCTAATGTGTATGGCGGTGTCCTGACTCTCCCCTGATGGTAGATATCGGGGGAGAGAAGGGTTGCGCATGTTGAATTCCAACATGCCCTATCCTTTTGTTTGCAAGGAGATTAGCTGCTGCCAGAGGAGTCTGGTAGCGGCTTTCCGAATTCTCCCTATTGAGTACGCATGGGGGCGGGGGTTCAGGAGGAATAGCTGTTGACCTAGGATTTCTAAAAATAATATGGCCAGCCCTACGGTACAGTACTGATACCGTTTTAGGGAAATCCTAGATTTTAAGGGATTAAATTGCCTCCGCACCTTCAAACCTGTGGGTGTTTTATAGCTACAAATTTTAACAGATATCTTCACTGTTCCATCTTATGATGAAGCCTCCTTTAAGTACCCTCCATTGGCTGGGAACAGGTTCACTTACTTACAGTTAAGACATTTTATGAACTCTGTCCTACGCCTAATATAATTCAATCTCTAGATTTGGATCTCTCAAAGACAAAACTTCCCCTTTCTCTTTAAGCTTCATTAATAAAATTATCAAGCCCATTATCCAGCGGACTGATGCTTCTCCTGGCCTAGGAAAATGGACGTCTAAATTACCATCTCTCACTATCCAGAATATATTGGAAGCCACTTTAAAAATGCATTTGATATTACCCTATTAGAATTATAAGACTATGGCGTTAATGACTTTTCATAGGGCATATATATCACACCCAGCACTCAATCCAGGATTTTCCCTACATTGCATTGTTTGCTCCAAAAGCTCCATGCCCAAAGTTTATATCTCAGTCTTTAATCTTGTCCAAAAATGCAAGATGAATGGCAGATGGTTTTAGTAATTAAAAAAGTTACTTTTGATTTTTCTGTCTCTCTCACACCAGAGTGGGCTTCATTCAACATCACTAGCGACCAATCTGCTGACACAAACAATAAACAAGACAAACGTCATAGACGTTTGGGACCCATAGAGGTTTGTGATCGTCCCGAATTTTGCCTCCTTGATGCATGGAAGGGTGAAAACATATGCTAAGAAATTGAAAACATAACATGAATTAGATAAACACATAACTTTTCGTTACAAGCTTTATGTACATACAACTTAAAAATCCCTTTAAACAGCTTGCGACATCCAAGAGGGATCTCCCTCCCTCTGTAAACTAGTTAAATGCCGCAGTCTCTATTGACCGCAGCATTTAACGGGTTAAAGGGCTGCGATCTAGGTAAACTTCGATTGCGGTCGTTGGAGCAGGAGCCCGCCTGTCATCAGACAGCTGAGCCCCGGCTCCAGCCGGCACGGGACACCCGTGCAGGGCTTAGACTAGGCCACCGTGAAAAGGCGACGGCCTAGCCTAAGGTCCCTCAGTGGCCACCGTATTGGTGTTCATGAAGGGGTTAAGGGGATAAAGAGGATCTGTCACTAGCTTATAATGCCCTATTTCCTAAGTTAAGTGCATTTTGCTGATTTGGCTAGACATGCCAAATGGGAGGTAACTCTTTCTTTTCACTCTGGGCGGTGTAATGTTTTCTGTAGAACACTGGCCAATCCTCATACAGCTTCTCCCCATTCCCAGTCTAGCAATACAACATGATCATATAGTATATAGCTTCCATTCCCGACTGTGTTTTCAACTGGTGATACCTCCTGTTGTGTCACAACTAGAGCTGCAATCCTGGT